>NW_009648242.1:89963-174288 GCF_000708025.1 Charadrius vociferus | reverse complement strand
CCTCCACCAGACTGCCACGACTTCTCCAATATGATGGCTAGTGGCTTAGCAACTTTGTCTGCCAGTTCCCTCAGGACCTGCGGATGTATCTCATTAGGTCCCATCGACTTTTGCACCTTCAGGTTCCTCAGATGGTCTCGTACTTGATCTTCACCTACAGTGGGCAGTTCTTCATTTTCCCAGTCCTTGCCTTTGCCTTCTGCATCATGGGCAGTGTGGCTGCAGTGTTTGCCA
The DNA here is from genome assembly GCF_000708025.1 of Charadrius vociferus. Lineage (NCBI taxonomy): Eukaryota > Metazoa > Chordata > Aves > Charadriiformes > Charadriidae > Charadrius > Charadrius vociferus. Next base: position 174,054 of record NW_009648242.1, on the reverse strand, counting down.
GTGAAGACTGAGGCAAAAAAGTCATTGAGTACCTCAGCTCTGGCTCTGTCCTGGGTGACCACCTCTTCCACTTCCTTCCTGAGTGGGCCCACATCTTCCCTAGTCTTTCTTTTCTCACTGACATACTTATGGAGGGATTTTTTGTTTGTCGTGGTGCCCCTGGCCAGATTTAATTCAATCCGGGCTTTAGCTTGCCTAACCTGATCCCTGGCTGCTCAAACAATTTCTCTGTATTCCTCCCAGGCTACCCACCCCTGTTTCCATCCCCTTATAGGCCTCCTTTTTCCTTTTGAGCATGTCCAGGAGCTCCTTGTTCATCCATGCAGACCTCCTGGCTTTTCTGCCTGCCACCTTCTTTGTTGGGATGCATCGCTCCTGAGCTTGGAGGAGGTGATCGTTGAATATTAACCAACTTTCTTGGGTCCTTCTTCCCTCCAGCGCTTCATCCCATGGAACCATACCAAGCAGATTCTTCAAAAGGCCAGAGTCAGCTCTCCCAAAGTCCAGGGTGGTCAGCTTGCTGCGCACTTTCCTCGCTGCCTCGAGGATCTCGAATTCAACCATTTCAAGGTCACTACAGCCCAGGCTACCCCTGAGTTTGACGCAGCCTACTAGCCCCTCCTTGTTTTTAAGAACAAGGTCCAGCATAGCTCCTCTCCTTGTTGGCTCCTCTAGCACTTGGAGAAGGAAGTTGTCATCAATGCAATCCAAGAACCTCCTGGATTGCCTATGCCTGGCTGTGTTATCCTTCCAACAGATGTCGGGATGGTTGATAATCTTAAGCCATCTGTTTTTCCTGTGTCTTTACAAGTCATAGTCTGCCTTCTACTTAATGTTTAGTGTCTGGTTCTTACCAAATCGGATGATGAACAAGATTAGGATTAAAATTTAAAAAGTTTAAGTTTCTATTTGAATAACTTGATTAAATTAAAAAAACCAAACCTCCAAGTTGCTGATGCAGAGTATATTTTCAATGAGCGTTTTTTTAACACGTATTTCTAAATGTATGTTTTATTAAGAGTGTTGTGAGAAACCACAAGATATGATTGATTCATTCATGTCATCTAAAATATAAATAATAATCAGTCTTATATCTGAATTTGTCCCTGAGGATACTACGAAATGCAGATCCTTAGATTCCAAATCTGTATTTTTACTGTATGCTAATCATAGATATTTTAAATTTTTCAGAGGTATGTGTTCTAAAAAAAATAAATATTTTTGTCAAGTATTAACTTCCAGCTTTCTTAATGAATAGCAATTACATATATGGATATAGTGATAGCCTAAAATGTTGGTGGATTTTTAAAGGGAAAATTCTGGGATTTTGAACAATAGCAATGTATATCACTGTCAGTTGGTTACTGTATTACCATCTTGTTTGCTAATATGTTTGAACACAATGACAGTAATTGTTTCATCTTCCCTTTTGGATGCAAGTGGCATAAGACCTCTTGATTTTAGGCGCAAGTAGCGTAGTTTTTTTCCTCTTACTTTCACAAGATGTTTCCTCAGCGTGGTTTTGTTTCAATCTGTGGAAAACAAGCATTTCCTGTAATTGTTGTTTTCTCATTTGTATGCCATTATGAAAAAATAAGGAATGCAAATTATGGGAGTGTTTAAGAAATTTGTAATTATATTTAGAGTACACAGGGTAGAAAAATTTTATTAGGGTATGAACCTGAAAATCATAGGTGTTGTGAAGTAGCTCTTTTTCTCTGGTAGAAAAGGGAGAAACTAGCTTGGGAAAGGGATGGAGGAGAAGCAGGAAGGGAAATAGATACTCACAGGAAGTTACAGCTAATAGGCTTCTGTACTGTAAATCACACTATAGCTTATTTCCTGGTAAAGGACCTATTCTTTCAAAAACCTGTATTGACATTTGGTGACAAAAGTGGGATGCTCACTGAAAATGTGGAGGTAATTCTATTCTCTCGCTTCTTTTAGAATAGTTTATCCTGCTTCGAAAATAAATTGGTTCAGTTTTGTCCGTTCTTGATGCAAGAATAAATGCTGAATTGCATCATCTGTTAGGGATGAGAAGGAGTTATGGTATAGCATATGTATTGTGAAACAGTGTATGTGGTAGGTGATGGTAATGACTGAAGCATGCTTTAGTCTATGGATAGTGAATAGAATCATTTATCTGGGCAACTGTTAGTTTAGTCTTTTTTTAAATTTATTTTTCTTAAAATCACTTTTGCTTTCAAAATTCAGAATCTAACTAGGCAGTGTGCAAGGCACAGGCTGAAAAGGTGTTTGTTATAAATGAGCATTTTGTAAGGAAAAGGCCAGCATTCTGCCTTATCTAAGCTATTATTTTGATTCTTCTTTAGCCTCTAAATTCCTGATAAATCACTATGTAGCGATGGCAAATGGAGCATTTTGCAATTTCTTGAAAACAGAGAAGAATTTTAGCTTGGTTTTATAGTGTTTGCATTCAGAATTGCATAAATACTAAATGTGGAAGGTGGTCTGGTATGAACAAAAAAGATACTATTGATGTTGACTTCCTTTCTTAGCTTTCTGATATGTGAGTATTGTGGGTTATCTGTCACTTTCTGTGCTTTAAAATCCTCTTCTCTGAGGAATGTCACTATATGGCTCTGTTGCCTTTAAAGTGTGTTGTAACTGAGTGAGTGATATTGTCAATTTTTTCTCCTTCCCTGTTGCCAAAAGGATTTTGTATAGCATTGATGAAAATGGAACACTAATCATTATTCACTGTGCTATAAATTGGCAAAGCTCTTCTAAGCAATGGATATTTTATTACCTAAAGCCTTAAGAAGTCTTGGTTATTGTTGCAACAGTGTGTCTAGAAATTATGTGGCTAGATATAAATATGCATTGTACATGTTTATAAGTAGGTGGTAGCCTAATTTCTAAACAGGTTGATAGTGTTTGCTTTAGATAAACACATGTACTAATATTGCCCTTATATGATGCTAATCAAATTCTTTGTTTTTCATCTGTTAATGAGTCTTAAACCATGTAAAGTATCTCCTGTAGTTCTAGATGTAGTATTTCTAATATTTGTTTTTAATTCTGCTTTTCTCCCACAGGAAGGAACTTGAGACCTTCAAAGGTAAATTCTATTTTTAATTTTCTACTTGAACATTTGCAAGAGTTACAGTAATTCTTGTATTAAGTGAAACTAGTAAGGAACTGTTCCAGTTCTATATTTGATGATGTTAATTTTATCTCGACCCAGCAGGCTGTTTATTTTTGAGTTTACCTGTTCTTGTTACTGGTTTCTTTGGGAGAGCCATAAGTGTAGGAAGAACACAGATGGTTCTGTCATCTTAGCTATGTATCAGAGATTATGTATGTAATTCAAGCCTTTCCCTTAGTGTTCAATTTTAGAAGTTAGGGGCTTTTTCTTCAACTAGTTGATGTCTTTTCTAGCATGAATGTTTTTTTGACATGTGTCGCAGGCTGTTGCTTGTTAGACTTTTGTCTAGCTATTTCTATGAAATTTTCACAGTATTATGTTACATCAGACAAATGCAATTTTTGCAGCTCAACTTGTTGGATATAGACAATGATTTATACAAATATCTGTCCTAAATCGCTTTGTCTGTGGTGCATAGATGGAACGCATTACCATTTTCAGTAAATCTTATATTCAGGCTTATTCTACCTACTGATGTTAAAGTTTGATCAGCTTGACAATTGCTGTTATTTTTTGCTTTGAATAAGGTGTGACTGTGGCTTTGTGACTAGGCTTTATTTATGAGAATGAAGTCAAGTACATTGACTCATGTCAATTAATTGTCTCTTGAAATTGAAAGAAGGGATGCAAATTTCTATCAACAGCATTCCTCTTTGCCTTTTCAATTCATTACTCTCTCATCTTTACATAACGCTAAAAAAGGAAAATAATAAAGCTAATGTTAACAGACAAGCAACACAGATTATGTAAAATGTCACTTTATCTGTAGCTTACCATAACAACCCTTTTTTTGATTGATTTGACAGCTTTCAACACAGGCTAGCTCAATACAAAACCAAAGATAATGCTAAGCTCATTCTGTTCCAAAGAAAGCAGCTACTTTGTAGTATCTGATGCTTGTAAGAATTGTGAATCCTGAGATTTTCTTTGTTTGTATTTATTGGGCGGTTTAAGTGAGTTTCTGGAAGCCAGGAGGATGGTTTCCAAAGTTATTTTTCTTGGCCTCTTGCTTTTCTAGTAGAGATTGTAACTTGACTTGAGAGTGAGTATTTTACAAAGACAATAATTTTCATGGAAGAGGAAGGTGTTAGCTGTGTGTTGACCCTGAAATTTTTAATAAACTGAGTAACTGGTTCTGTAATGGATACAGAGGCATACAGATTTCCAGTACTAGTTATGAAAGACTTGTCTTGGTAGCCAAGAGAAGGTTTTTAGTTTACTACAAAGAGGAAAAATTGCAAACAGTTGCCAAGAAAAAAAGCCAAAGTCTTTGCATGTTTCTTCACTGAAAAGTTGAATTGCAGTCTGTGCCTAATGCAGTCAGTATCAATGGGAAAGGAGTAGGATCTCATGCTATACCAAGGAAAGTCCAGGTTAGAGGGTACTCTTGCTCTGTTGATCAGTTGGTTCAAAAATGTCCAAATTTATTCTACAATAATCAAAAGAATTGGTAGAAGCTACGGGAGGCTGGAAAAACACAGTGATGGATCTTTAAAAATGGGTATTAAACATCAGTCATCCTAATTTCTGTGGTTTTTTTGTACAATGAACTGATGGACAAGCTTGTGCCTGCCATAAGAGAGAGGAATAATAGCTAACGAATTTTCAAGAATAGTCGTATTGAGCAAGTCTAAATTCTATAAGATGGCAACAACATGCTTTAAAATAAACAACAGATACCCAAAATAGGGTAACAACTTTGGCAACAACGTTCACTGTCATGCCTGACATTTTCCCTGGAAATTGAGATTGAAATACTAAAAAGCAGGTGTATGGCTGATTGGAAACACGTACTTGGAGGAAATGGTTTTATGGTTTCTTGCTTACGAAGTTGTTCTTTCTCAGATCTGATGCTACTCAGAATTTTTGTTGTTAACCTGGATTGTGAAATAGCGGTGTTCATTAGATTGGATTCAGTCAGTCTTTTTCCAGCCTTTTGGACCTTCAGCCAATTTCTGAGTATCTAGCATGTATTTCATCAGCTGATTAGAAACAGGGAAAGAGCTTCCTGGTCATGAAGGATTCATGATTACATAGTGACATATGTTTCAGTTCTACAGCAGCTTTACCCAATCTAACTCGTGGCTCCTTCTTGCATTTTTCTGTTTTAAGCTGTTTCCAAGGCTCACTAGATATGTGCAGAAAATGGTCAGTCATTTGGTTTAGTTTCGGTTGATGAAGCCATGCTGAAATAACTCGGTAGATGGCCATAGAAATCCTGGCACAGAAGAAGGAAAAGGTAGCAGCAAGAGCAGGAAACAGGTCTAAGTTACCGATGTAACACAGTCATCTAAAAAGCAAATACTTGTAGTGGTACATTACCTAACACATTTTAAGGTTGAGGTGAGGAAGCATTGGTATCATTATGTAAAGCTTTTATTATAAGCAAGATCTTACCTTGCTTATACCTCTGGTTTGCTGTATTCAAGAAAGGTTGGTTCCAACTGAAATATGTTAAGTAAGTAGTTGGGTAGATGATTCTTTACGTTTTTATACTGTAAGTACAGACTACCTCCTCAAGTAATTCATCCTTGCATAACTGTCCAGAGTGAAACATGTTCATAAACATTCAGTTCATAAAACACCCAGCACAGGGCCTAGGAAAGAACTGTTTGAAATACCTTTAAATACACTTGGATCTATCAATGTGCAGTTGAAACCGTTTCATAATAGTAACTTGTTATTTGTTAATTTTTATACCATATGCTAAAAAGTACTGATTTCCAGATTAAGAATGGTAAATGTCTTGCATAAAAATGTGTTTCATAAATACATAAGTTCATTCTACCTGAATCTGCAGAAATTGAAGTACCACAAAAACATTGCTTAAATATGTTTGTTAGAAGGGAGTAAAAAGAGGGTTGTATGCACATTTTTCAGTGTCCGAATGTAACTCTCACATTCACCAGTGCTGAGTTCTCATGCCTTGCTCAGGACAGAAAGTAAGCTTTACTGGCATTAAGAAACTGAATGGTGTAGTCTGAGGGTCAAAATAGTACAGCACTGGGAACTTGAATTCAGTGACGCATCCCATCAGTTTCACAACGAATACAGCAAAAAATACTAATTGTATATTGGCACGTACCATGAGAATCCAGGTCTGTCTTGCAATGCAGGTGGGAAGCTTTGCAGGTTTCTCAGATCTGCTTTAAAACTTCACTTCCTTGGAGTTTTGTGTATGTATAAATATAAATAGATATAGATACACAGGCGTAGTCTGGAAGGGACCCCTGTAAATTTGTGAAATCTTCAAATGTACGTAACCTTATAAACATTTGAAGTGCCCTTGTAATATTTACTAAAGACTTATTTTAATATTTAAACAAAATCAACCTTCACATAAACAAGAAACAGAATTGTTTCTGGTTCCATTTGGATCTTCCTACTATGTGCACTAAGGTAGAAAGTGGTAATTCATTGACCTATTTAGCATATTCTTTAAGGACTTCAAGTGCCATCAAGAAGGGGCTCAAACAAAGCTCAGTGTATCTACCTGTTTGCAGCAATGAAAAGTGTTGAGAATCCACTAACACTCTTGCTCATTGATGTTATTACCTTCAAGTAGCATGAAACAAGCATGTAATGGTATTTTAAGAAATGATGAATTATTTTTGTACTTGTCATTGGAGATACTGGTTTAGAGTTTGTCCCTGCCTTTTCTGCATTTGTATTACAGATTATGCTCTCTTTCATCATGAAAAGTAGATTTTATTTTTCTTTCTTTTGCTTTAAGATTATTTACAGAGCCAGACGTTCTCTTTTGTTGTTTGCTGTACCCATAGAGTATAGGGGCAGAACAAACTTCTCCAGTCTCTTTTCTTCTAACCTCAAGGGTTTTCTATTACAATGTAAACATAGCATATTATTTAATAATCTGTGATGCTGAGAAAGTGAAGTTTAGAAGCTTTTCTGCTTCTTTATATTAAGCATCTCTCTTTGAAGAAGGCAGAGGGCGAGTATGTGGTGTCCCTGTTGATACTGCTATGACACTGGCATTTGTGTACCTGAAGTGTGTGGGTGTACTGGGACAAAACATCTCAAGGGTTGTCCAGTTTATGTTTTTAGTCATTTATCTTTCAGAGAGAAAAGCTCTTAAAGATGATACATTTATAGATGAAAACATTAGGTATGCCATATGAAGTAGCCTGCATGTTTCTTCCTAGTGCACATCAATTCCAGTGTTCGGAGAACTGCTTGCAGGAGCTGGCTTATGCTCTGTGCTGTCCTGTCCTGGCTGAGGCTTAGAAATCTGCTAAAAAAAAAAAAAAAATCTGTTGTGGATCTTGGCAATTTCTTGCAATAGTAGAGTTTATTTTAGTCAATATTTGTGTAAATGTATATTTGGGTTTAGTATTTGATATATTGTAGTGTTCCATAGTTTAGAAAGGGTGTGTATCGTTTTCATTTTTACTGCTGAGAAACTAGAAATTAGATAGCAAATATATGTTTATTTTCTCTTGATACTTGAAAGCTAGTGCATTCATGACTGCACTGAGATTTGAAATCATTCCACTGTCCTTCTAGGCACATGGTACAAATTTTTTTTTCTTTTTTTTTAAAGTTAATATTTCTTCTATTCCAGCATGGCAGGACTATGTACTAAATATTTATAGAATACTGTTAGTGTCTTTACAAGATGGAAGAGTGAAGCAGAGCAGTGAGGTAGATAATGGGAAAAAAATAAAGTTATAAAAGTAGTAGAATTGCACAGTGGTCGTAACATGTGCTGCTGAGTGTACTTCAGACTTTGTCCAAATGGGAACTGTGTACGTGATAGATTTTGAAATTGCTTCTAAAAGTCCCTTTTTATTGAAAAAAAAAAAAAAGTTTAGGATGAAATATTTTGACTTTGTTGTTGGCAAGGAAACTAAATCAATAGAGTCCATATAGAAATAAGCAACATAGCACTTTTGGACAATGAAAGGTGGCAGAAACTTTGTAAGGGCAGATACACACGTGCCTTTGGCTACTGAGTCATGCATATTTCTAAGCTTTAACAGGATTAGTTTCATTCAAGCTCAGGGAAACTGGTCATATGACCATTTCCAGCACTTCTATTTACAATTCAACAAAATATGTTTTCAGCTTTTTGCATCAGAGATCTCTCCCAAACAAATCCTGATTAGTTTTAACAGCTCTATCAAAATACTTTTTCTGAGAAGGAGGCTGGTGAAGTAGAGGTGTTTTTTCTTGCTTTTCTCTTCTAGCTTAAGTCATTGGGTCACACTTGATATGCAGACCTTTTATCATCCCTCTTCATGCATCTAAGATGCTTCTGTTGAAATTGCAGTTTTCCAGTCCTTTTATCAGTAGCTTAAATATGTTTGTATCTAAACTTTAATTTCCTGGCTTTTACTGTTCCCTTCTCTAAGAGTTTATGGTATTTGGAGGAGTCTGTTGCCCCCATCCCTTTGTTCTCCTGTATTTGAAATCTGCTCGCCTCAACAGAGAGAGTGTCAAACTGATTTTTTTTTTTTTTTTTTTTTTAATTCCAGTTTATGGATCCTCTTTATCATGTTGTATTCTCATGGCTGTCAAAATAAACAACTTTTCCTTAATCGTCATACTGTCTTCCAGATGCATGGATAATATGCAATGGAGATCTTTACAGCTTGTGGTTGACAAAGCTCATACATTCAGTGAGTTGCTGTTCTAGAAGTTGTGCTGTAATTTTGAGCACACAATTCTTTTTCTTCTGAGCAAGAGTAGACAACATTGTGGTAGCAAATCATACCAGCCACATGGAGTTTTAGTTTAACATTTCCAAATATACAGCCCCAGAGCCTGTCACGTTGGGAACATTCAAGATGTTTCATTGCTGCAAAGAATTTTTTGTTGATGAATTGTGTCCATAACCAAGTTGGTTAATAATGAAAGTTCTAATTTAATGTTGTATTTTGTGATTTTGCATTACAATGACTCATTTGAATATGGGAGGGAGAGTGTCTGGTTGGTTGGGTACCTCTTCCAAAACATGCTGTGGGAAATAGGCAGGGCTTCTGCTATGTGTTTCCTGATTGTTTTGGTATTTATTTAGGTGACCACAGTCAAAACCTTCAAGATTTAAATCTTGTAGCACAAATATAAAAGAAGACAACTCTTATTTTGGCATAGCTGGGAAATAATTGCTTAATTGTATTGTAATAAAGCTAAGATGGAGTTAAAATTTCAATGTTATTCATGTTTCGGGGTTTTTACTCAGTATTTTGCTATAAGCTGAAAATATTCTGATAGATTTCTAGTTAATAATGTGCATTACGAGCTTCTTTCCCGTCCAGGCTATGGGACAAGAACCTTGCAGCTTTGGATGTCCTGTATTGTCTGTGGCAAGAATTGACCAAGACTCCTGTATATGATACCTATTCTCTTGAGAATGGAAAGATTTGAGACTCGGGCAGTTCTAGTCAAACCTTGAGTGAAAGGCAAATAAGTTTCACTACTTAACTTTTCCGTTATAGTGCAATAGGATAGGACAGATGGAGAAGAAAAACAAATGATGAAGTGTCCTAATAGCTATCTTGCTTTTGATTTTGCTATTTGTGTTTTCGAGTTTGCAGACTCTCGCATCTGTTTAACACTCAGGACACGTTTTAAAAGTTTCTAGATCTGAATCTAGCTACTTGTAACTTCTGTCCTCCTTTTTACCTTCCTTGAAATAGGTATAGACTTCAGGTCAAGCCTTTAAAAAAAAAAAAAGTTATCTTAAATCCTTTTAAATTGAGAAATTTAAGGAAAGTTCAGTCTTGGTCTTTTACTGATTTCAGTCCTCCTTAGTAAATAATTGAATCTCTATATATATGTATTGGGGCAGATATCACCAGCACTGAGTTGTAAAATCTTTCAAATGTACATTTCTGTAGCCCACAAGTGGATGGTGCTGAGTTGCACACAACTGATTGTATTTGGCTGAGTTATCAGACTTAATGACATACTTTCAGAACTTGTTCTATGTAACAATACATATCCAAGAACAGTGGAAGCTTTCAATTTTCTGTCTTGACGGAGACTGCATGTGATAGTGCCCAAAGCGATTGCTTGCCTCTTGCTGACCCCCTAAACATGACTTTTTTTTTTTTTTTGACAACGCTATTTTATTGACCATTAGGTGTAGTTGAAAATGTATTAGCTGCCTTTGACAAGACAACAAAACATTTGCTGGATTAAGTATTATGTCTGGGGTGAAGCAAACTACAATGGCCAGTATCTTGTGTATGCATTTATTTTGCAGATGACTGGAAATAAATTTGTTACTTAATAGGTTAATGTCTACACGTGTCAAGTCTTCAGGACAGACAGTATTTTCTATACAAGAAATAGAATTTACATTTCAGTGGGGGGAGGGGGGGAAGGGGAGGGTTTAATGTATTTAAACCATGGAAACAAAATTATTTGCAATTTTGTCTTGATCGCTACATCAGAATGCTGTTTCCCGTTATCCTTTGCCAAAGAGTGGGCTGCACTGTCAACTGGATTAGTAATCTGATATGGGAATCTATTTCCCCTCTGCCCTTTTTGCTTAGTTTTCAACTGGTGAGGGAAAAACAGAGCTTCTTTGATAGTGGTAATACAGGCTTGGGTGGATCTTGGTCAGTCATAACATGGCATCCATTTCTAAGGTGGTTATGGGTCTGAATTTTCAAAGCCGTCAATAGGGAGTAGAGTTTCTAAAGGAAATTTAAAGTTTAGAAAGGGATGCTATAGAGATACCAGATTATTTATGGACAAAATAGATAATCAGATTTCCTTGGAACAAATATTGTGTGCCCTTGCAACTCAAATGACTTCTGATTTAATGCTTTAAGTGTGGTGGGTTTTACTTTTTGTTTGTTATGTGTTTTGGCTGTAATGTAACTTGGTGTGTTACAAATTTGATAGTGCTGCTTGTTTGTTTGTAATCTCTGTGCTCAACTAGATTTCAGGATTTTATATGATGGCTGTCATCTGAAAGTAGTATTCAGACAATGAGTTAATATAACCCACAGAATGGTAATGTTACAGATACTTCTGAAGCCTTGTGTTTATCTGGATTTTTTTAATGCTAATTCTGACTGGGGGAGAGTGGAGTGTAGGAACGCTTTTTTCTTTTTTTTTTAAATTCGGCTTCATCTACATGTATTTTTAGAGAATCTTGTGGCTTTTTAATGTGGCACCCTTATGCTCTTTCATCCTGTCTTACGTTGCTTTGTATTTTGAGGGAGCTAGTTTATGTTCCCAACAAATTTTAATATTGATGCATTTATGTGGCTTTCCTTGAGTCCTATTTTTTTTGCATTCTAGTGTTGCACTGAGTCAAAAGTCCTTTCAGAGGTCAGATGTATCGCAATAATTTTGACATCACTGCAGCTAGAAATAAGATGGCTCTGGGATGTGCAGGTACAGCTCCTGTTGGCTGCAGTAGAAGTTGGCCCCGTGCTGGAATAAGTCTCGCAGAGTCCTGGGTTTGTAAGGAGTGGAGGAAGCCAGTGTAACAATAGAGATTTTCTGTGGCTATTGCCAGGGTGAATAGCTAACTGTGTAGATAATAGGGAAAAAATTCAGGGCAACATAAGTTCTGTCATACTCAATTTATGTAGAAAAGAAAACATTTAAATGTGTAATATTTTAGTTGTCTCTAATGCTTATATGATTGATGTGGAAAAAAATAGAAGCCTATTTTGTCTGCGGCTCTAATGTGAATTCATTCTTTAATTACCGAAGTCCAGACTGAAGGCGGGATTATCTCGCGATTATTATCATTCTTTTAATCTTTCCCATAGATAATTTTGGTGTTGTTTTCACCAGTAAAACAAAGCCGAGTTTCCTAGGCCCACATATTCTTGGTAATTTTTCCTCTAAAGATGATGATTGGAGAAGTATTTGTTACATAATTCCCTTTTGTCTGTACGCTGTATTTTGAAAATTCTCATCAAGGAGCTTCGCAAAATGTGATCATTTTAAGTAAAAGAAAGGAATTGTTATGGCTATCATGGTTTCTGGTGGCACTGTGCACCTTTCTAAACTGAAGGGGCAACATGTGCCAGCGTTCCAAATTCTAAGCAACGCCTTACAGTTTCTGAAACATAAATGCACTGTTGTGTAACTGCAGCATCACCATAACCAAAGAGTCTCGGTCATGTGCTGTTTCCGTAATTTTTTTTAACTGCATAACCATTTTTTGAATTTTTGATGAAAATGTAGTCTGGATATATAATACAAAAAAATCAGTTTTTGGCAGAGAAGGCTGCTCCTAATTTATTTAAAAATGACATCTGAAATTTTTAATATTTTATGTGTGAAGTAAGAATAGTATGTAATCTGGTTTGTGGGGTATCTGAGCTAAGCCATGTTAAGGAAAAATACTTTAAGGGGAGAGCCTTATGAACACTGCCTAATTAAAAAAATAAAAAATCAGAACCCTCCCTTACCTTTTCCTTGCTTCTAAATAATTTTCAAACGCTTCCAGCTCCCTGCCAAATAAACACATGCAGTTGCAGCATGTCATCAGATGATAACCCGCCGGGAAGATTTCTGTCTTTGTAGCACCCCTTTATTTAGCAGCATGTGGTACCTTCCCAAATACATGCGTGCGTTTCTGGTATAGCCCAGCTGCTGGTAGCTTGTGTTCAGGTTCTGGAAAGGCGCTGAGTTGAAGTATGCATGTGTATGCATCTGTGTGTGAGTGACCCATTGAAAACTGGCCGTCGCAGTATTACTGCTTTGAAAAAGCAGCCTTCTAGCATCGGTCTTTGTTCTGCATCAATGAAGATGCACATCCGTGGATCTGCTTGGTAACTGGAGCTTTCACTTGACCAGTACTGTGTTTCTTTTTACTTGTTTATTTCTTACTGCCATGTCATCTCCAGGAGCCACTGAGAATACTCAGAAGAATTCATGTAGGTGGAACTTTATTATCATTTTTATTATTTGTCAGCTTAATTTGCCAAGCTAATGTAAAATGCAAAATGAAATTAAAGTTAGCTTAATTAATTTCCTCAGTTACCACCATTGCCTGATTTGCAAAGGGTGTGCTATAAATGAGAGGTTAATTATCAACTTGATTTAGCAAATTTGAAAGAAATAGTGACTTAGTGTCATTTTTGTCAGAGCTTTTGTTTATTGCTTTGCTTTTGTGTGTCGCTTTGCATTATTGTCAAGGTAATATTAATCAGAATTAGTAAAAGAATCCAAATACATGGATACCTTGTTAGCTAAAATTCAAGCAGACTTGTCTAAGGGTGGGGTGGTATTAGAGGATGAGGGGAGACAGAATTGTCTGAAGAGAAAAGCTGAATATAAAAAATTAGAGCACTGAGTTCATTATAGATGCAGTCATGCTAATTCTTAGTTTCCTTCAGATAAAATAATTAATGATAAAACTGTATATTTTTAAATGAAGCAATTAGTGTTGTTTATATCAATATGAGCACCCTATGTCGTACGAAACAATGTTCTTAATAATGCAATTGATAATATTCTTATGCTGTTAATTTGTAACTGATAATATCTAGAACTGTACATTACATTAATTGAAATAGAAATAAGATGTGGAATTTCTACTCTGATTCTTTTTATGTTCTTTTATATAACCACTGAAAGAATTTTTTTCTGTTACCATTCATGTGAATTTTTTCGGTTGATGTCAGGGACCAAAAGATAAGAGTAAATTGAACTATTATGTTATTAAAATAACCTGTTGGAGCATGCCTTTATCAAGGCTCTACCTTTGAGTTGTAATGCTGACTGCTAAATTTGATGTTCATATTAAATAAAAATGTAAAGTAAAGTTGGATATTTGATTTAAATAATTCATCTGGCATGGGAGAGCTCTTTATGTTTGTATTGATTAGAAATACTTCATTTAGCAAAACAGTTGTTTTCCATAAATCTAGACAGAACAGTTGACTCTTTACTTAAAGATGGCAAAATTTACCCTCTGTTCTGCTAAATGTGGTGTGACCACTTTGCACTCAAAATTGTCAGTTTTGCAAGCAATATCTACTACTGGTATAATCCATTCTGCATCCTTAACTACTTTGTAAATATTGACAGAAGTTGTCTTTTTTTCATGTTGTTGTTTCCTGAAATTGAAATGGAAACATGGTGAATTGGGGCGCAGCTGTGAATCTTCCTTCTTTTCCTTATTTGCAATCATATCCTGGACAGTAGAATAGCTATTATGCATGTGGGGCAGGGGCCAACCTTGAAATTATACTTCTATAAGGATTAGAATATGGAATTGGAGAATATTTCTGAAATGTGAATTTTAGCAATATCAGTCCTTCAACTACAGCTGGGAAGAGAAAGTAGTAAGTAGAAGCTTTAGTATCAACATTAATTTTGAAAAGGTTAGCACCTTTCTGGTAACCAGGATTATTCTAATGGGTTTTTTAATCACATTTTCTTGTGTAGTTTAGTCACAGCAAAAAGTAATGCAAAACTAAAGATGGACTGTTATATTTTTATGATAATCTGTTTGTTCACCATCTATGTAGGCTGAGGTTAATGAGAAATTAAGAAATACTCATCTACCTGCTTTTAAAAAGATTGCTTCTCTTTAACAAGATCAGCACCTTCTTGGGGTGCTGAAAGACCAAATGCTGTAGGCTCTTGCGGCCTTTTACTGCATCTTGCTGTGAATGAATTTTTGAGCAGTTTTATAATGACAGTATTCTTTCTTTTGCGTGCTTCTTCTATTTTATATGTTCGAAATATAAATGTAGGCGCAGGCATTTCATCAGTTTGATTTGTAGCAAAATAAATGTACAGTAATAGATTATATGCTTTTTATATTTCTCCACATGGCATTATTTCTTTCTATAGTAGTACTATAAATATGATAGTGTTCTGGTCCTTACAGTGTTCAGAAATAGTAGAATTGTTTTAAAAGCTGCAGTAGAAATAATTTATTCCTTCTTTATAGCATATCCTTACATAAATCTCAGTCGCGCCTTTCACAGCAGTGTGTTATTAAACTACTTTTTTTGCTCCGGTTTTAATGATGTAGATAGAAAGGGAGAATGGCCGAGGTGTGCATGTGGGCTTGTAAGAATTCTGAATGTTCCTCTACTCCTTGTCAGTAAAGGGAACAAAAATGTGGATATTCTGGTAAACAATTCCTCCCATTTTATTTGTGAATGTTATGTATGCCATGTTAAATTGTATTAAGGCATTAGAGCTGAAACTGTACAAACATAATTCTTCAATATTGCAGCTAGTGTGACGTCCTTTTTGTGATTTATTTGTTTTTACTGAGCAGGTGAAATAATACTCTTTTGGAAAATGGCATTGAATAAAAATAATGAAATACTTTAAAGTGAGCTATTTAAAAAATCGGTAAAACATTTTTGTATGTATGTAATATTTCTAAATTGTGTATTTCTAATAGAGTATGTGAGTTAAGGCTGGAAGAGGTTAAGAGGCATTTTTTACTAACTGCACATATTGTTTCATTTTTAATCACTTGGGGTACTCCTTGGATTTAGATGAAATAAAAATCTTGTGGAGTTGTCACTCAGCCCTTTTTTCCTTTTATGTAGAAGCCAACTAATGCTATTTTGACATTGCATAAATGAGACTTGATCAAAATGCAGTTGGCTGTGTCTCATTTTAAATCAAACAGAAATGGTGCCGTTTATAGGAATAAGTTTCTGGCTTAATTAGGTGATTATGTAATCACTCCAGACCTCGCGCACCAACGTTGCCATTGGCTCAGGAGGGTTTTAACTTGGATCACAATCTTAAATCCTCATAGATTTATTATCTCTTCTCTGGTTATCAAACACCGAAGTGGAAAACCCACGCTTCATGAAGCAGACAACTAAAAATACATCAGCTGGGTTTCCAGTGTATCTTGTGCATTCACATAGGTAGGAAATGGAGCTGGTGGTACTTGATAAGCTCAGGTTTTGTGGCCCACTGGTGATATGGGAATTGCAGTTTTGCAGACCCAACTGTCCTAAACCTTAATCATAGGTATAATGTAATATTTTTAAAGTCTGTTTAACCATACAGCAGAATTAGAAGGATGGGGTTTTTACCTTTTGTTTTAAAGAGCCCTAGTTAGTTGTCCATGCCATTAGTCTCGTGTACAGGGTAGCTTCTGGCACTTGCTGGAGATCAGGATCATCAGGAAGGGCGTGCAGCCTCAGCTTCTGTCTCCAAAAACCTATGTGACTGGAGGAGGGCTATCCATGCTAAGGGTTTGGGTGACATATGTATTTTCCCTTTTTGCTTGTTGGTACATATTTAGAGGGTTTGGCTGCCAGTCACTTAGTATCTGGTTCTCATCACACCCGAACATGTTTTGGATGCAAAGCTGTAGGAAGACTGACAGAATAGAAAGCCAAGTCCTTGGTTTTCAGCACATTTGGGGAACCATAACTGGTACAAAAACTTTCACTAGTTACAGGATAGGAAGAAGTCTGGCAGAAGTACTTCCCTCTCCCTGTTCTCCTCAGCCCCCACCACGAGTTCAGGGTGCTTTTGCACCACTGAAGATTTCTCTTGCATATCAGTGATTATTCAGTCTAGTTGTCTTAAAATTCATGAAGTGAAAATGAATATTGGAGAATTGTGGACTAACTTTACAACAAAGGAGAAAACAGAGAAGGTTTTATCTAGCACAGACCAAAACAAGGATCTATTTTAAGTTACAATTCACAGACTCATAGAAATTTGGAAACTTTGAGGATTTCTGAGACAAAAGAAATCAATGATTTTAGAAGGAAAGTTGTAAAATGCAAGACTATGTCTGAAGTGATTTTTAATTAATTATTAATAACATCATGAATGAATTTCAGAAAAGCCAGTATTCTTACTGTATAGTCCTCTTTACAGTCCTTGAAAGTTCAAGATTTCAACTGAGGAGATAATCATCATAAGACAACATTTTCATTTTAAGGTACTTTAAAAATAGATGCTTTTTAAATTGATATTGTGAGTACTATGGCAATTTTAACATGTATACTACTGCTTTTTGAATGAAAGATGTTGTCCAGTATGTTTCTGCATGCAAGGTATTCTTTAAGTATGATGCCTATGCTTAAGAAAGATACACATTTTATGTATATAAAATATGTGTGTGTATATATATGTAAAATGTGTATCTTAAGCATAAGAATATATGTGTGTATATATAAAACTTTAAGAAAGACTTCCTAGATCTGATTCTGTTTTGCCTTGGGCATTCTGTATATTTTTTGGGCAGGAGCACAAGTATGAATGTTAACTTTTGAGAACAGGTGACTTTAACAGCAGTAGTGAGGATACGTGATTCTAACAGCAGTAAAACATGCAGAAAATAAAAATAATTTTATAGATTTTGTCCTCTGGTAGTTAATAGCAAACAACAAAGTTCTGCAAGTGGCAGGTTATTGAGAGAAATTTACTTAGGAGGAAAACAATCTCTGTCATTAAGTCGCACTTGAGAAATGAACTATTGAGATTAATTCAGCTGTGAACAAGATAAATAACATCCAGGGATGGATCAATCATGAGATTTCCAGTGGACAGCTGCAAATGAGAAGTGTTAGAGAAACAATTGAGTTATAAGAAGAGAGGTTATTTCACAAGATACTAGGAGAGCTTGGCTTGCTTGATGGAGGGGAGGCAAGGAGACTTTTACATGCAAACATGTTGAAGGAATTAACCTCATGAAAAAGAGAAAAAAATCCTGAAAGGACAGTGTGTATTGCGGTGGGGTGGTTTGGGGGGTTTATTTTGTAGTAATTAGTATGCCTCCAGCTAATTGTTAATTGTGTTAAACTGTTCTAGTATTAATTTGGCAAAGAGGCTTTCTTAAATCCTATCAGCGCTGAATATACTGTCTGCCTATGTTGTGATACTGTTCAATCTTTTATTTTGTCTAGTGTCAGTTGTTTTCTGACTTACCCTAGTCATGAAATTACTGGGAAGGAGAAACATAGGAGTATCTGAACAACTTTTACCAAAATCTGTGGGGTGGAGAAGTTTCTTTCACAAGCTGTTGGTTTTGTGAGTTTCTTGGCAACTGCTCCTCTTCTATCTACAGAGGGTGAGAATTAATAACTCTGTGGTATAAATTTAGTCATTGATGACTAACCTGAAACTTTGTTTTATAAATGTCAATTTTGCCATGTTCTGTTAATTGGATCCCTGTTGCAGTGATGTCCTTACCCATCATTCTTTGTTGCTATTTTGATATAGAAGGCAATATGGCATCTGGCTGCTGGCAAAGGCTCCTGTAAAGAGTTCCGTGTAAAGCCACAAGATTGTATATAACCATTAACTTTGTTTGAAAGAGCAAGTCTGAAAAAAATGCAGGAAAGCTTTTTGATTGCCTGATGACTTAACCACATCCGAAGTCCCAAACCCAATTTGGATCCCTTCACAGATAACAAAACTTCCAAATACCACTTACTAACTTTAAAACGGTCTGACCTTAACTCAGCCTAGTCATTTCTGTGATGAACATGCTTTTTTGTGTTCTGAGCATAGGGGACAGGATAAAATTTCATAAAAATAATGAAAATATGTCTAATTTGTTCATCTCTTTCTTAAAAATTAAACCTTCCATTTAAAAACATCTCTGTTTTCAAGGACAAAAATATGTTGTTTTACCCATGGTTTTCAATTCCATGTAGTATGTGATATTTTCTCAGTTTTATGTTTTGCTCCACTCTGTGGAAAGTGTTAGATAAGTTGCGTAAACATGACGTTTCTGTAAAATGTAGCATTGTTTTTAGAAGTGCCTGCCTTTTTTCTGTAAGTACGAGTTGCTGACTTCCCTCTGCATTTGTAAATGGAGCGTTAGTGGACATCAGTGTGATCTCTTATGTCATGACCTAAAAAGAAAATTTAAAAAGCCGCATACTCTCCCTTCCAGAGTCTTGGACAACTGCCAGAACTTTGCATTAAAGCCCACAAGCAGTGGTACTAGAACAGTTTTTGCCTTAAAAGATAGGTGGAGTTATATGCGGATCACCGAGCTAGCATCTCTAGCGGGATGGAAACAGATTTGCTCTGACAATATAATGCGCTTTGCAAGCTTCTATTTTAAGAATTCTTTGTGCTGTGACTTTTTTAAGACTATATTGGACAAGTATTTTGTTTCTCTTAGGAGTCTTACACTTCAGGAGGCTCCAAGTTCATACTGGCATTGTTAAATTCTGCAAGTCAAAAAGTGTGCATACCTAGAAAAGTATTTTTCATGACATAGCTCTTATAGTTCAGCTACTTCACATTGTTCTTTTGTACTGTTACCTCTTGGCTAGGTGCAATCCAGTCTTTGTAACACCTGAAAATTGCTTTATTGCAGGACTGCTTATTTAATCTCTTTACAAAAATCTTGGAGTGATCTGAAAATTCTGAGTTTTGCATTCATCTTCAGGATGAGTGCAACAGGGGCAGTGAAAGTGCAAATGGCATGTCTGGGTGCTGCCTTACTTGATAAGCCTCAGCTCTGACCTCCAGATCTCTTCTTGAATGAGAAGATAGCTCAGTTCCTGGACCCTGACAGTTATTCTTTCTTTTTTTTTTTTTTTTCTTTCCCTTTTTCTTCCCCTCCTAGCATTGAAATAGAGGTATCATTGGTAATGACTGAGTGGTTGAGTAGCTTGTATTTTGGGAGGCAGGGAAGGAGTGATATTAGTTTGCTGTATCAGTTTATAACCTCAGTGACTCAGTGCACGTGTGCTTCCAGTACTGCTGATTTGACTAGTTGACTGCTGATTTGACTAGTTGACCGCTGCCTTTCTCTCAAATCTGTTTCTATAGGTGAATAAATGTGAAGGGTGAAATCTTTTCAACTACCTAGAGCTTTTGAAGAATATTAAAAACAAAAACTAGATGTGAAATGCCCTGCATTGATGTCTCACTTTAAATGTGAGCAGAACTCACCATCTCCTGATCTGATCATGAGAGGTATTTCCAAATAGAGAATGGTCAGATGTGACCTATACTATTATAGGATGGTTCACTGTAAATATATATTCTTCATTTTACCTGTGGGTTTAGGAATAGCATTTCTCGGTTTAGTTTCTAAATACATTACTATAGGTACATGCTTATAAAATGCAATCTCTCTTAGTCTTTTTTTCTGGTATTTTTTCCCCCCAGGCTGAGTATCATCATTCAGTTTACTATTTAGAAAGCATTAAACTAGTGTTAGAAAAATCAGGCCATCAATCTTTAATAGCTGCTGACATGATTACAGTTTTCACTTTAAAAAATGGATTATAATAGCAGTATTCAAGTATATAATTTCTGGCCTATTTTAAATGATAAGTGGAACTGCTAACTTGCAGACTTCTTCAGCAAATGCAATTCATTCTAGCCCTCTAATACTTGCAGTGTTCATATGTAATGTTACTATTTGTAATACATCGAGTACAATGCATTTGTATGTAAGTGTGTAGTTATACATCTATCTTTTTTAAAATTGACTTGAGTTTTGCATCTGTATAGGTATTTTAATATATAAAATTAATTCATTAAAATAAACTAATGAAATATATATACACATATATTTTATTTAAAACAGATTAATGTAAAAAAATCCCTTGTTCTGAATATGTATAGACAAATTAGCATTTTACAGAGAACCTGATGGTTTGGATTTTTGAGTAAAAGGAAGGAAGTAATTAATGCTTCATGAAAACCCGTAATCTTGTATATATTTTGTGGTTGGTTGAGAAGAACTTAGTGCTTTCTTGAATCATGCACCAAATTTATCAATTTTATTTTGAAAATATAGTTTTGCTGTATTATCAAGTTTTAGTGCATTTTTTCTTCTGTCTGGGCCAAAATTTCAGCACTTTATGGTTACTTTCATCTCTGTGTGATGCAGCCACTGTTTGATGTTGATACTGCATTTACTGCATATATAAACACATGCATTGTCAAGGGAACTTGTTTAATAGCATGAAAAATAGTTTAAAAGGAACAATATCAGCAAATGTATTTCAAAATAGGAGGCTTTTTACCAAATGTCCGCAGTTTTATAGAGCATGAAATGCTAATAATGATGTTCCATTTCTTATGCATGCTTCAGTTCTCATTAGCCTTGGATAGTCACTGTTATGAATAGATTTGATAGTTTGTAAGAGAATCACAACAGGTTAAAGTTCAGCACTTCCTGAACACCTTGATATATCATTCATTCAATCCCGGAGAGAAAATACTTGTACTAAAAGAACAGGTATATTCAGGAACTGGTATTGGGGGTGGTGCATGCACCAGATGCTGTCCCTGCTGTGTTTCTCTTGGAAGAACTCATAGACGTGCCGCTCTTCATGTTCCAAAGGTCTGTTGTTAGCCAAGCTCCAGGACAGATCGGATCGTTGCTGCGTTAAAGTCTTGCGAGGAGTTTGTTCTTTAACTGCCCTTTGCTATCCCATCTTGCCTGTCTCATTTGTGTTTTAAAAGGCATCCCAAAGTCTGAGCATCAAATGTTTAGATCCCGTAATATTTTTTGTAACCCACTCCCATCAAATTTAAAAAATGAATTTTGGTCTTCATGACTATGAACTAAATTTTCCCTGCGTGAAGCTGGTGAAATCAAATGTGATATTATCTGTCGGAGTCTACAGCAGCAACTAAGAGATGAGAAATATTCTGCCTCAATCTCTCTTGAAAGCTTAAATCTTAAACTTCATAATTTTGTTTCTGTGTTAGTATCAAATAAAAATACTGTTTGTTGCTCTAAAAAAGAGGGAACAAATCTATTTGCCCATGGAAATTGCATGCTGTTGGGGCTGACAAAGCAGATGTATGATGACGGGAAGAAAGAGAAGGAAACAGGGCAGATATAATGGTGGCCTGAAGGCAATGTTTTCCCACTGTCATGCTGAATGTGTTGTGAACAAGTAATTCATATTTAATAAAGGCCATATTGTGTTTTAATGATATTCTCCTCTAAAATTAGTGGATGTTCAGCTTTTGAGAGGCACCTCATGCAAACTTAGATATGAAAGTGGGGAAAAATTGGCCACTGAGTAGGATCAGTACAATTCTGCTTACAGTTTATCTTAATGCTTTAAAACTCAACAATTCTACTTTCTTTTTCAGAATCACTGTGCAGTTCCATAGGAACTCTTTGAATTGTTACAGGTATGGGTGGCTATACCTGTTGTAGAAGTATAGCATGTGATTTTCATTGCTATAGAAAATGGCACCTAGTGCAGAGAGGTGCTGTTTAGAGAAATAGAGTAATAGTTTAGAAATTTAACTTTTTCAGAAATCGACTGCATGTTTACACTACACAGGAAATATGCATGCATTTTGTGAGGTTTAAAGTACTCGTGACTAATTACTGCTAAAATATTCTAAATAATAAAATCAAAAATTAAATTAGTAGGGCCTTATACATATTCAGGAGATAAGGAAAAGATTATAATTTAAGTATTCTGTATTTTTAGTTGGCCTAAAGATGCTTGTTTTGAAGTGCATACAAATGGCAGAAGTTGATTGATACAGATGTCAGGGGAATTAATTACTCATTTTATACTTTATTGCAGCACAGGCACAAGTAAGTGCTTGCTGTCCCAAGCTGTGGCAGGAGATCCGCGCACTGGAAAAAGAGAAGGTGGGAGGAGAGGGTGAGAGAGAGATTTCAAAAAGCTGCGTTATTGAAAGGAATGATCTCATAGCAAGCCTATTTTACAGGTTTCACAGTCCTAATTATATTGACTTCCCTCTTCAGTCAGCCCCCTTCCTTTTTCCCTTCCCCCGTGTAAGTGCTTTTATCAGCTTCCTGAATTTCTGCTTTTATTCACTCCTCACTGTCACTTTGATGTCTTTCCATTCTTTAGGTGGGTTTTCTTTGTTTGCTTGAATAAGATACTGTATCCTAGGTGTCATCTGTCAGTTCGGTTTTACTATAGGCATAAGGTTTAGTCATTAATGGTCACGCAGTATGTGCTTTCTCACGCACTTGTGATTGTTCCTACAGTCTCTTGGTTTTTTGTCTGCCAGAGTAGCTTCAGTAGTGTGCATTTCTTTTGTAATGGCTGACTTTATTGCAGTGGCTTTTTGTTCTTGGTGTTTGGTTTCAATATGGCAAAGCCTTCCGTGCCTCTGTTTTAAATTTTTTTCTCCTGGCTAGTATTGCTTTTCTCCTCACAACTTATTTAATCACTACCAGACTGGAGAAATACAGAATAAAGGGTCACATGTTCTTTATTAGCTCTGTTAGGCAATCTGCATTGTTGGTTGCCCTTCCCCTCCACCCCTGCCCCATCTTCATTTCTCTTACTTTGTATCTCCTTTCCTTTCGTATTTCACTCTTGTTTAGTGCTCCACCGATGCATTAGTAACATCACATATCTGCTCCATCCTATCCTTAGTTCGCTGTGTGGGTGTCTCTCTGTTAGACATGCATTGAGGTGTTGGGCTAAGCAACTGATAGACGTAGTAAGTCTTATACTGCTTTAGTGATAATGATTTCTCCTAATAAGAAGCAGGCGTAAAACTGTGAACATTAAATAAGGAAAAAGTCTTACCTGTTAATCACGCTCTTTTTATGAGGATACGGATGACCCCGTTACTTAGTTATGTTAACCAGTGAAACTTGCCTAGCTGTATTTATTCACAATAAATTAATCTATTAATCTAGAGGTATTAAGATCTTCGATATCGCACTCCAGAGAAAAGAACCGCTAGCTTTTTTGCACAAATTCTTTAAACCAGCCTAACACAATGCATGAAAATTAATGTTGTAGTCAATTAAATCCATTTGACTCTGATTTGAATAGCAAAATTTAGAAATCAATTTATCTGTTACTGTAAGCTAAACTGATATGAGCACAGGTTAAAATTACACTGTTGTTTCGTGCCTGATGCTGTCATTAATGAATTAATTGCTAAACTGCAAAACCTGTTTTGATATGCATCAGGAGTGAACATGGTTGCCATTATGCTGTTAGCTGGAGCTGACAATATGGTGGCTGTTGGTTTTACACCTGATGTCAGTTCTATGCCAGCTGCAGGAGGACGGATGATGGCTGATCCTTTTTAAGAAAAAAACCAACACAACAACAACAAAAAACCAACAACAAAACCCCAAAACAAGCAAAAAACCACATTTCTTCTTTGGAATTGGTCTAGAAGAGTTACTTTTGTACTTGGCCACTAGTATTCCCTTGGTGTGGTGGTGCCAATTTGATCTAGTACCATAAAATCAGGTTTCTTCTTCAGGGGAGAGACTTTGCCAACATGGATGCACTGGTTGTCCTTACAGAGTAAGCATGGTAAAAACTTGAATGTCAGAGTGAAAATGTGAAAACTACTGATATGTTGTGACCTTCCTATTAGTAGCAAATACTGGCTACCATATGGAATACAGAAATCCTGGAAGACTTAAAGCATGAGACGTTCCTCAGGGTTGAACAAAGCAAAAAAAAAAAAAAAAAAGTAAACCCAGCCACACTCTTCTGTCATAGTTTACAGACTGTGAGGAAAGTGGGGTTTTGGTTTTATTCACATCTGCCGGTGTCACATGGGTTGCTCTTCAAGGTTTGTCCTTAAATGCTTTTTAAAAAATAGACATGGCAAAGTTGCAGAAACTATTATGAATTACCAGTAAAAATGTGGAAGTGCTTTGACACTATATATAAAGATGACCTTTATTCCACCTTCAATATTTAAAATTGCAAGTTTGAACAATTTAGAACAATTCACGACATGGACCTGTTGGAGCAGGTCCAGAGGAGGGCCACAACGATGATCAGAGGGTTGGGGCACCTCTCCTATGAAGACAGGCTGAGAGAGTTGGGGTTGTTCAGCCTGGAGAAGAAAAGGCTCCAAGGAGACCTTATAGCAGCTTTCCAGTATCTGAAGGGCACCTACAAGAAAGCTGGAGAGGGAATTTTTACAAGGGCATGTAGTGATAGGACGAGGGGTAATGACTTCAAACTGGAAGAGTGTAGATTTAGATTAGATATTAGGAAGAAATTTTTCACTCTGATGGTGATGAGACACTGGATCATGTTGCCCAGAGAAGTTGTGGATGCCCCATCCCTGGAAGGGTTCAAGGCCAGGTTGGATGGGCTTTGGGCAACCTGGTCTAGTGGGCGGTGTCCCTGCCCATGGCAGGGGGGGTGGAACTAGATGATCTTTAAGGTCCTGTCCAGGCTAAACCATTCTATAATTCTATGAATGTGGCACACAAATAAGTCAGCAAGCCAGTGGTAGCAGATAATCTTTCAGAACTGTTTTTTTCTCTAAAAAGATTTATCTTAAAAAAAAAAAAAAATCCAGATCATGAAACCAATTTTATTCTTACAACTGAGCTATTTAAAGACAGCTAGTATTTTGCAAGTTGGAACTTTTGTCTGGCTGCTCTTTTTCTTAAAATCTGTTATTTCTGAGCTATAGACCATTTATTATTCTGTTAAAAAAAAAATAAAAATGAAGAAGCAAGTGGAATGGTGTTGAGTATGTGAAAACTAGATGTATGGAAGAAAGCTTAAAATGTTTAATTAAAAATTTAAAACTTGATATCCACGCTTTAGAACTGACATACTGAAAATCACCTTACCTCTGAATCACAATCCATGTCCTAAGTTGTTTTTCTCTTTTACATAAGCTATTTTGTTTTTAAAAATAAAAATGTTCAGTGGAAAAGAACATACTGATGTATATTTCTGCACTTATCATAAGATGCCCTTTCTTGTTATATAATGCCTTTCCATAATAGAAAATGAGGAATTTTAACTGCGAAAATATAGTCATATATTCTGAAAATATTTATGTTCAGTTACATTTTTCTCTTTGAAACATAGTATGATTTTGTTGTTGTCTTCCTTTTATTGTGCCTGTATAGCTGTTACTGTCCATTTGACTGAATTTAAAAGGAACCCATTAATTGAACAACACTTTTGTAAGAGAATATTATAATTTTGTTTGAAGAGTATTACAAAAAGTCTGGAAAATACATACAATTGCTAATGTTGCAAATTAGTTTTACTAGTAAATAGCACTGTTAAAAGTTCAATTTTAAAAACAATGATGGCAACTTTGTTTTGCATTTGAGAATAAATAGGGTTTTTTAATATAAGCTGGTCTGGCATAACTGATAGTCCATGTGTAATGAATATGCAGGACTGCATGTATTTTAAACTTCCCCAGCTGGTAACACATCCCTAATAGCTGTCTGTTAGCAAATTAGTCCCCTCTCATATTATTTTGTAGAATGTGTTTGGGTGCTCCTGGGTACTGGTTTGTTAGAGAGAATGGTGCTTCAGATCTCATTTTCCTAATCACATCAAGCAAAAGTGTTTAGTCACCACTCGGATTTCTAAAGGTGGTCTGTACTGTGACTCATTTTTGGGACATTAACTGAACAGTGTTGAGCTGGACTGGGTTGGAGTAATGGTCCTTTTTCTTCTTGTTGGCTTCTAAGAGTGAAGAAGTAAACCCAATAGTAATAGGATGAACTATTAGCATTTTTTTTGCTTGTATTTCAGAAGTTGTTTTGACAGAAATGGAAGAGGAAATAGACTAAGTTGTCAAGAAAAACATAAATATTTCAAGTATTCTGTGTGTGCTGCTGATATAATGATTGGTTTATGGTCTTTTTAAAATATTACTGTATTTGAAATTTTGACATTGTAAACAAGCTAGGCTTCTACATGAGGAAGAGAGTGATTTCACTGGCAGTCCTGCAGTTCAGACTTCTTGGGCATTTAGGTTTAATTTGTAGAAATTTTCCCCTGTTAGCCTAGCATAGAAAGAAATTGAAAAAAAAATCCCAATGCTTTCTCCCATTTATTCCTTTTGTAGTTAATCCCTGGTCCTTTCATTTTGGTTGAGCCCACTCCAAACAGGTAGACACACATGTTTTAGCTTAAGTATCTCATGTGCATCTTTGGACACAGAATCTTTTTCCTGAAATAAGGGAGATATTTGTCGTTTCTTTGAAGTGTGAAATTTAGGCTCTTTTAAAAGCCCTGTTTAAATTTTAGTAACCAGGCCCTAATGTTCTTAATGCTAACAAAAAAGCACTGCTGATAATTGAGAAGTAGATCTTGCAGTTGATTGCAGTAACGCTTCTTGCAGTTGATTGCAGAAAGCTTTGTGCTTTCAGAACTTTAGGTTGATGACCGATTCAGATGAGAGAGGACTGATGATTTGGAATGGTGTCTGGCATCAAATACTTCAAGCATAATTTGAATTTGCAAAATGGTCTCATTCACTACTGAAGAAAAATGTTTTAAGAGTTCTGATGGACGTAGAAGTTTCATCATTTTACAGTGTTATTTGCCACACATTTGTAAAGCACATCTGTTATCAAATGTGGTTTACATAACGCATAGTGAATGCCTTACCATGTGGAAGAGATGTGAAAAAATCAAATTATCTTTCAACTGGTTGCATAATTTTTTGTGGAAGGTAGGGCTTTTTTCTTTCCTGTTTCTGATTGAGCAATCATTGCTTTTCTTT
Source organism: Charadrius vociferus (assembly GCF_000708025.1). NCBI lineage: Eukaryota > Metazoa > Chordata > Aves > Charadriiformes > Charadriidae > Charadrius > Charadrius vociferus. Next base: position 146,486 of record NW_009648242.1, on the reverse strand, counting down.
ACCTGAGACTTTTATAAAAGTGTGTCTTAAAAAAACCCAAACAAACCCTCCTCAAGTCTAAAATATGTCACTGTCAACATAAGGTAAGTCCGATTAGGCTGAACCATACTTAGATGATGAATCCACAGCTCGTTCCTTTTGGCTCTGAAGCCTGTAGGACTCTTTGGCAGGTTCTAGCTCTCCCTATGGACAGGGAGGTATAAATTGCATGTTCAGATCAGAAAACTGCTTATTCTGAAGACACTATATGAAGTAAAATCCTGGTTTTGTTTTAGTGAGTAGGAAAGAAGACAATCATTTGTTCACCTTTAGTTTTTTGAGGCAAGATTTAGGTACGCCCTGAACGGTATCGTTCTGCTAGTATTTGAAGATGGTTATAGCGTGGGTGAAGAACAGTTTCACCAAAACATGAGTTCGGGGCTTAGTGTTATTCTTAAGGACAAGTAAAAGCTGATACCTGCTGACTTACTTGCCATGTTGTGGAACCCATATTTTCAACATATACACAATGTGTTGTGACAGTGAAACAGTATCTCATAATTTATTTATGTATCTACACATGCACATAATTTGATCTAGAAGGCAAGTATCTCAGAGTTGTGCAAAGGTTAGGTTTAGCACTGTTCTTGTAGGAGCAGAAGCCGTTTGCCTGTCTTTGAGAGCCTCCCAGTTCCAAAGCAAAGGTGGTTATCTTTTTGGAATGGAAAATAGTAATTCAGTTGTTCAATAGATCAATTTGTATTCGGATGATGGGATGTTATTAATCTTGTTTGGTACAGTTTCATGGACTTGCACAAACCTGAATTAGAATACCGCAATGCCGTGGTTTCTATTTTAAGTACTTTGGGTTTAGATATGCTATTGATTAGTTTTTCCATTTGAAAATGAGTATTTTGAGGTGAGACAGAAAAAACAGTAATGGGAGACTGCATGCATTAAATACAACTTTTCATGACAGTAGACTAGTGCTGAGTCATTTGAACTGTTTGCAAGCACAATTTCTATAATAGTGGGATTTTTCTATAGTGTATGGCTAGATTTTTAAAGCCAGATTGTCTTTACAAATAAACCTGTATGTCCTGCATATGCAGTGACATTGTCAGGTTTATTTATAGTGAAAATGAATACTTTGCAGCTTACAAACAGAATTGTTGTTCTTACAACACCATAAATGGTGGATTTATATGGAGGCAGGAAACAAGCATGTGAGCTCAGATGCTTGCCAGTTTGCGTATTTTGGACTTAACTTTCTGTGCTAGGGAGGTTCAGCTTAATGTTATCCTTTCCTTCTCACCTTTCCTTCTCTTTCACTTGGGTAGAAATCTGACTAAAGGAGTAATGGGGGAGTTAGAAGACCCCCTTCCTAACAGAGCCCATCCTGGTGCACGTTGAGGAGGGTTTGTGGTACTCATATATCCCACTTATGTTGCTAAATCCTGCCTTCTAAAAAGACAGATATTGTCACTTAGTGGTCTTGGGGCCATAAATGAAATTGAACCAGGAAACTGGAAAATGGTGGATTGTAGGTTGTTAATCCAGAAGTAGTCAAGTATGGGCATGGAGGAGAGAATTTTCCCCACTAAAGCTTTTGCTGTAACATTACCATCCTTTGCAAGACATGCATTTGCACATCTGAAGGTAGGAGAATCCTGAAGCAAGTGTGGAAAAAACCCACTAATGTGCTGTAGGATGGTATAGCCATGATGATTCTGTCTGTAGTTAAAACCAATTAAAGCGATTCTAAAATTGTTCCTGATTATCACATTTGCAGGCATGAAGATATGTCTGCTCCTAATTTTAAAAATTCAAGAAGTAGGCAAACACATTCAGGTTTCAGGATGTTTTTTATAAGAAATTAAATGGCCAAAAGCTTTCTTACTTTTTCTGAACTGCAGCAGATCTAGTTCTAAAACAGTAGCCCATTATGCTGCTGTGGACCACCTTGCAGAGGAGTCCTCAACCTAGTGTATTTTTAAGCTTGCAGAGAATAGAGAAAGGTGAAAGCAATCAAAAGAATATGATGTGCCATATGGCTGCTATGTGGGATGTTCTGTTCTTTTTATTACAAAAAAGTACAGTCGGGCAAGGCAGGATTTAAGCTTATATATATAACTTTGGATGCTCTAGGCTTGTCTGAACCCCTAAATTAATTACAATGTGGGCAGTACTAACTGTTTAAAAACTGAAACACAAACTGGGTGCAGTCTGACCATAGCTTGGTGTATTCTCCTCTGCAGTAGCAAGCCATTGGTCTGCCTTAGAAAGGTCTGATCATACTTTACAAGGCTTTAAAAAGTAGGAGAGCATTGAAAAAAACTGTTGGAGTAAAACAAATGTAAATGCAATAACCTTTTGTTTAACTGACCTGAAAGATCCTAATTCTGTCAAGGTCTAATATTCTTCTTGCATGCTGTGAGGCACATGATTATAAAGTTCATGTGATTATTTTTTCTTAATCCTGGATGTATTTACATTTTTAGAACCCGGTTCATGCATTGGCTGTTTGGTGGAGCATATTTTTAGTATCTCTTAATTATGATGATTTCCTGGTAGCCAGATAAAGTTTTGAGTTAATGTGGAAATCTTTTTCTAAGCTGTGTTTCCTGTCGAGTTGGTCGGAAGCTGCTTCTTCCTCCAGGTGCTGCTTTAGTAACCAAAATCTTGGCATATGCAGGCAGTTATTTTCAGTAGTTTATTGGATATTTATTTAGACTTATTCTGTATTTTTCAAGGGTCTCAAGCAAGCAATTTGTTTGTTTAGAGGGAATTTGCAAGGTATGCCAACTTGTTGAAACTGCTTATTGGACAACTTAAAAAAAAAAAAATAATTTCTCTGCACTGGTAAAACCTTTGCTTTTCCTTTTGACTAGATTATTTCTGGGCTAATTAGAACTTTCTTATTCTGATGCAATCTATAAAAACACTAGTTAGAAATTAACAAGGAATACATACAGTCATTTTTAATGACTGATTTTTTTTAAGAAATATTTTAATAAAAATTTTTATAATCTTAATTTTGGTAAACATCTCAATGAAAATGCAGGCTTTTGAGAGTTGTCAGACAATAAACCTCATTAGGAACTATGTCTATTTTTTACAACAGAGATGATCTTTTTGTCACTGAAGTCTGGTGAAGTCCTGCTTTCACGTTGTAGTGAATCAGGACTTAATTTTTTTGATTGTAATTATTTGAATATACCTTTGGTTAAAAAAAATTACTTTGTAAAGAAACTGTTAAGTCAGAATTTAAAGACTATTAAATCTTGTAGTTTTCACTTGTTTTCACTCCTGTTTGGAAGAAAGACTGTGTCCACCTAATTCCTGTATCTTACAATTTTTTTCAAGTTTTGCCAAGAGTCTCTCCCCACTTGTCAGCAAAGTAAAAAGTAAGAGTGTTCTGAACTTCCTCCTCATATTATCAAAATGTATTCTAAATTCTGTCAAGAATAATTTAAACATTTTTGAGAAAAACTGCATTCTTTGAAGCACTCCCTGGTGTCTTGTCTTGCTTTGATATTTTTACTTAAAAGAGTATATAATGAGGCAGTTGCAAGCATAAGTTGCTAAGTTATAATGCACTTGAAAAGTCACTTGGCTGGCTGGCTGTCTTCCCTTGTTTGTTTTTATTGCTCTGATTTTTGAAGGCTTTCAGTTGTTTAGTGAATAGCCAGTTTACTAATAGGTTTTGACAGTCTCTTCTTGTAGCCGAATTACGATGTTACAGCCTGGATGGATGGGCAACAAGATGGATAAATAACTGGTTTGCTTAGAGGGTAGCAGTTAATGGGTCATACTCTACCTGGAGGGTGATAACAAGCAGCGGACTGGTCTTTCCTGGCGGAGGTGATGGAGGGCACTCTGCAGGTGACACCAAATGGGGGATCTGTCGATTCAGTGAGAGCAGGGCTGCCATCCAGAGGGACCTAGAGAGGCTGGAGGAGTGGGATGGCAGGAAAATTACGAAATTCAACAGCTACAAAAGCAAATCCCTGCACCTGGGCAGGAGGAGATCTCGCAGCTAGACAGGCTGGGGACTGACTGACAGTGCAGCAGCTCTGCAGAAAGACCCTGGGGGTGCAGTGGGCAGCGAGCTGAGCATGAACCAGCAGCACACCTGGCAGCAAGGGAGGCCACATCCTGGGCTGGATGAACAGGAACGTGGCCAGGAGATCAAGGGAAGGGATTATCCTCCCCTACTCGGCATGTCTACATGCTGTGTCCAGTTTTGGACCCCCCAGTAGAGGAGGAACATCAGAAACCTGGAGTGAGTTTGGTGAAGGACTGCTTGAAACTGTGATATCTTTAGTGAAAGCAAAAATCCCTGAGAAGAATACTTGCATACGTTTTATGGTCTGGTTGAATGAGTCTACAAAAACTAGATGAACTGAGCGGGGGCGGGAGGGGAAGGGCATTTAGTCTAAACTCCAGGTTTTTTTATTACTCTGTCTTTCCCTCTTTAGAACCAGATACATTTACAGATTCTAATTCACATGAGAGCTCTGAAGTAATATAATAATTTAATTGAGGGAAAGTAAATTCATTGTATAATAGTGCGAAAGCACCAAAACCCAATCTGTTTGGACAACTTAACATCTTTCACATTAGGTTTAAGGGATGTGTCAGCAATCTCAAGAACCAGTGTTTTCAGTCAGTCTTTTTTTTCACTAGTCGTGCTTCTAATGTGGGGTTTGGTTTTGTAGCCATACTTATTCAGGAGATCTGGGTATAACTGGAAAATGTTTTAGATTAAAGTATAAAATGGTCACTTAGCTTGCTGCTTGGATAGAAACTTTAGCTACTGTGGCAGAATTTTAATTTGTAGGAAGAGTCAGTCGGGCATATGAATGATACAAAAAAAGGAGTCCTTTATACTTGAGGTATATGGTTATAACCTATTGTAAGTCGTTCCTTTGGAGTTTGGATTCTGCTGGTGTCTACTACAAACACTTCAGATACAAGGGGGAAGTTTTCCTAGAAATAGAGTACATTTGTAGATGAAAAATATTTAATAAAGTCATTAAGAAAGAATTTATCTTGAGGTCCTGGCTTTAATAAACTAATCTTGTAATATGAACACAGTGTGTTAGCACACATTCTGACTGCAAAAGGATATCAGAAATGTAAATTAAGATGTGAAAACATAAATGTTGTACCAAATAACAATATTGTACTCCTATGGCAGCTTGATTTCTAAATCTTTGGCCTATTTGTACAGCTATATGGTGAATTTTTTCCCAGAAAAAAGGCTGAGGGGATGACCACCTATAGGGAAAATCAGTGCATTAAGGACTGCATTCCGGACACCGAATTTTTTTTTTTTTTTTTTTTTTTTTTTTTTTTTTTTTTTTCCCCATTGACCTTTAAGGGCAGTCCTTTTAATGACTGCAATTAGCTGTTACAGCTTTCCAGGTCCCATTAGCTGATACAGGCAGGACCCACAGGGGCAGAAGCAGATGGCAATTACAGCTTTTTCTCCTGCTGAGTGTTTGGAGAAGTAGAGTGATCCCCGAAAACTTTCTGTTGAATCCTTACCTGGCTAGGGGAGGCGAGGGCAGTGTAGCATCTCAGTAGAGCTGCACGTTCCCGGAGGCTGCTTCAGGCTGGGGTGGCTGGTTCCGGGGTAGAACCCACTTCCATGCTTTGACGCCTGCGGAGCAGCTGCGATGAGCAGCTGTAACAGGTCAAAAGGTAGGCAGCTTGTGAGGAGGAGGGCAAGGCCAGGGAGAGCGCGTTATTCTACAGTGTTGGGGGAAAATGAGGTTTTGTAGCAAATGGAAGTTTTGTGGATGAGCGCTGCCTCTTTGCTTGGGCTTCAGAGGAGGCAGGCTGTAAGTTCTGCTGTGGCGGCGAGGGAGGTGAGTTCTGGGTTGGCCATGGGGCTGTTCCTGGGGATGGTGCAGAAGACTGTACGTCAGCACTTGAGTTTCCGATTTTTAAGAAATATTTTGCTTCCTCTTAGTTCTGTTCTCTTGAAAGTCATAGTCGGTGTAGAATTCAAGTTGGCTTTTATTTGGGTTATTGTGGCAACTCCTGTAAGTCTGCATCTAATTGTGAATTAGCATTTTCTGTGTAGTCTGTCTGTGCACGGCAGTGTGACTGAGAAATAGATGCAGTTACTAATTCAAAGGTACAATTTTATGGTAAACAGAAAAATGTGGTAGTATTTTAAGTGTGTCAGGTCCTGGTTTGCATTCTGGGAATAATTCAGATGTGGACATCAACAGTGTATGATGGTATATGGATGGTAGTTTTGTTTGTCTTAGAACTCCTTTGGTGCTGGCTCTATTGAGTTTTATAAACATGTAAAAACTACATTTGGGTTATAGAAAACATAAGTCTGAATGGCTTTGTAAAAGAAACAATATACCCCTTTCTCTGTTGTTTCAGGTTTGACCATTAGCTTCATCTAGCCATCCTTAGCATTTCTGACAACAAACAGAAACCCCAAATGTAGCAGTTTGGCTTTGCGACTTTTATTATACCTGGCAGAGCATGAAATCATGCAACAAGGTTCTTGATATTAACTATCTGCAACTGACTTTGGAGAACAAGCCTATGACAACTCTTCAGATAGCATATTTTGAGTTTCTTTAGAACATCTCAGCGCAGCAGGCAACAGTTACCATTTAGCTTTGGCCAGTGACAATTTTAATAGTTAACAGGACATATGGGGCAAAATGAAGAAAATGGAGGGTCCAGTGCTAAGAAAGAAGTTGTATCAGTCTCATATGTTGTTTGGATACTGTCTCTGTTCTGGGGTTAAAAATATCCTGAAGTACCAATATAGAGTGCAAAACTGTCAGAATATATTATGAGGAAGACAGGAAATTTCTGTTGTCAGTGAGAGCTGCTGGCTTTTATTATTACAATTGAGTATCATTTCTGCATCATACACAATGTTATTAATAGTCACTCATCATTCAGGATGGGAGTAAAGGAGTTGCTTCAAGGAACGTGGAGTCATCCTACACCACAGTGTAATTGGCAATAAAGATGCGCTGACTTAAAGGAAAATGCTTTCCTTATTATGCACTGATGTTCTACTGAAATCTGCTTTAAGAAAAAAATTTCCTTTTATTTACTGATGTTTTAATGGATATTTGGTGTGTCAGTCCAGTTTTATGGCTCCTTTTGGCAACTATCACAGCTCAGTTGCTTCTGTGTATCATCTGTGACCTTGATGCAGGCAACAGAGGGAATTACTGCTCTCTGATGTTTTCGCCTGGTTTAATAAAACATGTTCTGCATTTGGATAATGGTCTCCATGATGATAAATGCTTTTAATGAATTTCCTTATTGTAAAATACCATTAACTTAACATTTTTGCTGGAAGACTGACATGATGCTTGTCCTAGAAAACCTTACCCCCTTTCAGCATTTATCCATGTGGGTGCCATATCTATCTGTGTCTGTCTGGTGTGTGGAAGCTTGGACTTTTTTTACCCAGCAGTATTTGTTGGAGCTTTCCTTAATGGGTAGAACAGCCCAGACCAGCAGCTCTTCTCGCTGCCCCCCCTCCTTTCCATCAGCAGCTCAGCTAGCAAATTCTGGTTCTTATTGTAAGCAGAGAGCTCAGGTTTAGAAAAATGGACAGAGAACTCTGAGAGGAAGGGTTCCAGTTTATATATTCTAAACCATATCTTAATAGCTGTCTGGCTAGAGTTAGTACTTCAATAGCTACATCTTTTTATTCTAGAAGCAGTTTCTCTTCAATAAACAGCACAATTATTTTCTTTGTACATCCTCTGGCCAGTTATTGACTCCTGTAGAGCAAAGCAGGAGGGAAGGAGTTTTTATAATGATATTCAGTCTAATACTTCTTTCGCTGTAGGAGGAAAAAGGAAGTTCTAGAGATGCAGCATAGATAAGTATAAGCAAATTCAGTTGTCACTGTATGTCTGTACAAGCTATACAAGCTGGCCCTTTCTGCTTGGTGTCGTATGAGTAATTCATGGGAGCTGGCTCTGCTTTTTTGGTGTCAATATCCTCCTCATCATCTGGCACATTCTTTGCTGCCGTATACAGAGAAGACCCTGTATATTGACGTTAATGACTGTGTGGTGTCATTGAAAACAGTATTGTTTACCTACCTCCTGTCGACTCAGGCTGCCTTCACAGCTTCTGTGGATACATACCTACACTGCATGTAGGATATTCTTCAAAGTATTTTTGCAGTCTGTCTGGAGGCTGACAAAAACAGTGTCTCACATGCACGTGTGTACACACACGTATGTACGTGTATTTATATGTAAGTACATATAGGCATACGTATGTATATATCTCTCCACTTGTATTGTGGTGGAAATGTGCTGCAACACTCAAATTAAGAGTATTACTTTTGTGTGTATTAGGTACATATGATAGCAGAAGCATCGCTATCTGATAACGTTTTTTGGCAGAATTGTGAAATTCTGGTTATTGATGGACAGTGCTTTCAGGTGTTCCTGTTTATACAGTTCAAGAAATCTGCATCTTGTCTCAAGATAAATAGTTATGATGTCACTTTAATGTGAAGGTTGTGCTGCCTAATATAGTATTCTTATCCTGTCAGTTTCAAAATATAGTTGCAAAGTGCAGAAGCCTTCTTTTATAACAGCCTGTGGTACCAGTCTGTCAGTGTTAAACTGGTTCAGTAGCTTTTGAGTTCTGAGAGTCAGGGGGATATACATGCAATATTTTATTTGTTTGTTTGTTTTACGCTCAGCTGAGCTAGATGCTGAACATGCACAGAAGGTTTTGGATATGGAGCACACCCAGCAGATGAAGCTAAAGGAACGTCAGAAGTTCTTTGAAGAAGCCTTCCAGCAGGACATGGAGCAATACCTGTCTACAGGATACTTGCAGATAGCAGAGAGGCGAGGCAAGTTTTAAAATACCTTCTGTGTAATTCAGAAACTCACAATTTGGAGAACATTGTTGAGGGGTCAGAGTCAGCAACGGTTTTAATGCTTACAGACGAAGCATTGCAGTGTCTAAATTCTTCCTTGGTGGAATTGAAACTTCAGATAAGCTCTTTAAATGAACTTTGGGTTCCAGGGGAACTAGACACCTTAAAAAATCAGTCAAACTCTCTGCTCGTTATCTGAGGAGAAGCAAAGCACTGCAGTACATCAGGAACAGCACTTTTCTCTGCAGTTGAAGAGTGCATCCATATCTATAAAGCTTCTGTCCAATGGAGGTCCAAAGCCTGGGCACCTCACCTGGCAGGAGGTGCCTCAGAAAAATTTTAAAACTGCAGACAAATGCGCAGTATTGTATTTCAAAACAGTTGCCAGGTGGTAGATATTTCCATTGTCTATGTAATATACAGATTATGTGATTAGGACATGGGAGATCAGATTAAGCTCTCTCCTTATTGTGAGATGAGTCAAGTCTGGCATCTCATGACTAGTTAAAGTACAAGGATGCCATAGACTACAGACACTTCTGTGTGGGAGGTACCCATCTGTTGGGCCGAAATGCTGGGATTGTAGAACCAGAAAGAAAGCAAGCGGGCGATTACGTCACTCGTGGCAGAAAAACATGTAGAGATTCTGTGCCTTCTCCAGGACCAGTTCTGCTGTCTTTTGTAATGTCAGAGCAGGGAATACAATCCAAGACTTCCATTTCTCTGCATGAAGGCTATAAACGCTCGTCTGCAAGATGCTCTAGATCGGTTGCTAGGACAGCCTTCTGAGAAGTGGAATATGTAACTCTAAATTCCTTTGGTCTAGGAAGGAATTGAGTTTGGCTCTCCTGCTTTCTGCATATGTGTAGTCCACTTACACTACAAGTGGACATTGTCACTACTGGCTGGTACTGAACACACGGCTCTGTTAGAGGGTTGGGGTACCTCACTTTCTGACCTTCAGCTTTGCAGTGTAATGCAGAACCTGTGTATATCAAAGAAACTGTTTTAATGAAAGACTTGATCCTGCAGCACATGTAAAACTACAGAGCTATGGCTTATTTGGGAAAAAAAAAAAAATATAGGATTTCATCTCAGTTCACATATGAAGGCTTTTAATAGTGTAATTGTTAAATTTAGATAAAGCATTGAACTGTTCATTGTAATACTTGATGTTATGTATGTGGCAACTGGACTTAAATCTGAGTACCCCTGAACTTGTTCTGTGTTTGCATGTTTTATTGTTCAAGGAAGATGATGTTCATCCAAGTATTTAATTCCCTTGCAAATTGTCAATATTATATTGACAATAATGAGTAATTTGCTGGGGTAGTTAATAGTGTGAAAACCCCACACTGAGAGAAGATAGCGGGCATCAGCCTAGGTTTTACACAGTACTGCCATTTATTAGACTGACTGAATGAGGGAGGAGAATGGCTGCTCTCTGTTAACATTAATCCTTATTTCTGAATTTCCACATCCCTTAGATATTGACATTTAGTGATTGTGTGCTTAAATGGGTTTGCTTGTCACTAAAAAGACTTTTAGTTGAGAGAATTGGAGTGCTGCAAAATGGAAAGTTTCAATCTTTGCCCCTGGGCCCCATCCTAGCCTATTTCTGACAATGCTGTTGCTATAAATATTGTTGCTAAAAATGTTTTGTTTTACAAAAACGGTAATGGACATCAGTTTCACAACAAAGATTGCACAGAGTACGCTTGGATTTGGGCTGAGATTGCTGCTGAGCAGCTCCTGTGGGTATGCTCCTTCTATATCTGGTTTAATTACTACTAATGCATACAATTATAGCAGCTATTGAAGCCTTTATAGGTAATAACATCACGTAGCTGACTGTCGGTTTGCTCATTGCACTGTTTTTACTACAGAACCGATTGGAAGTATGTCTTCCATGGAGGTGAATGTGGACATGCTGGAACAGATGGACCTAATGGACATGTCTGACCAAGAAGCACTTGATGTCTTTTTAAACTCAGGAGGCGAAGACAATAATATGCTTTCTCCCATGCTGGGTATGATACTAGTAATGACAGCGTGCTTAGAGGCAAAGTGATAAAGCACCGAAATTGCTCTAACTTGTAATGGATTATGTTATCTCATAAAATGTTACACTTTATGTAGATTGAATATGTTTCATTAGTGGTTTTCAAAGCATTAACATTTAGTTGCAGTGTAAGAGGGCTTGCTGCAAAACTACTAGATACTTCTGGATTGTCTCTTTTTTCATCTAGTTACTCCAGCTTCATGTTACATTTATCACGGTATAGATAGGTGATGTGTACTGCGTTTAAGGTGCATTTTTCTCTATATGAAGTTCATAGAGGCCATTTTAACAAACATAAACAGAAAGTTTGCAGTAGTTTGGTTTTTATTTTTAAGACTGCTTTCTTAAGATTTGTCCAGAATGTTGGCATTTTGAAGTAGATTCAGACCAGTTGTATAGTGGAAGATCTTCGGTGAGAGAGATTCAGAGACATGGTTCAACATAGCAGTTCATGTTATAAAACATGACAATGTTCTGAAAGCTTCTAAATAGTGATTCTGATACTGCAGCTCTTTCGTGTAGCCTTCTTACTGCTAGTAATGTTAGTTAAATTGGATTAAATTAATCTTAATCCAAAATTTTGTTTACGTGTTCTGATGAACAAAACCAGATTTATGTTTTGGCAAGTTGCAGCATGGTGAGAGATCTGCTTAAAGCAGGGACTTAGTAATACTGGATACTTTATCCATGAGGGAAGTGTGCTTTCTTAATCAAAAACTTATTTCAGTGCTAAAATCCTTTTCCCAAGAGCCAAAACAAGTTTTCTTGGAGGAGATGATGAAGCTCCTTTAAACGTACTTAGATTTATTTCGAAAATACAGGTTGAAATATTTGTATAACACTACTTAGAGTGAAGAAATAGTGTACTTTGAATTCTATCCTATATTTTGGGATATGTAAAGAAAAATGTTAATAATATCCTGGGGTGATTTTCTTCCTCCCTATGCAAAGGTGATTATTACCTGCTGTGAACATGAAAGGCTGATGGTAAGAAGTAGTCAAGGCACACTTGACTGCTACAGGTTTTCATGTTTTAGTGCAAAAACTAAATTCAGATCCATGGTTTTGGATAGGCATCCAATTCATGCATTATTAAAGTTGATCATTCTTTGAGCATGCAAGTAATTACAGAATCTAGGACTGTTTTCCCCTTGCTGGGTCTTTGGCAGATGTTGTACCAAGCAGCTTTGTGGCTTAACAACAAACAGTGTTACTGGATTATCTAAGGAAGCATAGAAACTACTAGGTGTGGTTGCTTTTTCCTAAACAGATGTAAAACTTATTAGCCTTTGAGAAAACTATATTGTTTATTTTGTGCTGTAATGTAAGTATTACAGTGTGTATGTATAGTCTATATATATTTATTAAGTATATGCCCATACACTGAAATATAATGTACCAGTGCTGCAGTGTTCCAGCGCTGTAACCTTAATGCAGAGGTGGGATAGGCTTGCAGCAAGACTTACTGCTACTACAGTGTAACAGTCTTGTCAATCTTACTGTCGTGGTCCCAGACAATTTTTTCCCCTCTGAATTAGAAGGGATTTTTGTGCTTGCTTTAAGGACCTTGCACCCTAGTATCAAGCCAAATACACAATAGTCTTCATTCTCAGAAAAATGAGATGGCTTAAAGATAACTCTTCGTTTTGCTGTCAGTGAAGAACAGGGTTGGTCAGGGGAAGATTTGTTTTACAGTTTTACTGAACACCACAGAATGCAGGTAAGTTATTTTAGTAACTGCTAAAAATGCAAATCAGCTCAAGACATTAAAACATTTTAAAATTTGTCTTGCTGTAATGTTGCCAGCTTATGGGGGTTTGCAAAATTTCATGTTAGTTGATAAGTTGAACTGAAAAATTTACTCGACTCTGCAGCTCCAGAAAACTCCTCCTCTGTGTGTGTTGCATAGATTAATCTAATGCATGCTGGTGTGCACAGCATAAAGACAGGTCTCTTTAGAAACATCTTCCTGGTGTCATGTGTGCTCCTGCACTACCTGAGGAGGCAACTCAGTAGACCTGCTAGACACCCTGGACTGACACTGTTGGTTGGAGTGGCAGAGTGTTTTCAGTCCAGGCAGGTTGGTTGGCTGTCAGAGTTGTGAATGTTGTACCGGAAGTTTATCAACTTGTGTTTAAACTGGGAGACCTGCTGAGGGCGTGTTTTCCTCTGGAGTTCCTGGGTCTCAGAGAAATTCAAACATACAGGGCTACTTACTGTCAAAGTTTAAGTCCAGAATTTAAGGTTGCAGCTAGTTAGGGCAAGAAGCTAGTGTATCTTACAGGGTCTAGTACAACAAGCTTCTGTGGCCTCCAGGTGCTGTTATGACTCTTTTCTTGTTACCATTTAACTCGGATACTTGGTAAGACTATGGGGACCGGTCATAGGGCAATGTAGTGTGAACTACTCTGCAAACAGTCTTAGCAAAGTTAAGGTGTAGCTATTAGCTCATTTCCCTCCGACCCTCTTGAAACCTTTTTATATAAAAACCCACAGGATTTTGAAGAGTATCTGCTCACTAAGGTTACCCAGTGCTAAAGCTGGGTGCCCCGACTATGGAAAAACCCTTCTTAGGTAGTGCAGGGAAGGAAAAAAAATGGTTTTATTTGGCAGATTACATAGAAAGAATTGTTTAGACGTTTCCCTATTTTTCCTTCTTATTTACTGCCAGGAAGTGTCCAGAGAAGAAGATCCAAGATAATTTTGAAATATGAACTCTCAAACTGGAAGCAAACACCATTATACCGAACGTGCTTAGAAGTCTTTTTGCATAGGATATGGAGGAAGCATAGTCTTAAAATCCCATTCCTGTGCACATGAGCTATGGCACAGCTTTACCACAGAAATTCTTTCATGCTGTTTGGCAAGAATTTGTTTTGCTTTGGCACCTTGATTTTTAGTCAGAATTGGAGATCACTATTATTACTTCTCCACTGGTTGTTGTTTTTTTCTTTTTTTAACTTCACCCAGGTTTATTTGTGTCTTTCTGTTGGACAGAGTTTGTCTGGAGGATTTTCCTGTTGGTGATTATTCTCAACATGTGCTGAGGTCTGAATGGACTTTATCGAAGTCAAAGTTAGGAGGATTAAGTGGTCTTGGCTAACAGGCAAACTGGACATCAGCTACGTCTCTTAACAGAGTCAGGACTTCATACTCTTGGAATCTTACCTCATTTGATCTCAAGCGTTAGCAATACTAGAACGAGCCAAAAACACACACACCATCAGAAACAGATTAAAACCAGCCTGTGGCCTGTATTTGAAATCAACTTCAGAAAAGCCAAAAGGCAGCTTTGTGTTTTGGGAGGTTGTGGGGTTTTTTTTGTGGTGTTTTGCTTCTTTTGCAAAACAGCCTGAGTGAAACTCATTAACCAACGTTGAGCTCAGTTCATACACTGACTTCTCAATTCACTTGCTGAGCCACAGCTTGATTTTTGTTGTTGTTCTTTTTCCAACTATAAGGGCCCGACTCCAACACCTACGTGAATGAGATAAGTCTTCAGGTTCCGAGCCAGTCTGAATTACGACAGAAACTGTCTTCGCTCTCATCAACCTGTACGGATTCTGCCAGCCAAGACGCAAGTGAAGGAGAGTCTCCAGTTATTCAGTCTGATGAAGAGGAAGTCCAAGTGGACACTGCTCTTGCTGCTGTAACTGAAAGAAAGGGTGCTTCAGATGTTAGTGATGAAAGTGACTCTCAAACTATTTGAATCTTAAAACCATATCCTTTAAGAATGACTTCTGAATGAATGAACACGTGAATGAAGAGCTTGCCTGTGTAAGGATTTGCTAACCAAGCGTAACAGTCAGATCTTTTTACTTAGTAATGCCGCCTTTTTACAAAATTGCCAGTCATGTGGAGGTTGGTTTTTAAAAAAAAAAAAAATATGCCTAAAGCACACACACTTTAACAGTAGTCTTGGGGCTCAGGAGAGCAGTAAAACTGTTGTATATACTATGTATAAGAGAATTAAAGGGGAAAGATACAAGTTACTTTGACCACTAACCTCTAAATGGCTGATTGGAAATACTGAAGAATTGATGTGTAAAACTGAACCCAAATTGTTCCTTGCATGTTTTCAGCTGCTGCAACTGAAGATTTAGGATCCAAACCACAATGAAAAGTTATTTTCTACTCTTTACTACCTACTGTCTGCCTACTGCCTTTGTCTACTAAAGCAGCAGTGTCTACTCTCACACTTCTTATTCAGGACCAACTTAGTTATCATAGGTGTTAAGGAAAAAAAAAAGAAACTGAAAAGGAGGAGAGATGCATATTGAAATGTTACACTCCTCGTGGAGCAGGTATCTTAGCATTGTATAAACTTACTCCTCTTTTGAGATAAAATAAAGTATTTCTATCCCAACCATGTCTTTTACTTGATTACCCAAATATTTTATTCATGACAGTGAACAGAGGAGACTAATTCAGCAATCAGAAAAGAATGGTTATTTATACTGAGCACCAGTGTAATTTACTTTTCCATGGTAACATCTGTTTGACTACACTGATGCAAGCCAGCAATTTGAGGGAAATAAACCTGAATTAATTATAAAGTGTGTACATTTTATAAATTTTAGGACCTGAGGTCCTCAACATCTTACTGCCATTTTTTTCTGCGGTCATTTTTCTCTCTAAACTTGAGGTCTGAACATGTCTAACACCTGTTTCTTGTCAAGTCTCACGCTCTATTTGCAGGGATCTGCTCTCCTTTGAGAAGGCTCCTGGCTCCTGCTCTTCATGCACAGAGGGAAGGAATGTAATCAGAAATAGCGTAAGTAAAAGGAGGAGCTGTGACGTAGATACCTTCCAAAGACCTGCCCTGACACAGCTAACAGCCCGGAATGATGCATCGCCTGCTGCTTGCTAGCTGGGAGGTGGCCAGTTTCCTTAAGGAGTCCCTCTATCTCCTGTTACCTGACAAAGGGTTTCCTGACCCCTCTCTGGGAAATGAAAGCAAAAAGCTCACTACCTACAATTAGATATTTACTATTTAATCAGGCATCCGTTGAAAGAAGTTTTGCTTGAAGGAGCTTACTTTACTCACTCACTTTCCAGAAGACAGACAAAATGTCCAAAAAAGTTTTGTTTTTTTATTAAACCTCGTAGTACAAACCTGGAAAGTAAACAAAAAACTGGCAATAAACAACATGAAGTCTTTCCTTACAAGGAAAGAGAGCAGAGCAGCGCTAATAAATTAAATGTCAAACTGTAAGCCATAGTCAGAAGTTTACTGTCAAGAGGGAAAAGTACACAGCAAGGCCATAAAAACCAGACAACCACATTTGAAAACACTTGACTCTGTTTATGTTATTGTTAAATATTCCAAAACAGTTCAGTCTTCTGCAACAACAACCAACAAATTGTATTATAGGACTTTCCTGACAGTCACCACTGGCAAGCTCAGTGCAATATGGGTAGCTACGGTATTGTTGAATTCAATTACGAAACAAAACAGTTTGTGAAAACATTTTCCCTTTTTTATTCCACACATACTGTACACACAACCAGAAAAGGGCAACAGCTACTCCATTATTATTTTTTGTTGTTGTTCAGTGATGTAAGCAGCACTTATAAATGTTACAAGAAAAACCCTGTAAGCATCCAATCCAACCGATGAAGAAAGTGAAACGTAAGGCTTTTCTTCATCTTGTCTCTTCGCCATCCCTCCCCCCACCCCAAGAAAAGGCTCAAGTATTTAAAAAAATTTACAGGCATATGTACAAAAGGTGTGATTTTTTTTTTTTTTTGTTACAACATGAAGAGAAAAAATAGACAAGATGAAAGCAAATGCATTTTCACATTCAAAAGAAATATGCAGACCTGCTAGTGGCTCTAAATGTGATCATATAATGAAACAAATTCAAAACAAAAATTAATGCTTGACTGTGTAAAGGTGTGAAAAACAGCAGTGGAATGGAAATGGAATGTTAGAAAGATTGCACGTCTATGACAAAAGAAGCACTTATGGCTTCAATCACTTTTTTCTTTTTTCTTTTTTTTTTTTTTCAAAGGATGCTATTGAAGGGTTTTTGATAAAGTAGCCAACAGCACCAAAAAATAACAGAATGGATTTCCTAATGAAATCAGGCACAGTTTTCCCTCACATGACTCCTCAAGGCAGGCAGTCTTTTTTCCTCCTTTTTTTTTTTTTTTAAATTTTTATTTTTCCCCCTCAAAACAGATGCATAGTGATGTGCTGGTAAAAGAGAACATACTCCAAATCTCCTCCTTTTGCCTACAGTTAGGAAACAAAGTCCATCTTCAGCTGCCATAACCTCCCAAAGAAAGTGTGTATTCTCCAATTTAAAAAATTACAAAACTCAGCTTGCTGTGACAGAATAAAAGACAGCCAAAGTAAAGCAATTTCTTTCAAGTTTTTGTCTCCTATCCCTTTTCTCTCTAGAAAAATCTGCTCACATGACTGGAGAACAAATTATAAAACACATCAAACTTTAACCTATTCAAAAAATGGGTTAAAAGCCTTTTTTCAGTTACCAAAAAGGCTTTTTATTTTTTCAGCCATAGGGACAATACAAATTAATATTTTATCAGCCCCTTGCCGGTTTTAAAACAGTGAACATACGGCAGTTTAAAAAAATCAGACTGCTGTATCTATCTATTCTAAGTACAAAAAAAAAAAAATTCAACAGTTTAATGCTAAAACAAAATTAGTTCTCTAAAACCAGAAGAAAATCTTCTTTAGAGCTAGTGCAAAGACAGCTTGTATTCTACAGCAAGTACTCCAAACTATGGTATAATAATTACAAAAAATATATATAAATTGACAAAATGAGAGTGTTGGCATCTTCAGGATTAACTTGAAGCACTTTTGGATGAACTGGAGGATGAAAGCCTAGATGATGGCACGTCAACTGTCGCTCTCTTACGAGGTCCTCTTTTTGGTGTAGGCTTGCTGATACAGTTCTCAATGCTGCCGTTTTTACCAGATACTTTTCCACAGATTTGATTGACTAGACTGATTATTTGCTCCTGTTCATGAATTGGGAAAAACAAAACACCAATTAGCATCTGCTCTTTCTCCAGTCACTTCTGAAGGAAAGAGTTGTAATGCTGCCTTTTTGACTGAAAGCACTTAAGGGGCGGGGAAAAAAATCTATATATTCACAACATATGCAGGAGCTTGGCTCATATACTGCATATTGACAAGGAGGAGTTTTGTAAAAAATACTATGTAGTAGTCCCAACACTGCCCTTGCTGAAGTTTCACCCCTCCAGACTTAAAGATGGTAACCAGCAGAGCTAGAAATGTCTGAGCTCTGGCCCCTAAGCAAGACTAAAGCAGCTGGGCTTCAAGGTTAACTTCACTAGGGTCACAAATAATTTTTTAGATACAGCTTAAAATGTGCCAAACAAAGTTATAAATGCCAGAAATTTAAATCCACAGTAACAGTGCCTATAATATACTATTTAGTAAAATATTTCTTTAAGAAAAAGAGTCCACTTTTTCTTAGTGACACTGTTGTCATTGGTTACGGGATGCTACTTCTTTTGTTTAATGCGTTTTAGGGTCTCTGGGTGTCCAGGTGCTCTGAGCCCATGCATAGAGAAAGCCGGCTGCTGCCACGCAAAAAAAAGGGCTACAGGAGTCCTTGAACTGTGCATCAAAGCATCTTGGCTAAAATGCCACTCCTAATTTCATTACATTTGGGGACTTCATCAAGTTTAAAGTGTGGGAGGGAAATATTTCTGAACTGGCTATCCCGTCCTCCTCAGAATGTTGAGAAATTATTTTTGTGCAAAGTTGAAACAGTGTCTTAATTAAGCCTACCAAACAGTTAAAAATAAATAGGTTTAACAACTGGCATTTGACATTCAGGTTCTTACTCTCCCCATTCACGGCCCTCAAAAAAAATTCCCTGTAATAATAACCAGGTGTGCAGTTAGTAGCCTTCAGAAATATAGAAACTTTGTGAGAGTTTTCACACTTGGGGGGCGGGGAATCATCATCCAGTATTGAAGGAGAGGTTTTCCCGCCTTTCCTGGCACAGCTTAAAATAGCTACTTGTACCAGCACTGATCTCTAAAAGCTGATTTTATAATTTCTCCTATTTCTTTCACTACCTTCAGCTCGGGCTAACAGTAAAATGCTGCCCCACTATTCCCCCACCCATCCCCTCCCACACACTGGCTGTCCACAAGTGGAGCCAACTAGAGAAGTAAAGAGGCATGACCTGACTGTACTGCGGTGTAGCATGAGCCCTGAGCCCAGGCACAGTCCTAAATCGCCCACTGGAGTCCTGTGATTATTCACTATCACATTTGCTTGATGCCATTACTGGACCTCTCATCTACAAGTACTCCAACAAGTTTGCCTTAAAGAAGGTTCAGGTTGGACAGGAGTAAGTCGGCATGAACTTTCAATTACCGACAGAGAGAAGTTATCCTAAAGAACAGAAGTTATCCTAAATTACCAGTCAAAGCACAGCCTCGCATGCTACAGCATCCCAAAGCATTAAATGGCTTCTCTGTTCTGTAACGCATATTCATGCAGTTTATGCTTCAGGTTTCATCTTTGTAACCATGTTTCCCTGTATTTCTTTTACTTGGATCACAATAAAGCACTTTCTTCTCACAGCAAAAAAAAAACCCCAAAGAGCAAAGCACAGTCTCCTGAGGTCTCAGTAGGACAAAGGCAGAGCTAAGTCTAGTCCCAAGTTTCCAGTATCAAAGCTCACCAGCATCACAAAGCTATATCATACAGACCTCATCGTAACGGTACATCATCTTCAGTCCCCGACAAGACTTCTGTTTTTCCACATGCCGAAGGGCACACTCCAAGCAGAAGACAACATTTTCGTTCTCCTGTACAACCTATAAAAATGCAGAGGCGGAGGAGAGAGAAGTGCAGTGAGCTCCAGATGCTCCGAATGGTAGCCCTGTCACACACACAGTATTTCCCATTGCAATGAGTGAATTATTAAACCCGTATTTCACTACAAGTTGGTGGAAGGAGGCGTATGCAAGAAGCATTACACATTGTGAAGTAGTCAGGACGTGTAAGAAGAAGAAGAAAGTACATATATCCTTTTTGATGCTAATGTTGGCAAGTACATATAGGTTTGTTTTAAAAATCACCAATAATAATGAAAGTCAAATCCAAACAATGATAAATGCATAAAGGTTTATTGGTATCTAATATGTAGCCTAAAGCTTTCCCTGAAAGCAGCTGTTTCCCATTACTTTAAATGCTGTCTCGAATAAGGATAGAATCACAAGCTCGGCCACAGGATTCCTCAGCTACTGTCTCATTCGGCAGAGGTCTCATTTGCTCTGCTGGCTGCCTGCCAAGCCTACAATTTCAGCCTGGAATTTGACAACCAAGTTGACTTCTTGTCCCTTCTTAACTGTTAAGAGTGACAAGGGAAAATCCTTCCCTCGATTACTCTTACTCCAGAGCAAACGGACCAGAATTAAGAAGTTTTGGTTGAGTGGTTTTTTTAAACAAACTCATTTTAAAGTTACTTCAAACTAGTGCTGCTTAAACATGTCTTAGCTGCTCAGTGGTCTAAAGAAAGACATGTATAAACTCAGCATATTCTGTCTAGGGAGGGAAAACAGCTACATCTCATCATTTAACAGTTACATCAAAAACATAACATTTATAACCAAAAAACCCAAAAGATGTCAGAAAAAAAGGACTGAATACGGATTCGCACGCACTGTATTATGTTTATTTAAATATCTCATCTTGGAATTAGGTGGTACTTTAAGGCTGTAGGAGGGGCTTTTGATATTTTTAATGAAATTGCTGTACTTCTGGCTGTTCTGCACACAGCTACAAACCTGAAAGTGTCACCACAGTGGTTAGCACACCTTCAAAAACCAGTAGGCAATTACTTCTAAAAAGAGAGAAAGTTTATGGGCATGACTTCTATTTTGGAACAGACAGGTTGGCAAACAGCAGCTTGGCTTGACAGATACATCTACCCTGCAATTTGGCTTGCAGGGAAACTGTTGCGGCAGGTGCTGTAGCTGCATGCCCGAGACTTGGGACGTGGTATTTGAGTTGCTGGCGCCCGTCCTGAGAACTCTTCTGCCAGGACTTACTACTACTGGCAACCTGCAGGTATCTTTGTTACCCCTTCCTAGTGCAATGCAGACATGCTCAGGGGCATCCAAGAGTGGCTGAGCGACTAGTTTATCCCTTCCCTGCAGGGGGAGGGAAGCTGGCTGACACTAGTCCTTGTCTTCTGTCACCACTGCCTAAGGTCATAAATGTTCTGACACAAACCACATCAACATCTCTGCGTCTTGAGTGCAGTGCACGAGATGACTTTGTGGTCATGTGTTGTCTCTCAAATGCTTATAGTCCATTACAGTATGTTATAAACAAGAGGGGAGACAGGACCCCACTGGAGGCAAAGGATTTTACTCACCATGGAAAGATAGCACAGGTGCTGACAGATCTGACATCTCCTCTCTGACGTTTCTAACTGCAACCACTTTCGAGGCTTTTTCTTTCCATCCATCCCCGTGCTGCTGCTGTCGTGGCTGCCATAGCGGGCTGAAGAATGGAGACCGGCCTCGTAAAGCTGCCGCCGCTGCCTCAGCTCCGTGTCCCTGTGAATGTTATATGCAATTAGACATTGGCATCGCCTCCTACCACCACAAAGCCATACCACCCTTTTACCACGATCATCGTCGAAACCTTAACTGCACACAGCAAAGCCCTGAGTGTTGCTGGAGGTTGGTGCCATTCCCTACGCATGGTGAGAGACAGCCAGCACCACAGAAACGGTTCTCTAATTCCAAAAGCTATCTCTGGATTTTAACAGCGACCACTGTATCAAGCTGGTGGTTCTCAAACTGCTCCACAGACCAGTGGGGACCGCCGAGTACTTCCTGGAGGTCGATGGTGCTCGGGGCCATGTGGAGAGTCAGGAGATGTGGCTAACGTGACTTGTCATTCCTGAAGTTGCCAAAAGCCACCTTGAGGAGGAGGAGCTGTTGCTGTCAGGAGTAACATAGCCACCTTCATCAGGAGGCAGAGATGAACCAAGGACCTGCTGCCATGAGGTGCTTCAGGCAGGAAAGGGGGAGCGGGGCAAATGACTGTGCCAAAAGATGAGGATCTTGCTGTACACCCAGGGGAAAAAGAAGGAGATGTCAATTAAGAATGAAGACTAAAGCCCTCCAGCCGCCCTTCACCCACAGGGTCCACAAGGTGGATGATACTTCCTATGCTGTACTATACAGCATTAGGACAGCAGGTCGGGATGGAGCCGAGCGGAAGACAGCAAGTGTGGAATAAGCAAGCTCACCACCAGACCCAGCTGAAGGTGGGTGGAGAGCCAAGCTAAGCAAATGGCATGGGCAAACTGAGCAACCAAGGCAGAACAGACCAGGAGAGGAGGCAGCAAAAGACACAGCACAAACAAGCAAAACAAAACAAAGGGAAAAAAAATATGGTACAGTGTTCCTCTTTGGTTGGTTGTTTTCAGGTTTTGCTGTTTGGGGTTTTGTTTTACATAAGCAGCCACAGGAAGGACTGGTATCCTCCAGAGAATTCCAACCTAAGCATAAGAACGAGTTTGAGAACCACTCTGATAGAGGTCGATGTGATCGTCTAACAGCAAGCACCAACATTTCTGTTTCACCTTTTGCACTTGCAGACTTTTCCTCTTCAAGGGAAAAAAAAAAAAAAAAAGAACTCAGAAGTGATTATTGCCACAGGGGAACCAGCTGCAGGTAAAGCAGTCAGCACACCTCTTTGTATTTCTTTCTGAACACTAAAACAACACATGTGGTGTTTTCCCCTTCAATATGTCACTGGAAATTTTCCAAATGAACATGCTAGTTAGTTAAATACAGTTTGTAGATTCCATTCATCAAAACTTTCTTGACATCTCGAGTACCAGTTGTCACAAACTTGAAAGATAGGTAGGAACTACATGGTAGGGAACAAAAGAGAAGATCATTACACAGGAAGCCAGGCAACATTATATTTTCTTTTTTTACCTATCTTAAGAGAAACCCTAAACATGTTTCCTTAATACTGGAGAGAAAAAGGAGTGTGAAGTTTTTTTCCTTTAAACGTTCAAGTTCTAATGCAAGATGTGTTTGTTAGCACCCATGCATAAGCTGCTCGCTTATTCAGAGGGTTAAATCAAGACAACTTTCTGTATACAAAGTACCTTCTCCGATTGTAGAACAACCTTGCTGCTGAAGGCAAGGGTTCCTGGTGCAGAACCCACGACAGGCATGGATTGACAGCGGCTACTGATGCCAAGAGGTTGAAAAACTGAAGAAAGGCATTTAACCGCGTGGCACCATGTAGCTCACCTAAGGCATCAGGAAATCTTGACTCTCGGCACCAAGAATCAACAAAACAAGAACCCAAGGCAAACTGTAGTTTTCATTCTTTGATGGTGCCCAAAGTAAGGAATTCTTAGAGTAAGACATCCTAACCATGGGCACTCTCACATCAGATACAGCCAAGGAAACTGCTTCTTCCACATGTGGCTGTCTTCAAGTATGTTTGCTGGGCTTTTACTTGGTTAAGTAGGTGCAAGACATGCCTGAAATGGTTACTTACGTCATCCACCTCTGGAGTCTGTCAATGAAAACAAAATAGGTACAACAGGCCCCCAATTCGTTACCTGAGCTCTCCAAGAAGTGATGATATCGTACTCAGAGTCGGTCCATTTTCCTTTTTCGCTTCTGCTGTTGCAATCTGATAAAGCAACTTTTCCATTGAAAATGGTTTGGCTATACGTCGTCTCTTCATTTCCTGGGACAGAAATTGCCAAATTAGTTGAGCAAATTTGAAAATAGAAAGTTATAAAGAATTAATACAATGTAGTGAAAAGTAGCATTTTAAAACAACCAAAAGTAAAAGCTTTCCATAGTCTGAATTAAGCGACGTATTTACATTCCAGCTTACATCCAGCACTAACTTCACTCTGAAATAAACACTAATTAGAAACCAGTCCTTTCAGTGGAAGGTCAGGTGCCCAAGTGCTTTGCTGAATTGGGTCTTCCTATTGCAAGGACTATCGAGAGAAGATTTTCTGCACGTCCTTTAGGTGAAACAATGCCACAGAACAAAACTTAAACCAAACGCCTGCCAACAGACAGTCACAATCAACTGCTTTCTCGGAGAATACTCTAGTGCCTGTTTTATCTCACATTTTGTTTTTATTCAGAGTCGCCAGCAGAGAGCAAAAAAAGCACCTGCAATGCATGATGGCATACAGGCTAAGAAATCAAACTTTATGCTATCTTCTCTTAATATGCTTTACTGTGAAATTTAATCCAGAGAAAAGGCAGGCTAAGTCTGCACGTAAGAAAGAGAATGAAGCAAAATGCAAGTACTCCAGTATTACCACATTTCAGGTATACCCGTTTTTCAAAAAAGAAAATTAAACTTCATCAGTGGAAAAGACAAGGATAGGAGAGATGTCAAGAAAATGAGAAAAATAAAAGAAGGATGTCCAGGCATAGATGAGCAGGCAGTTCACTGAAGTGGAAGAACCAACAAACACCTCAAAATTCTCTCCCTAAAGATTCATTTTTCCTGTGGAGGCCGACAGGAGTAACCCAATCACTTCAGCTTAGTAATACACTATTTGCACTCTCTATTCTGACCTGCTTGAAGCCCAGGACTGCTGTTATTTTGCAGATTTACAAACATGAAAAAGACAACTACTAGCAAAACAGGCAGATATCAGGGAAAAGAGACAACAGGCAAAAGAGGGGGTTTCAGTTCTGCTCAGTTTTGCCTGTTCCCGCTCCCACTCTGTGTCAGCTTCTAAAGCTGCATCTTTCAGTCCTGTCAATATGAACTGAGTGATTTTGGTATCTTAAACCCTTTTGCTATTCTTATGTAGGCAAATTTCTCCATTTACTGTGCACCTGGGAAAAGTCTAGAGTTTTCCCAGTGTCTGAAGAGATATGTTTTGTGTTATAAAGAGTCAGAGAGTTTTCAAATGATGCTAGCAGTGGAGTGTAACATGAAGGTGCCATTTTGGTTTGGAGTTAAGCCCACCAAATATCTACTTGGCACAAAGAAAACCAAAGATTCACCTTTAACCTTAATTTTTTTTCCACCCTGTTTTGTAACTCTAATTACGTGCTCTTGGCATTTCTTTTATCAGAGCCAATATATCATAAAATTCATCATTTTTAATCACACTGATCGCATGCATTGCAGTGGTAACTAATATATATATATATATGTCATAAAATGGATTAGTAACCTTTGCTGACCAAAAAGCGTTCTTCAGAAGGCTCTGCTAGAGGCTGTCTGGGGTCAGAACAGCTGCGCTTTTAGGAGTGGTACAAGAAGTTTTGTCACACATTAGATTTGCTTTGCATATTGTCCGAGGCTGCATAAGAACAGCCACTCCGAGCCAGATCAAAAGCCCACAGAGGCACCAGACGCAGGCAGGATAAAAGGCCACGGTGGGTGGCCGGGGTAAAAAGCAAGGTATGCTCCTGCTGGCTGGCACCTCAGGGACCGCCTGAGCCCAAGATGGGTCTGTCCTGCCTTTAGCACAACTCACTGGATCTGTGCATTTATCTGAATTTCTGAATCCATGTACGTTTTTCTCTTCCATACAGTACTGAAATACACAGACAAGTATTTTAAAACAGACTTGTTTGCTTTTGACCTAGTGCCTAATCATTTCCCTTAATGACATGTTTTTCAATGTTATGAACGCCAGCGACCATTCATATCGTAATTATCACCCTGCCACTTTTGATCTGGTCTTACTATCGCATACGTCTCTCAATGATCCGTTTTCCAGGCTGAGTAGTCTTACATTTAATACAGAGGCTAATTCATACCTTTAATCATCAACCTCCACTGTGCTTTTTCTAGTTTCTCTATATTCCTTTTGCAATTAGGGATTCAGTATTCAAGCCGTGGCCATAGCAAGAACCTAGACAGCGCCATAGCGATGTTTCTGCTTTGTTCTCTGTTCTCTCCTTGCAGTTCCTAACATTCAGATTTGGTTTTAAATCTGTCCAGAGCACTTGGCTGGCAGCTCCACAGGAAGGCAAAGACTTCTGTTTCTCAGTTAGCAAGAGCTTGTTTAGAGCCCATCACTGTGTCTGTCAAATTAGGATTATTTTTTACTCCTGAGTAACTTAACGTTTTCTCAACACTGAACTTCATTTTCTCACTCAGATCACTTGGTATCATGAAATCTCTCTGTAACACCTCATAGCTTTAATTTTTGCTGTCATTAACATTAATATCCCCAGTATAAAGGATCAGTTTTGCTATTCACTTCCCTTTCCAGGTTATTTACAGGCATGTTGAACTGTACTCGTCTTAGAACAAATTCCTGAGGAACACAGTAAGAGACCTTCCTCGATGATAAAAACAGACCATTTGTTCCCATTCTCTGCTTCTCTTTAAATCAGTTATTTTTCTGGTGTGTGAACTTTCCTTATCAGCCTGTGGCAAATTAATTTCTTTAACAGCCTTTTCTGAGGAACCTTGCCAAAAGTCTTCCAGAAATGCTCAAAGACACCGTCAACTGGATCTTCCAAAAGTTTCAAAGCCTGGGGGCCATGACATCGCTGCAAAGGCCACGTTGATTGCCCTGGTCTCACTCTTTTCCACACTAATTTTTTCTTTTGGCCTTTAGGAAGTTGTTCTTTGAAATCTCTTTTTGGTCTGCATTTGTGTGTATTTACATGCGTCTTGCTAGAGTGGTTGTTTTACTTGCATTTTCATCTTCTGGACACAAAAGGGATTTTTTGGTCTCGTTTCAGACTCCTTTCTCCTCCTGTTTAGCCATGCCAAGTTTAGTGGGGGTTTGCCTTTTGGAATTTTTTCTTTGCTAGGCAATGTGCATGTGTTGTGAGCCTGTAACACGGCATCTTTAAACAATTTCTATGCTGCACGCAAACACTTAACCCTTCTTTCTGCATTCTCAATTTAACAAGCTTCCTCGGTTTTATGCGAGGCTGCCTTTTGAAATGAAACACCACAGTAGTGGATATTTTGCATTTTACTGCTCCTTTCAAGGTTCTTAACCTCTGCTCACCATCACAGTGCAGCTATTTGATAGTGATGTTTTGAACTGGGCTCCACCATTGCTGAGAAGCGAGACGACAGTTTCTTCTCCTCGCGTGGATTTCCTGACTAACTGCTCCCTAAAGCCATTTCAGTTCTGGCATCACACACCAACACAACTATCCTGGCTAGGGGGAAGAGACCAGCATTTCCCATTATCGTCCTATGTCCTGTCCTCGCAGCTCCTCTCATCTCCTTTAGTATGACACAGGCTACATCTACGCACCATCCAGTATGACAAAGCAGGAGGGGTGGATGTGCAGAGCGACGCGGTTGATGCTGAGGACCCAAACAACCACCAGACGTGTGTGTGTGCGTCAAACCAACGGCCGTACTTCAGAGCAGTCTAGCCTGGTTCTGTGGCCACATTGCCACCGGTGTTTGGAGGACATCAGGTGCGCTTCTGGAGCACCTCTTCCCATTTGGTGTCATCTGAAAGCAACCCAGTCTACTCAGGCTAAGACAGCTCTGTGATAGGAACCAAGGAGTGGTAATTGTGTGGTGTTTTAAAAGCACGTTTCTCACCCAGACTAAAACTTGGGGGAAGTGGTGCGGGGCGGGGGGAAATGCACATAAAGTGCCTGCCAGCCTCCTGGTTGGACTGTCAGGAACACAGTGCTAACACCACGCTTTTCCTGTTTAGGATGGGAAGATCAGCGCACAGAGATTCTGTCACTGGTGACAGAGTTAAACCTGGCTCATTTGACTGTAAGGTCTCTTCTGTGCACAGCAGTGCTGCTCCAACAGGATGACTAATCCCATCTCTCCTATCTACTTCTTCCTCTTGTATTACGGTAGCGGCCAAGTCTCTTTTTTCCACCAAGCTTCTGGTAGGCCCTATACCACCAAAGCCCTCCTTTAAAACCAAACATTCCTTCTTCTTTCCAAACCTCTAGATCAGTGTGCATTCATTTGGTCCAATATTCTGCTTTCCTGTTTCCTAAATGAGTTTTACCGACTTTGCCCAATGCCTTTTTTGAGGACATGGAGTTACCCCTTTGTCATTCCAAACACACACTCTTCCACCACACCTGTAAATGTTCTCCTCATCCTTAGTTTAAAATTCCAAGAGCTCTTAGGGTGTTTTTTATAAGCCAGCAACCTGGTTCCATGTATGGTTTAGGTGAAATCTGTCTGTCCTTTTACACAGGCTTTATACAATCGCCTTTATTCCAACAATTATCCCAACTCCTTATAAACTGAAATCAATGCAATTTCAGATGCAGATTTTCATTTTTTCCATATATTAAAGGAAATTGAGCAGTCATTCAATACATGAAAGGAAACAACATTGTTTAGTAGTAATATAAAGAGAGTCACTATAAAAAAAATCAGGTCACAGTATCACAGAATGAAAACAAAGTTAATGTATCAAACAGCTGAAAACTGTCAATATTGCTGTCGAGAACAGACAGACAGGAAGGTACAGTTGTTTGTCAGAGAGTTCATTAACAGTCCAAAAGGGGAATCTTGTTCGTTACACAGAATATCTCACAACCTCTGAAAAGCACAATCCTGGCCAGCCTTTGAAAATGGCAAAGTGCCTTGTCAAAGTGAAGGAACCAAGGAAGTATTTCCAAAACTTAAGGGAGTTAAGAACATCGGATAGTTTGAGGAAAGAAGAGGTGGAAGGGGGAAAATAAAAATTAAAAAAAAAAAAAAAAAAGGAAGGAAAATAACAATGCAGTAGGTGTTTCCAGACTTAGTTTCATATAAACATATATCTGTGGTTTTGCAAAGTCTGTGAGAGTTGTGACTTCACTTTCCAAGGTAGGTTATCATAGATTGGAATAGGCTGCATTTTCAGTCAGCTTATATTTACCCAGTGCAAAGCTCTTTATAATTAATCAAAAGAAACTGTTCTTCAGAATTTGAGGCACCAATAAGAGCTTTTTAATTGCTGCATAGTGATTTCTGTCTCTTACAGGAGTGGCATTTTCACAATATCAAACAAGTGTTCAGTAGAGCAATAAATACAGCATATGGAATTAATATAATTGTGTACCTTCAGACAGAAAAGGTTAGCTCAGAATTCTCATTCCTTACCTACACACATATACAATCCCCACCTTCCCCCAAAATAAATCTGTAATAAAATAACCTTTTATTTCAAACTAAGTTAATATACAGTTAGTATAACCAGGCCAGAAGAATTCCATTAACCCTAAATAAGCAAAACCTAACTGTGGACATATTACATTTTATTACTTACTAACCACTTGGTCTGAAGCTGTAAATGATAATTTACTGGTGGCTTAGCTATAAAACACTACCAAAATAGCATCTATAACCCATAGTGTATTTGAGGAGGTTGGGAACACAATTAGTGACACATATTCTTTGTCCGAGAACAGAGATGTCACCAAAATCATGATGACTAGGCAATTCACCTGTTTGTTTCTTCAGACAACGTGCCTCAGTTGTGTGAAAAGGGAACATGAAGTTAGTTTTATTTACAGGTTAGTACTGGATGGGCTGGCCAGTGAACCTAAGGATTTTCAAGTCGATTAAAATTGAAATTGCCCTGATCAACAGCTTTTCCTGAATGAAGGGGCAGAGAAAGACAAGCAATACAGCTGTGAGTATTAATTGACTCTGCCTATCATAGGAACTAACAAGCACAGTTATTCAGATATTTGCACCTGAGATTCTAATGGTTCTAGAAAACACTTAGAAAAAATTAGTACGCATAATACAGTGTATTATCATTAGCTCTGAAGGGATTTTTGAAAAGCTTCCTTGCAAACTGGTCTGCAGGCACAGCAATCTTCTGAATTTTTCAAATATACAGAAGTTTTTAGCTATCAATTATTACCTCTGTCGCTTTTCAGAAAACACTGAAATGTCATCTTATGCCCTGCAGAACTTTTTCCTTTTTTTATTTAGTAGTCCACAAAAATAGATGTAGTTGTACTAGTCTCATAATACTATCAATCCTGGAATGTCTGGTTTGCTGTCGTTTTAGATGGCAGGGCCGTGAATCCATTTTAACTCCTTTTCTCAACTTACCTTGGCTGTTTTAAAACCCATACTTGTCCACTGGGTGGTAGCAAAGTGCACTGTTTCAGAAACACTATAGCCACAACACACTTTAGACACAAAGGATCCAGGAAAACAGACAACAAACTGCCCGCTCTGCTGTACAGTACGGTGCACCCTGATCCCCTCCTTACACAAGATTTCTGGGGAGATCTAGAAAGACATAAAAGCAAAACAAAACAAACAAAAAATTAATAAAAGAAGAAAAAAAAATCAAATCAGAACTTTCTTTTACAGTGAGATCACCTTCCTTGCTGGGTATTGCCACACGCTACCATGGAGAAAGGCTGTGCTCTGCCAACAGCTCAGCTCTGTTTGCTTTCTCTCTTCCCTTCTGCACAAGCTGAAGCTTAGTCTTTGGAGGGAGAATTACAGAAGTGGCTCTTTTGAAACCAACAGTTTAAACTTCCACTTGTCAAACAATCTCAAGCACAAAGCCGCAAAACAATACTATCATCTACTACAGAAAGTAGCACGGGCCATTCTGCTTTCCATCTAGATCCTTTCAGACTTGGCATTGAATCCACCTTGCTACCGTGCTTCTGTTAGAGAAGTTAACATGGATAGCTGAGGGAGTTGTTTATGTTGTGGGCTCCCAAATGTATACTTAACTGCATTAAATAGAAATTGTTATCCACAAAATAAACAAGGGAGCCAAAAATACTTTGAAATCCCTTGAAGTATCAGGCTTCTCATATGCATGCTGGCATCATAAAATAGCAAGTATGGCAGATTAATTGATTACAAAACACTCCCTTTGTGGGGTTAAATACATTACGGACAGTCCTAAAAACAGACATTTATTGCACTGCCACATTTATTTTTATTTCAACATTTTAACACGTGAGCCTTGTCAGAAAAAAGGCAAGTGGGTAAACACTGCAAGTAGAAAGTAGCCAGATTTTAACAACAGCCTCCACATCATTGTAGTGCAAGACAAAATCAAAAGAAATGCCCAAACAACCAGCCTTCTGATTAGCCTTGGGTTCTCAAATGGGAATACCTCTCCCAGTATTAACCTACCATTACATTACTTTCAAGCATTTCCAGCCCTGGAGTGCCATTGGCTTGCAGCAGGGTATGTACCACATCATCAAGTTTGTTCTCCTCCGCAGCAGGAAATTTTTTTTAATGCAATACATTTTGTTTTGTCAGAAGAAAAGAGAAAGATTTACTGTGGAGTAAATAATGGTCCACAGCTACACAGTAACAGGCAGTTCAGACCAGGACATTGATTAGAAGAAAGACATTAAACACAGGTTTTCCCACACAGTTCTTTTTGGTAAAACACTGAGGATTCATGGAAAGCTGTTTGTTTAGACTCAGTCTGATGGTGTTCACTAGATGCTGAAGAACACAAAATCCCCCAAAACAGAAATGTGAAAACTCAGTGCTCTGTAGAATCAGACGAAAGAAATCAGCAACAGAATGATGTTCATTTTAATGGCACCAAACCAGCTAATTCTGAGCAAAAGGTTGCATCTCATGAGCACCAATATACGTTCCGTTATCTTTATCTTAAATGGTTGTATTTTTCACCCGTGCATTAAACAAAGGATCTTTTTATTTAATAACAGTCTCTGTTTGTAACAATCAAGAAACCACAAATCACCTTTACTGTTAGTATACAAACTAGCCTAAGACCTTCTTTGCCTTGCTTACTAAGCAAATCCCACATCCCTCCCCTCCCTTGCAACAAAAGAAAGATCTGACTAAGAGCAGCCAAGGCAGCAAGAAAGATTTAAAACTCTGCTGGGTATATGCTGAGTTGCACATCGTCCTGTCCTTTAGAAGCTGCTGTCCTCTGCGTGCTCACTGCCAGCAGTGCTCCCTATACAGAAGTGACAAGACTCATAGGAGGCTCAGGTCTTTGCTTCATCCATCCGGAGAACTGCTATTTTGCTGGATGCCGGGAGGCGATATGGTGACAATTAGCCTCCGCTCTTGTTTGCACCCTGCCAGAAGGGTAATGGTTTATGTCCACCCAGGAGACACCTGTTCCCACGATCTGGTAGTTGGTACCTGACACCTGCGAACTGAGCAGCACAGCTCAGTGGGAAACACTGCAAACCCTGGGATTCCCAAACCTGTCTTCAGTTGCTGCCATGCTGGGCTTTATCTATGACATTACTTTATTTGGATTTGTTATGTTCAGGCAAATAAAAAGCATCTCCAGATTTATAATGACTTATCTCAGTTCACTTTAAGCAATGGGACCTCAATCTGGATCCCACCCACGCCCATGCCAGACACACACACACACAGATTTTTTCCAAACTTGGCAACAAGAGAAGAGAAATAATCTGGAAAGATTCTGGTGAAAAGGTGCAGTTTTCTTGACATCCATCCCATCTCTCCACCAGTTTCATTGAGCGTTCTGCTGGCCTTACAGACCTTGTGAGAATATTTGCTTATAATATGCACTAATATTAACTCTGTATGCATCATACAGAGTTATCCTGCTTGATTAGTCTGTAGGAGGCTGTACTTCCTATGATTTGAACATCTCGTTACTGTTCCCTGTACTGGTGATGACTTTGGTTTGTCTTTGTTGATCTTCAAGCCGAGAACCAGAAAAGATGACAATATCTACTTGTACTGCTAATTGTACCCACAATAAGGACTCTAATGAGCTGGCTGCCCAGGTGTACATAGACTGACTCCTTACATACATATTGACAATGATTAGGACCTTGCTAAGAAATCCTAGGGTTATAGAGGGGTGAAGCGGAAGAACCTCATCTTGCTAAGCATCAAGTCCCAACAGCAATTTTAAATGCACGCTGTGTATCAAATACTTTGCAGTACCTGCACTGCTAACAGCGACAGCTGCAGAACAGCTGCATATGTGTAAAGTATTACTCTAGTTACCCTATAATAACAGATTTTAAACGGTGATGAAAATATTTTTCATTCAAATCCAGAACATGGTAGAGCCCACTCTTTTCTTTTAGAATCAGAAAATTTAGCTGGAACAGCTGAGAGTGTCAAGCGTGCAGTCCCTCAGAAGATTGGCCCAGGAAAAAGCACAGGAAGGATATGTGAAGAGGAAGGGCATCACAGAAGTGCATGGGACCATCTGACTACTGGCAGGACTGAGGCGTATGCTGCAATTTCACTCACTCATAATTCTTCATGTACCTCTAAAATGGGAAGTGAGCAGCCAGCATTGACTTCTGATTTTCTTCTTTTAACGGGCACTAAGGAACCTTCCTGAATAAAAAGGTTAGGTCACTGACTTCTGTCCTACATGAAAATTGACTTCTCCCATGTTTCCTATGCAGGAGGCAAATCTGAGAGATTACACAGTGACCTACGCAATCTACAGGTAAATAACGTACCACTGATTTTAGCAGCACAGGGATCTGTGGTGCTGGAAGAGAAGAATTCTGGGTGCTGGGTGGACTTGGCAAGACAGAGAAGAGGTTTGGCGCCCAGTCATCTTCTTTGTTATCACTGAAGCAATGCTGTCAGGGCTACTCCAGATACTACACCAGACCTAGAGTTATTAAATTAATCTTTTCCTCAATAAAGTTGGGTACTTTATTGCAATATGAAAAGTTGTAATGAGTTAATAATGCGTATTAGCCTGACACTTCAGCCTGGCAGCCTTGCTGAAGAATACCTTTTATAGACAAAGGAGTTTCACTTCTTCCTTCTTATGAGCTATTCCTGCTTACTATCCATGTTTCATCAAGTCAATCATCACAAGTACACCTGAAGCTATGCACTCATGTAAGTAAGCCCATCAAGAAAAAGCAAATGGCTTCTTTGGTTTTGTTTTTCTTGGCTTCGAAAAACAGAAAGAGTAGCCTTCCCCAAAACGCTGTCTGGCTGCATTCAGGTCTTTTCAATCCCAAAAGGCATATGTTTTGACATGCACAGTACAAAGAGTGGCCTCGGAACTTAATTATGGGATTCCTGAACATCTTCTGTTTGGAATTTACTGTCATTTAATAAGATTAGATGAATGTCAGAGAGAAACAGACTCACCTAAGGTTGAGGACAACATAGCTTGCTTAGCAATTTGTTCTGATAGTATATTATTATAAAAGATAACAGATTCCTGATTCACAGAAGAGGGGGAAGAGCCCATGACAGAAAGTGACAGAAACTCCCAAGTCTGCAGCATAATCCAGTGTTTATCTTTACCCCTTGGTATGATCACAAACACTTCTCCAACTTAAAATATTTAGAGAGAGGAGCTCCTGCTTTAATAATTTTCTCCAAGGTTTCAAATCCTTTTTTCTGGGCCATGTGCTTTCCCAGTGACAGCTGGGTCAGCACTGCTGACATCAGCGCCAGCTGAGAAATACGGGCCTTAAAGGTAAGGGCTGAAGTGCACACTTTGCAGGTGAATGAAATGCAGTTGACACTGCCACCACAGGAACTGGCGGATGTAAAGGGCATCCTGCAGGTCTTCTACCGTCACATGAGACAAGGAGCCAAAGGCTTCTGTAGCTCAGGGTTCAAAAGGGGAACTGCTAGAAGGGAACCGGCTTCTCACCTTTGCAGGGGGGCACCATTTAAACAACTTTTCTTCTCCATTTATTGCGTTTTCTCTGATCAAGAAACACAGTTACATTGCTTATCATTCA
Organism: Charadrius vociferus; assembly: GCF_000708025.1. Classification (NCBI taxonomy): domain Eukaryota; kingdom Metazoa; phylum Chordata; class Aves; order Charadriiformes; family Charadriidae; genus Charadrius; species Charadrius vociferus. Next base: position 111,846 of record NW_009648242.1, on the reverse strand, counting down.
TTGTTCTCACTGATGATCCTCTTGGGAGGTGACACCAATATCATAGGAACCTGGCAGAAAGGCACGTGACATGCCAGCAGCACCTGCTTCCTCTAATCCCTCCATCAGCTGTTGTACTTCCATTGCAACCTAACTGATCATCATCCATAGTAGTATGTATGCACTGAATTCAGGAAGGATTCACTATGTTCAAAACCATCGATAAGCTGAGTGTTAAGTCTATTTGCACGAAGTATCTACAAAACATGAAACGTAGCTAGCAGCTAACTGGCCATGCCCTCATTGAGACACTAGAATGATGTGTATAATCATATTAAAAATTATTAACATATGAAAATGAAAAAATTCATACGAGAGAAAATACTAGGGACCTGGTAGATATAGAGTACAAGATATTTAGTGTAAAATAAGAAAGCAGTGCCTATTTAGTCAAAGCATAGATTCAATCATTTTACAAGTGACAACATGGAGCTAGATTGACAAGTGTGTCTCTGTCAGCCTAAGGAAAGCCTACCTTGACTAGCTGTCATTTGGCTTCCATGTCATGAAAACTTTCCATAGATTAAACCCTATGTCAAGCAGCAACAATTTATTGCTAAATATCTCAGAAAAGAGCATGGAAGATAAAGTGAAACTCTTTTTCCAGGACAGGGTGTTTCATCCCTTAAGTTCATGCTACATTTTCCCATTCAAACTGTAATCACACACACACTGGACCTTCTACGTGAGATTCATTCATGCAAAAGGTACTACACAAGCTGCTGTTAACGCCAGCCTACAGTCAGCCACCACGGAGAATGTGAAGAAAACAAAACAGGAATACCTACCAAATGCAATCAGCACCAGTGTGTAAGTAGTCAATGTATGGAAGGTGATTTTGGTCTCGAGACCAGCATGAGGTAGAAAAGACCATGCCAATATTTAGCCAAGGAATTGTCACTCCTAAAACAGAGAGATTGAAAATGAGTTTTGAGTAACTGCAGTTTCTAATTAAAAAACAGTTTCAGAGGGCATTTCAGTTGAAACGTTGTTATACCTGCGAGCTGACCCTTAGTTTTAAGTCTTCCTACCAGAGTAAATAATTCACAGAGAATTTAACGAATTTAGCATTTTCCACTAAGGCACATTACAGTGCCCTCATACAGTGCCCTCGAACGTACTTGTTTTCTAATAGCTGTAAAAGATCTTGATTCTTTATAGAATTTACGAACACCCATAATTCAAGCTCAATGCCATTAATCAGAGGAGCTTGCTTCATGTTGTCAAGTGTACATGTACTTGTAAACAGGTATCCTGTTTCCCGGCTGGCTTGTTCAGACTCACAGGAGACTGAATTATGCTTTCAGCTAATGTTTCTACCAGTAAATTGCAATTGCACATATGCAGCTGGAGCACTCGTGACAATTCATTTAGAAAACTGGTGGGCGGCTACCTTGCCTGTACCCCAGCGCTACAGACTAGGTTTGCAAGGAAGGAAGTTGCACGGCTCTGTCCTTTATCAGCCTGACACAAAGCAAGAACGCCGATGTACTGGCAACAACAGAAAGGGATACTGCAAGTACAACTGGTTCCTCCCAGGTGTAAGGTCTCAACTATTCATTAATTCTTTATCGGCACACCTGCCTTCATTCCTTTAAATGCCTCCTGCTACATACAACTGCATGTCTACCCGGTCAGCTGGTGAACAGAGGGGCCAGAAAGAGGGAGAAGAGTTTGGTGACTACACCACCACATACAGAGGACACCTACACCTGCTGGAAACATAAAAAAGAGACTTGCTTACCAGGCACAGCACCAAGATGTCGCAGGATGGATCCTGTATTATTAGGAAGGACTGTGAGGTTCCACCCATGCCTGTTTGAGGGGTGACAGAGAGGCAGTCACATGTCAGCGCATGTTCCCGGTGCCAACATCCCCAGCGCCAAGCTGCCCTGCCAGCCTGGCGTCCCCACCTCCACTCAGCACAACGGGGCAGCTGGCACGAGTCGATAATGCAGGTGGATTTGGTGATCTTACCTTGAAAATGGTTCAGATTTTCCCACGGGAAAGCCGCTCCCATGAGTGTTGGTATCTACTTTTCCACAATGCACTGCTACGTGGCAATCTTTCTGTTCCACTATCCGCCAATATTCTTGCTGTGGCAAGAGAAAGCAGTAGTGCATTTTTAATTCACTGAACAACATTTCCGTCATTAAAATATAAACCTCAGAAATTTACAGGGCTTTCATGACCTCAATGTAATTCAACATAAAACACAGTTAAGAAGATAAGTACTTAAAAATCGCAATGAATTGGAAAGACAGAATTTAGATCCTCTTGGCTCCTGTGCTTCAGCACACGACAGATTAAGACTTCTTTCTCTCCCTCAGTTCATCAATACCTTTATTAAAACTGTCAAAAAATTTTTAAAAGGAAGAATCGGTACCATGTCTATCTAACCATTTATTTTTCTCCCACACTAGACAGCCTTAAACTGCTTATGGCAATGCCTGAATGTCAACTATACTGAATCCCCACGCTCAATCCCCTGAAATAAAAACTTTTACCACCCCTTGTGTTGGCCTCACCTCTACTTCAGCTACTGTAGGCTCCTTCGTGAAGCACATGTTCATGATGTTCCTCGCTGTTCGGTAGAACGTTGTTAAAGAAACAGACCTACCCTGTGGAAAAAGAAAATAAAATTAAAAGTGAAAATAAAAAACTGTGCCTCCATTCCCCCTGGCCTCATTCTTTTCCTTATATGCTCAATCCCAGCTCACCATAGGGGGAAAGAGCACAATGTCTTCAGAACACGCGTGGGTCTAAAGCTCATTTCTTATCTGAGGGCAAAATACCTCAAAATATACAGACATTTAATCACATTGACTCCCCAAACCAACCATCTAGAAGGCCAACTGAATGTTCCCAGAAGGCCGCATACACTGCTTTGTCCAGCACGACACTCTGGGTTTGATAAATGGAGAAGACAGACATGGCCCAGCTTTCTGTGACAGGCTGCAAAGGACCCAGTAGGCAACCCTGCCTACATTTTACAATCAAATCCAATATGTGATCAAAGGACCGTGTGGCTACGCTCTTTAAATACAGAGAAACAGGTGAAAAAGACTTAGGAAATTCACAGAAACGTTCAGCATCAAACTAGTATTGTATGTGATGGAAGGGGGTCACAAAAAGTAGAGTTTACCAAGATTACAGTAATCACCTGCTTACAAAAACTAGTTATGCTCAATTCTGTAAAAGCAGTTCAAATGCAAGGAACCGGGACCTGTTATTACAAGGCTGAGAAACGCAAAACACAGCAAAATTGCCAAATGAGTGCGCTCTTTCTTGGCACTTATGCAGGAGCTGTACGAGAAGAGGATCTGACTTGGTTTTCTGCTTGAGCTACACCTAAGTTTCTGGATATCTGCCTTCACACATAACTATAACACCAGCCGCTCTGGCGAGCATCCTCTGAAAGCAGAAGCATGAGAACCTGCTTGCTCCTTTCAGCCCAGACATACTAGTGTATGCCCAAAGAGGGACACTCCTATCACCTTCTCCGCTCCAGGGCAGAAGAAACATCCTGGGAAGCTGTGAGCCACAAGAGCTGGCAGGTGACACACTAGCTGCTGTGACCATACTGGTTTGCAGCCGTCACTGCAGGAAGAGACTAGCATTGCTCTGCAAACATGAAGTTGAAAATATCTTTGCCCCCTCGCCAGATCTAATGGTCCGTCCTCTCACTCCCATTGTGTCCACTAGTTGCCCATCTGAGGAACCACCGACTTAAAAACTCCACATAAAGGAACATTTTATTACTTGGACTATTATTACCTTTCTAGTTTTCCAACTACAAAACAGATCTGCCAAACCACCTCCGTCTTTTCTTGTGTTTAATTTATTTAAGAACTATGCCCAAGAGTAAACTAGAAACAACCATATAAGCAGCTTTTCCCCCAGAGGCCAAGTCTATCACTTTGACATGCTCCTATGGTTGTAAATTGTCACTTTTTTAATTGAACGCAGCATAATTAGCTGTAACAAAAAAGTTTGTGAAATGCCCAGGGCCTGGGGCCCTCTGATTCCCATAAACTTCAGAGTTGGATGCTCTGTGATACAATAAGCAATTTCCTTCATCTTTTAATGCCCTCATGAATCATTTATTGAGGCAGCCTTTTACAACAAAACCTCTCGTAAAATGCAGGGCCTGCACCAACAGCCTTCACACTTGAGCATAGACTTCACCACTCACAAACCAACACAAGTTCTGCAGCAGCTTCCTTGTTTCAGTTACTCGCCTCTTCCTCTCATCTGACACAGAAAAACAAGAATAAGGACTCATCTTCCAAGATTAACCACGCCTGTCCATTTTTCAGATATGTGGCCAACAAGAAAAAAAGAAAGCAGAAAACCTGAAGAGTTTAGCCCTTAAAAACTGCATATACTCATTTCTTCTTCTATCAAGAACTTGGCATTTTTTCAGTCTCCTAAAAGTTGTAACACAAAGTAAACAGTTGAGGGGTTTTTGTTGTCTGGTTTTTATTGGTTTGGGTTGTTGGTTTTTTTTAATCTGAGGGATCTCAAAATTTTCTAATGCCAACTCAGAAAATAATTTAAAATGCTGTGATAGAGCATTTTAACCTGAACACAAAATGAATTGCTGAGAATACCCTTTCAATGCCCTCACAAATGTTTCAATAGTTCAACAACTGGAAGCTTCAAGCTACTACGCAGAGTTTCTGTTTCTGCGACAATACAACAGAGGAAGGTTTAAGGGACAGAATTTCCTATTTCCTCTCCTAATTCTCCATGGCCTCTGTGGTGGCTATGAGAGCCAACCCAGAGCATCATCACCACCACGACCAAGCCTGCAGGGAAGGCATGGAAAAAGACACTGCAACACTACATATGTTAAAGATGTTAAAGCAACCAAAAAAATGAGCAGACAACAGAGATTTCACAATAGTCACAGGAAGGAAGGAGGGACTCCTGTTAAGCAGAATCCAAAAATGCCAAGTGCCCGGCTGAAGAGAGCTCAGCATGGGATTTCTGTGACAGTTTCATGTGAAGGCTGGCAAAACTTGCGTTGGTGATTTCTTCTGCGTGTCCCTCTAATGGGTCTGCTAATAAGCCTTCAGTTTGTTCTGTATGGAAACAAATGCTGTTTTCAGGCAGTTCCAGCACAGATTTTTAAAATATTTTCAGAGCTAAAACCGAGGAAAGAAGAGAAGAGTGAAAATCTTGCAAGCAGATCCTTCTTTGATGACAGCAGTCTCCTTCACATACTTACAAACGACAACATTTTATTAGTCAGGTAGAAAAGCCATACATTTTAGAGTAAAGAAAGCAAGCACAGCAGCCTGCAGCACCCACTTAAAAGCACAGCAGGCCTTACAGCCTGGAAAGGAGCAGCAGAGTATAATTTGGGAGCCCTGGAAGAAAGTCAGCCAAACACAAAGGTAATTTACTCTACGCTTGACATGCGATATGGTGGTAACTGCTCCTGGATGAGACTGGATGTCTCTTTCTAAAAACATGTTTCAGCTCAAGCACGTGCTGACTGCAGAAATTACTGTGAGAAATCCCGAATACACGGCCTCTTCGTGGTATGCAGCATAGAATTTATGGCCTAAACTGGACTACAGCCATATGATTACTATGTTCTCCTCCAGCCCTCAATCTATTCACCTGGACATTTATCGAAGAGGTGGGTTTGTGTTTTTTTGTTTTGTATGCATTTTTTTATTTTTAATTATAATTAGCAATGCGCTTTAGAAAAGAACCATTGCAATCCCATCATCTGTGGAAACTGTAACATGATGTGTTCTGTTAAACAAATTTCAGATTTTCTCAGAAACACGTTAATAGGTAAAGAACACTCCTCCCTCCACAGACACACGCACACAGAAGGATACCATCATTGAAGAAAAAGAGAGAATGCAGTATTAAAAGGCTTGTTTCATAAAATGCCATCAATTACCCTCTGCTTAAATCTATAAGCCAGCACCACCTCACCTCAGTCTTATTAAAAAGCCTAGTGATGAACTATAGTCATTTTACAAGTCTTGTTGGTTACGCTGGTGCACCAAGATTGTTGCATAATTTCTTATTTCTATGTCTTGAGGCTTGCTCTAAGTGACATAACTTGCTCTCATGCATCAGTCCTTCTACAGGGCTTTCCCCGCCAAGCGCTGTGGAAATGAAGCTGCATGCCTCTGCACTCAGACTGACCAAGCATCCCACAGGGTATTCCACAGCAGGGATCTCTCCAGAAACCCACCGCAGATTTGCTTCCCCCTGTTTGATCCCCGGTCCATCTCCTGACCAGTCCGCAGTATCTTCATCACAGACGAGCACTGGATGGGATTCAAACAGGCAAGCCCCAGTGTCCGGGAAGCTGACGGCACTACGGCAGACAACACGAGGCATTGCCTGAGCAGCTCCGCGTGCCGCAGCTTCTTTGGTGGGTGGGGAGAGCGCTGGCCTGCTGGCTCGGTGATACGGGGTCTGATGCTGTCAGTACTGCCAGTGCTTTCTGGGCAGCAGCAGCAGCAATTTGGGAGCTCTCAGCCTTTTGGGGGTAAAGGTCTGGGGCTCAACAGATATGGGCTGGTTATACTAGCTGCACTTTGCTTGCTTGCCTTTCTTCATTTTCTAAGTCTGATTAGGATACTTATCACAAATCCTAATCTTGCTTTTTGAGTTGCTTTATATCTTCCCAACTTTAACGTGGGACTTGCACTGGAAAAGAAGATGGAGGCATTCCCCCACCAAGTTTGAGGTTGCTCATATACCAGTCAGAGTAAGTTGTATCAAATTTTTCATTTAACATCATTAAGCACAGAAATGCCACTTCACTATTCACAAATGCTGCTGTCATTAGATAAGCTTCTCTCCAACAGCAGCATGGCAAAGAGACTGCTTTTCAAAGGTGGGATTGAGGTCGGAGGCCCCGAATAAAAGAATTTTGGGGCTGACAATTCATAACAGGCTGCAAAAGAAACCTGAAGCAAGCTTTTAAAGCTCGCCATGAGCTCATGCAGTCCCTAAATAGCTTAACAATAAGCCACTTTGGGCTATCTGGCTTCATTTCCTGGTGATGGAAGTGAGATTGGAAGGGGAAAAACAGCGTATTCCTTTACTGGGCACAGACACTCAATGCTCTATTTCTCTCAGAGCACGGCTACACAATTCAACGCAACTCAAAATTGCACTGTGAGTTGCACTGCCAAGTCCTGCTCCAGAGTAGGAGACTGCCAAATAAAATACAGTGAAAGAGTCAGCATTCCTTCGTAAATGGATGTACTTGATATGTGGAGAACTAAGTGTCCATGTGACTGCTCGTGCTAAGCAAAATCTGGCATCGCGGATGAAAATATTGTTTGCATTTCAATTTGCCCTTTCTAAATGTAGTAGTATTTCTAGTGATGTTAGTTTTGATGTGGAGTACTACTGCGCTCAATAAGAAACTTGCAAGAAGGAATGAGAAAGCAGAAAATTAATTTAAATGTCACTAGAAAATGAAAACAAAAACTGTGTCCGCAAGGATAAGTGGACAGAGCTATTCAGAGAACCTCTCACAAGGAGACAAAGGGGGGCAGAGCCCAGTGCAATCTCGTTATGACAGTAACACCTTCCAGCTTTTCCAGACATTCTGCAAAAGCCAGGCAGATCAGGATAAAGCCACCAGACCACCCAGCTGTGATAGCTGCTGGCTGCACTGCTGCCTTTGGGGGCAATGCAGCCCATCGGCTCTCCCCGGGCGGCTGCATTTGCACCCAGATGCCACCCAGACAACAGCCTCCTCAGTTCTACAAAACAAAATTGGCAGAGCCTGTCTCGTTACCTTGTATATACACTTGTGTAAGTCGCTAAGAACTCCCTCCTCCTCCTCCTCGTCTTCCTTCGTGGTCTCCTTTTCCTGAGCGAAGAGCCGCCGCCTGCCCGTCTTCAGTGGGACGTCGACTTCTTTTAACTTGTTGCGGAAGCCATTTTTGTGAACCACGCCGTTGATGAGTCCGTTTTTGGGCTCAAACCGGGGCAAGGAATGGAACTTGTAGGCATTCTCCAAATGTCCCTCCAAAGGTCCTTTCCTCTTCTCCAAGATTTCCTTTTCCAGCAAGACCTCCTTCTCCAGTTTCTTGTGCTCCTCTGGGGAGAGGGAGTCGTAGGAGAGCAAGTACTGGCAGTAGGCTTCTTGCAGCTTGGCCAGCCTGTCCTGTGCAGTTTTGGGGATGCGCAACATGTCTGCCAGCTTGTTCCATTTCTTGAGGTCAGTCACTTGCTGCATCCCCCCCATCTCGTTGATCAGCTGGACAAAGCAGGCCAGGTCGAGCTCGCAGCCTCCTGGGGTCCGCATGTGCCGGGCAGCAGAGATGGGGAAAGGGAAACACAGGAGCAGGTTAGGAAAGCTGTGGGCAGCTCGCGTCAAGCGCGCTACCAGGCTGGGCCCATACGGGACATACCACCCGTACAGCTCTGGTCACCTGCGCACCAGAGCAGGATTGTCCCTACCTAATACGCCTCCTGCTAAAGACAGGCACGCGCCACTGCTTTGCTAGATTAATTCATTCAGCAGATCATATTTTGCTATTTGCAATAGCCTTCCCTATGGTTAAATTTGCTCTCCTCCTTGAGTTTCATTCCCTTCTCTTCTCAGAGCACCCCCAGCTTCTCAGAGCACCTCCTGACACACATCTTTCCCCTGGTCATTATCCAGCGGTCAGGGAGATGAGAATTGCCCAGCTCTTTTAAAGCCCACGCACTGCCACCCTCCCCTCGCCTGCCACCAGTCCCATGTCTGGTGTATACCAGGAAGAAGCAAAACAAGTGTCAAGATGGGTACTGGCAATCAAAAAAACAAGTACCTATCCTTTCCAAAGGTAAAACATCAATTATCTAATGTCTGCACTTTGGATACAGCTAGTATTTAAAAGGAGCACAGTAACATCATTAATTTCACTACAGGTAGAAAAAAATCCTTTAAAAAAACCCAAGGGAAGTGGGGCCTTGTTCAGGGTTGGTGCTTGCAACTGCATAAAAATATGCCAGACACATTATTCTTCTAGTTTGAGGCCATGCATATTTTATACTCCATTATGTTTTTGTATATTTTTTAAGACGACTAGCACATTTCACACTCCAGCCAAAAAATAAAAATGGAGGATTATACAAACTGCAGTGTAAAAAGCAGCCAAATGGATGAGGAACAATAAAAGAAACATCATAAATACACTCAAAGCACAGAAATAAATCATCAGTAGAAAGAGTGAAGAAATGGACCAAAGACCACCTACAATTCAACAGGGCACTGCTGAAGGAAAAAAAAGAATTAACACAAAACTCGTGTCAACATTGCTGCTGCCACATCATCTCTCCTTCCCCTTTTTCTTTGAGAAAAGTAAAAAAAATCATTATGCCATAGCCATTTCAGAGCACTTAGAAATGTATTATACAACAGAGAAGTGCAAGAAGTAGCCTTACGGTAAATATTTACTGTCAGCTGCACAGCCACAGCATCTTAAAGGCCAGTCATATCATCGTGCTTGCTAGCGCCAGCAGTCTTTCTTCAAACTACCCTGTGCTGCATCTCATACACTTGAGAGCTTATCTCAATTTTCCTTCTTCCCTTTGCTTTCCCCTCTTCCACCACTTGCGCCAATCCAGCGCGGAGGGAGGCTCAGCAGCGTAAACCTGCGTGCAACATTTTGGGATGACAACTGTTGCAATCGAGGCAGAGCAGTGCCAGAGGCTGCTTGCAAATTCTGCCTGCACAGCGCTGGGCAAAGGTGTGAAAAGAGGGGAAAGGTTTTTGGCTGTGGTCAAAACCAAGGGGAAGGCTTTGAGGTTGAGGCAGGGCCAGGGGGCAGCAGGTTTATCCAATTTAGTAATTTGGGGGGAGGAGGAGATGTCAAAATGGTTAAGTCTTGAAGCTGAGAAAAGGCAAACACCATTGGAAAAAAACCCACAAATTTCAAAGGTTTTCGTTCTTTCCTCTTTAATCTTCCCTATAAAAAGATTTTCAAGCTGGCCTCTATTACAGGCTGTTACTTTTCTGGTATAGTGTTTTTCATGCACAGTTCATAAATAAGCTGAAGGCATAATTTAAGATGGCTTTCCATCCCAATAGATTCAGCAACCTACATAAAGTTGAGTAACACACTACTAACTTCGAAAAAAGTGTGGTCCAGGTTTAACCTTCTATGTGCTGTCCAGTGGGACAAATAGCGCACACCCAGCTTAAGGTCCTAGTTTCAACACTGTTTATAAGCTATTTAAGAAATGTGATTTTCTCCTGCATCATGGAATGATCCCTTATAATCACTCTGCAATATTAGAGCTAGTGTAGCACATCATTCAACCGAAGCCTCACGTATCTGGCAGATCCTTCGTAGGGCCAGCTACAGCTAAGGCTTACAAAATGGTCTCAGTTATAATTCCATTTCACACAGTCATAATTTTTGGAAGCATTTATATCTCAGGCTGATGTTTTCCAGGATTGACCTAAACATGTTGCTTCAACTTTCCTTGAAAGGCTGAGGAAAGGAAAAAAAGAAAAAAAAAAGGAAAAAAAAAGAAAAAAGAGTTTTAACCCCATTTATAAGCACCTATAGCAAAATGGCTTAAACAGGAGACCTAGCACGTGTTATGAAGAAAAAATGTCTGACTATTTTTTTATAATTGTCTTAATTTCACTAAGTTAGGAAAATTCCTAAATTGCCTAGTGAGCAAGCTGATTTCAAAAGAAAAATATTAAATCTTCAGGTATGCATTTAATACCAAACGCTGGGCTTACACAAATCATTGGCAAAACTCCCACTTACTTCAATGGAAATGTGATTTGGCCCTGAAAGGAGGGGTATGTACGCACGTCAACTTAAATAAGTGCATTTATCACCACAGATTATTTTATATTTTTCCTGCTGGAACCAACAGATTTTTTTATCTTTGTACACTTTGTACACTTCTTTTCTACATTTTGTTTTTAATTTTAAACACAAGATAGGTAGGAAATTAACTGCAGAAAGCATACATAGGATGCAAATTTTATAAGAGACCACTGTTTCCTCCACTTACATGGCACCCAGCAGAACAGAATTCCTGCCTATTAATTAGGCTCTTAGGTGCTTAAATAATACAAATAATTAACAGTAATGCCATCTTAGTGCCGAGTTAAGGTATTTCATTAAAAAGTTAACATTGTTCCACGAGTGTTAATCGAGCTGTCTTGCACATTTTCTTCTCTCTCTTACCAATGTAAATTTAATTCATTATTCTTCTCTATTAGCATACAACCATTGCATACATTAGGCATACAAAATGTTCACTTATTGCTGCTTGAGTGATTTTAATTTTCAGATTTCCTTGAACGTTTTTGCACGGCTATTGCAACAGAGCACTAACACTCGTTCCTTCTCCTTAAATTCTGTCCTTTTTCTGTTGTGCCCTGCGTTGGTTCACCATAAGCTCTGCAATCTCTTCGTGTGCTTTTACGCATTTTCACTCACTTACATATGGTGGTATAAAATAAAGTTAGGTGTTGTGAACAGTTTAAACAGAAAAGTGTGTCCTTTAATCCAAGTAGTGTCGATAGCTGCCTCTGATCGGATAATGCCTCAAAGGCAAAACTCTAGCCTCAAGTTGCAACATGCAGGTCCTGTGAGCTCTGACTCAAAACACTTCAAAAACAAAGGGGAGGGCTAACAAAAATTAAACCCAGAAGTTTGTTACTATGTCATGGCTGCAAAAGCAGTAGAGATGGAGGTGGCTCATTCAATGGTTCATTTGTATGCTGCTGTTGTCATGTTTTTACAAACTATTGTCACATTTTTGTCACGTGTCATATTTGACAGCAGACCATAAACCAAGAATTCTGTTAAATAAGTGATTCTCACTCAGGCATTAGCCCTGGCAGACACCTGCTGGGAGAAATAATGAAACCTCCATTTTGCAATCAACCACATTTTACTGCCTATTCTTGACACTTAATGGTTGTTAAATGTCAGCAGGTCACTGCAAATTTGTGATTTTAAGTGTCTGAGTACCCAAATAGAAGTCAGTTCCGAGAGATTTTCTTTCCCCCTTGGTTAAATGCTTTGAAAGGAGGAGGAAAAAAAATATTTGTATTCAAGCCTGGCAGCATTGCAACCTGTTTGGAAAACATCTTTGGAAAGGTCCGAAAAATATTCTGAGGCAACACTTAAAGCGAGGCAATCAATATCTGTAGTTGTACTACCCACAAAAATAAACGGCAGGGAAAGAAGATCTGAAATCTAGAGACCAAGACCCCACATAGCATTTTTTTCCCTGGGTGAAATAAAGAGCTGGCAGGAGGAAGGTGGCGATACAAAGTCTCCCGGGAAAGCTCTCCGCCAATCTACCTGCATGGTGCCTGACTGATGGATTAAGAGAGAGATCCAGTGCTCTGCAGCATTAATTGAACAGGGGTTTGGTTAGGCATAAAGGCAAACTGAGCATAAAGTTGCATACGGACGCTAACAAGCAGCGGCAAAAGGCCAATGAAACCACAGCCCTTACCTATGAGTGGGAGTTCGTCCATGGTAATGCCCTGAGATTTGAGGTGCTTCTTGATACAGGCCAGCCGCTGCACGTTGGGTCCCCAGCGCCTGCCTAGCTTGTGTATGTGCTGAATCTGTGTCACAAACCGCATTTCATCATTTAGCTTGCACTCAGGTCTCCAGTCTGGAGGAGGAATCACCCTGCACATCCCATACTTCTCTACCTGAGCTCGGACTGACTCAATGTATATCAGTGGGTCATGAAATTCCTTGGTGGAGGGCCTAAGGATGGGAATCTCCCCCAGCATCCCCCACCCAGACTTACTACTGCCCTTTTCGTGCTTTCCCATTGAGTCTTGTGGCTTGTGCAAGGACTCCGCTTGAGAGGTAGAACGATTTTCACAGGAGGCATTTTCAGTTTTGCCATGTGCTTGTTTCCCTGGCGTACTCTTTCCAGCAGTGGCTCTTTTCGGCCTATTTCTTTCCAAACTCTTCTCTGGCACTTCCTTTTTAAGGTGTCCATTCAGCAAAGGCTTTTCTACGGCTGCCTTTTTGCTGGCAGCTTCTGCCAAGTTGACCGCCCCTTTCATTCTCTTGGTGGGCGACTGTATTTTGTCTATGTGATTCATCTCTTCCAGCCTCCTCTTCGAATTGCGCAGACCCTCCCTTAACTGTCTCCCCACCTCCTTAGTGCATGTCTTTTGGTTCAACTTGCCATTGACTTTTACACCATTAACAGCGGTATTGTTAGACTTGGATGCTCCAAGGGATAGCACCTGTTTGCGGGTTTTTGCATTGCTACTTTCTATTTTCCCTGAGATTGTGTGGTTGACAGGTGAACTGGGTTTGTGGTGATTTAGTTTGGTTTCCTTGACCAGTTCTTTCTTGGCTTTGGTGTATGTGACAGTTCCCTTTGTCACTGTTGCAGTGTACTTCACAGTTTTGGACGGTGAAGGTCTGACTTCTCTCATCTTTTTGGCACTGGCTGCATTTGCACTCGGAGATGACATTCGAGTGATCCCGTTGACTTTAGAAACCTGCAATGCCAGGATTGTTGCAGGGGGAGCAGAAGGAAGGAAACAGAAAACAGAAAAGTAAATTAATAATGTTACCACTCGGCCACAGTGTCCCAGTCACTGGACAACCATACTCTGCAGTCCTGACTCCTGGCCCCTTTGTACAATCTTCATATAATTGTTTTCACCCAGGCAAGAGGAGGGACTGGGCATTTATAATAAACAAGTAAAATAGAATATTTTTTTTAAAAAAATGAACCAAAAAGTCTCCAGAAAGCCAATCTTGCTTTTGGAGGGTATGAAGCCTCCAGCATTAAAAAGGGGGAGGCCCCTTGCTTGCACTGCCCCATTCCTTGTCTACCAGAAAGCCTGTTATGGTGCCACAAAACACCGCTAGTCTGACTTACAAACTAATACTTTCATTATCTCCTTTTCTGGCCCTCAGACACTATCCCTCTTCCCACCCATCTTCTCTTAAGTGCACACACAGTTTACTACTTCTTAGCAGACAAACTAGACAGCATATACTACCTACTCCAACTGGAATGGGCACATTTTGCAAAAAAACACACTGAGATTCAAACCAATCTCCTGTCTGTACATACATACATATAAAAAAAGAGATATTGAACACATTATGCACCCGACAGATCAGGACAGCCATGAAGGATCCAGTCTGTCATACATATTAAATCTTGGGAGGCATCTTGTTGCTGAAGTCATTAATTTGAAATAAAAATTTATACAGTAGTTCAACACATATTTTTTTTAAAGTTTGATATCTGGGCAGTTTTGCTGACACACATTTTATTACATCATATTCATCACTAATGTGTCATTGAAACCTCGAATTGCTGGACTCCATTGCTTTCTCTTAGGCACTTAAACCCAGCTATGAAACTAAAATTTTTATTTTAACTATAAGACAGGTTAAGCACTGAAAGCAACCCTCAGCTTCAAAGGGAATTAGGATGGCTCAGCACTGCCAAAGCTAAGCTCCACTACTGAGAAAATGAACCTCAAACAAATTTCAGCATTTAAACAAGTTTAAACATTGTTTTCTCACCTCCTTAAACTATTGTGAACGCACAAAAACACATAAAAAAAAAATATTGGTAAAAATGCTCAAAGTGAAAGCATACAGTACAATCACCTTGCATCAGTGCTCCGGTGAACACCACCATTCCTGCAAAGTTATAATACTTCCCTGTGGGTTTTCAAAATACTTGCCAAATTAGTAAGCACGGCAGCTTCTCTCGAATAAAGGCAAGAATTGTAGTCACTTATAAAGTAGGGATAAAATGTTATAAAATAGGGATCGAATAGACTGAAAAGATCATGCTATGGTCTTGCATTAAGTGAGTTGTGGAAGAGGAACTGGAACCTGGAGATTCTGGATACACACATTCATATATGTGTATACATGCATTTATAGTGTGCATTTTCTCCTCTGTGCTCCAGAAGCTGGAGCAGGAGTAATGCCCCTTTAAAACCCATCCACATTCTTTTCCTTCCTGTGCTTCCGAAGTAGAAACACTTAAGGAAAATCTAGTTAACTGATAACATGAGTTTTTACCTTGAGCTTTCCAAAGACGCACGAGATATCATCTGGAAAGCAAACACTTGCTAACAGAAATGCATTTACCCATTTCCCTTGAAATTTAGGCAGTACTCTGCATTTGAAATGGAGGTCCGGGTTTGACATCTGCAGAGCTGTTTCATGCCACAGAGCAGACACAAATAGAGAGCTGCTGAGACATTGCCTCCTGCCTGCAGCAGGCAGAACAAGAGCTGAACATCTCTGGCTTTATAAACAGCCAGGAACATCGATTACAGATTTCATCTAGACTAATAGAGAAGAATTGATTGAGAACTGGGAGGGGAAGGTAATCTGGGTGACAGTGATCATGAAATGAGTTTTCAATTCTAAGATGTGACAACAGTATGGAAAGGACAACAGACAAAAAAAAACAAACACAACACAGCCCCCCCCCCACACACACACACACAAAAAACCCCCAAGAACCTGCAAAAAACCCAAACCAAAGCAATTCCTGCTCAGAGGAGAGGCACAGAGCACAGGTCATTACGCTTGTTCACAAAGTTCTCTAATGACTGGAAAATTAGAAAAAAATCACAGTAAAACACTGAAACGCAAGTGTGTGACTAAGGGCAACTATATAGGAACAGCAAAAGCTCGCAGTGGTAAAATGAGAAAGGCCAAGGAGCTAAAGAAACTTCAGTTAGCAAGGGACATAAAATGAAACAGAAGAAATTTACAGACACCTTAAAAATACAAAGAACAGCAGAGGTCAACCACTACACAAGGAAGAAAAACAAATGCAACAGTTTGGCTAAAGTGTTTGTGCTTCTTTTGCATTAGCCTTCACCAAAAGTACCACTGACTGAATACTTACCAGATATATAACATAACCAATTTCAGCAAAAGAGCTAGGAAGGCAACCCCAGCAAGCTAAAGTGTACCTAGATGACTTAGAGCATAGCTGCTGGAGAGAAGCGTAGGGCAGACAGAGTCTACCTAACTTCAAACCCTAAAATCAGTCTGGTACAAATCACCAAACAAATAATTTTTAAACACACAAATGATAAATAAGATAGTGTTAAAACCAAAAAATATTAACCCACCCCACCACCACCCCACAAAAACACACCTACCCATAGTTTTGCCAAAACAGCACATCAAAGTTAATCATCGTCTGACAGAAACCTGGCTGAACAGGCAAAGAAGCACCTCCGCTTTAGTAGGGCTCCAGTCACTGTCCCACATGACATTCCATCAAACAAGCTCCTGAGACACGTCCTAGATATAATGACTCTAAAGTGACTCCATGAGGGACTGAAGAAACTCATCCTCAAGAGAAGTTATTGTCATAGTTCACTGCCATCCTGGGAGAGCACTTCAGGTAACTTTCTGAAGGGACTCTTCTTGGCCTTGGTTCTACCAAGTACTTCCATCAGTAACTTGGATTATCGTAAAATTTGCCAGTGACATGCACCTGGAAGGTGCTCTGGAGACAAGGTCAAAATCAAAGGTAATCTTGAAGAACTTATTTCAGAACATTTCTACAATAAGAGAAAGTGCTATTTTTAGGAAGGACAAATCAAATACATGTAGGGGAGGAATAACATTCGGGGACCACTTTGAACTGCAAAACATGACAGTGGTAGAAAGCACGCAAATCTCTTTCTGAGACCTATTACCAAGAACGCCAAAAACAAGGAACAAGTGCACAGGCTTTCCTATGCAGGGCTGGATCCAGCACTGGGCCCACACTGAGAGAAAAATTTATGCCGTGGAGCAAGTCTAAAAGAGTACAGAGTGCTCAGAGATTTGGAAAATACAATCTTTACTGAAAAGCCACGGGAGCTGCACTTGTTTAGTCTGAAACAGAAGACTATGGGACAACTCTGCAACGGTGTTCTGATGCACAAGGAGCTCCTCTGAAAAAAGACAGTAAATGTTCTTTCCATGTTCACTGTGAAAGGCGGGGGGGGGGAGGGGAAGGGAACCCTCTAATTGTCTACAAAGATAATCTGAGGCACAACTAGGAAAACTTTCTAATGAGTAGAAAAGGAAAATGCTGGAAGAAGCTGTCAACAGATGTTGTGGAGTCTCCTCCACGGGAGGTTTTCCAGAAAGTTTCAAGGAGGCCATAGGTATATTACTGTGCTGTCAGGTGCAGTCAACACCTCAGAGTGAGCAGTCAGCCTGTATAGAGGTACCTTGTCACTCCAGTCTTCCTATGAATTTTTTTTTAAGAAGTTGTGACCAGAAGCCTGAAGGGCTATCTGGGGCACTCCTTCAGCAAGAGGTGGTGACATAGGGCCTGAGAACAAAACACGGTCATGGAGAAAGTGCTCATGGAGAAAGGCAGGATCCTCACAGTTCCTCCTTTTCAAAGGAAAACATGCTATCAGCACCATCAGCTTTAGGCCAGAATTAAAACTGCCAAGATACAAACCTCTGGAAAACTTAATTAATTAAGAAAACAGCAACTTATCACAACTGTTTAGAGTTGTTAGAATACCTCCAACACAACAAAAGCTTAGATCTCTCAGGGCCAAATCTTGAACTGAACAGGTACATAAGCTTCTGCTATCTAACCTCCAATCCTACATTACAAGCACACTATTTTGAGTTTCTATTCAAACCTAGTGACATTATTCCAATGACAAACAGGTCCTGAAGTAGAGAACACTTGGCTTTGAGAATACTATAAGGAATTCTCTTACTTCTCTCTGGTTGCTAACTAAGGAGATCCCACAAGAAACAAACACTGCTTCCTCAGAACCATCATCTTTCTAGAACAGACACAACACGATGGTTTTCAAGTACTTCTCCCTCTCCCCTCCCCAAATGCCCACAGGTATCTCGAGTGCTTTCAGAGATGATAGCATAATGTTTAAGATACAGCAGTACTATATAGACCAGAAGAGACCACGCTTCAAACGGGAATAGGCTGCAACAAACATCTTCCAGCTGGAAACAAGTGGAACAAACAACGTGGTCATAGCCCACCATCAAAGCAACAGGTGGATTCAGGATTTCACATTGACAAATGTGAAATTCTGGCTGGTCAGTCATCACCTACATGTTCCTGGTCTGTACTTGTCTCTGAGGACCCATCAGACGATTGGAACCAAAAGAAACAAGAAATTGCGGTAGGCATTTTCTTACCTTTCTACTGTTGAAATGTCTCCCCCCAAACCAAACATACACACACAGAGTCAGCCTAAAAAATTGGCCACACTGCCAGGTGCGCAGGTTCACCAAATGGGGGTCTATGCCACAGCTCCATCCCGAGGCAGTGCTTACACTGAGCACATAAGAAAGAAGTCAATTTAATTCAAATAGTGACAAAGTGATTGACATTAGCCTTACATGACTCAAAGTCTTGAGATAAAGGTGAAACTAGGGATACAAATAATCTTATCTTTGCTTTTCAGCTATGTTCTTAGTTTTGCTGACATATATTAGTCTTCAGACCACTCTTTTCTCCACTTTACTGAACGCTTGCCTTGCAGTAAAAGATGGTATAACAGATTTTAAATTTTGTTATTTTTTAAATAAAGTTATCTTTTAAAAGGCAAATGGGACCAGCACATAGTCTTGCAGCAATGTGTTTGTTGGATTTGAACTGGTCTACATACACACCTCTGCATAGCACCTAGGATCCACCCTCCAGACACATACACACGTACACACACAAAATAAAGCCAACAAACAACTTGTTAGATAACAACCACAGTAATAACAGCAACGTTAGCAATAGCAACAACAGTTTTGGTCCCAACCAAATTCAAGTTATGCAACTAATCTCAAATTCATTCATAAAAATACTGTGTCGATATAGGTTTTGCAGAGCTAAATTACCGTATTAGGCCAAGAGAGGGCCCCATTGAACTACATTTCTTTTGCCCACAACCCCTTTGAAGTAGGGGATTGGAGAAGAGAGCAAAGGAGGAAGAAAGAGAGAGAGGGAACACGTGACAAGTGCAAGCGCACACTAGAAAAGGAAAGAAAGAATGAGAGGAAAAAAGAAAATCTTGGGTAGTTTCTAGTGTTCTGCCTTTACTTTCTGTAAGACTGAAGAAAACAAAACCACACACATAAATAAACCATGTAAATACACGTGAACGAGGAGCAAAAACATACTGGAAGATGGAAGAACATGTGGCTAGCACCCCGGGGCAAACAACTGCCCTTTTGGAAAATACTGAAAATGTCAACAAAGACTCAGGACAAGGGCAGGAAATTTAGCAATGCCACATAACTGGTAAGTCTAAGGTTTTGCACAAAGCTAAGTCTTTCTGTCAGGCAAAATGGATAATCCACCTTTAATTAGTTACAGACACATTTTCATTAAAATTGGTGAGAAAGTACTTATGTTACTGTGGGCTGCAGAAGAAAATATAAATGCCTAAATAAAAAAAAAATCATAATCTGAATTTACAGATCCCTTATTTTCTGAAGCTTGAGGGCCATACTCTGTGAGGTGTCTGTGTGGCATGACTGTTGGTTGTACTGCATCACTTTACAATTTCTCTCCATTTTGCATAGCATGATTGAAAACACATAATACTCTACGAAGCAAAACCCACTTCAATCGTGGACAAAGTTCTTCTACACCTGTCTTTTCCCTTCTCAGAGCTACCTTCACAAGTGATAGCAGCTGACTGTCACGAGAATTTTAACTATTCATACTTTGATGATGCAACTTTAACGCACTTCACACAAGTGTTCCAGTTAGTTAAAATAATTAAGTATGAAGTGCATCCTTACACTTTGGAAAACTTGTTCAACATTAAGAGCTCAGGGCAGAGCATGTCACAGCAAGGACCACAGGATGCTAGTTGTCACAAAAAAGAAAGCTAAAAGGATGCAAAAGAAGGTAGGCATTCAAGCTGATGACTAACTAGATAAGCAAAAATTGCCACAGGAGAAGAAAGAATGGAAGTTTTACAGAGATACAGAGAAATATACTGTAGATAGCTTTGAGGATCTCAAATTTTATTTAGAAGGTAACACAAATCCACTGGAAGCATTTCAGGAGAAGCTAAACACCACAGGGCATGGAAGATTTCCTCAGCAAGGGCACCACTGTTTTTCTTTTTGCCATTTTTAATTTCCAAACCTATGACTGAGAGGTGCCATTTAAGGCCTTGATAGCCCTACAAGGCAGCAGTTTCAGCTACACTGAAATCCAGGCCAGCCTACTTAGAAGAAAAGCCTTTAGATACCAGCAAATAAAGACTGTCTTTAGCTGGGTTGTTGAGAATTAACCACAAAAAAAAAAAAAAAAAAAAAAAAAAGGCGTAAGTACAGCAAGCTTTCCTTCTGTACTGCATTGCTCTAACGTAGATACCCTGCTAACCCAGCCCCAGACAGTGACTGGGGATTTTTGAAATTCTTTTATAAAAAACTTACTTGATAGTTGCTATTTTAGGATCCCTTTGATCCAATCATCAAAAATAGATGGAGACACATCCTGCCCAATTGCCAGTCACAAGCACCAAAAGATTGGCCTGCTAAACTTCCACACGCAAATACAAGTCAGGCCGAGACAAGCCTCTTGCTGATTTTTTTTTTGCCAGTTTTCAACCAGGTAATATGAAAGTCTGAATTTCTCCCCACCTGGCACATCCACTGTGAAGGAGGCAATATCCTAGAGCACCTTCTTTATGCATCAGACAAAACACTTTTCCCGGACTCCGAGGTTTGTGTTGCCCACATGCAATACAAGACACCTGAGCGTCACGTCAGCTTCTCTACAACACCAGTGAGCCTCTAAGAGAATCCGAGCAGACCAGCTGTACACAAAAGGAGTTCATTTTTCCACGTGCTGCCAGCCTTGGCACTGCCAGCAGAGAGGCCAACAAGAGTGCCAGTCAGAAAGGTTTAATAAATAGCGATGTGAACTTTACTCTTTCATATGTATACGCTGGATAATATCAAGACAAGGTTGTAAAGCATGCGTTATCATAGTGACTTCTCATGTACGTATCACTTTTCTTTTTTCCTTCTTTCTCTCTTTCTCTCTCTTTCACTGAAAATTAACTCCCTGCAATCTCCAGAGCATGCTTTTAAGGATCACCATGTTTGCTCTATCCCAGGCAGTGGAAAATGGAGCTAGCACCTTAAAAGTCTGCATTTTCCCATGTGTCCACAGTAGAGTACAATTCATTACCTGTTTCCTTAAGTCCTGAGCCGATCTATGAAGAGTGTGGTGGTTGCTAGCGGTGAGCCCTTTCGTAGAGGAGCCAGTGTTTGTAGTAGGATGATGATTAGCAGCAGCCTGGTCTTTTCGGCTCTCAGCCTTATGTTCACTGTTCCTCTCCTTCCCTGGTGTGGCCTCTTTGCTTTTGTGTTTCTGAGCGGGTTCTTTCTCCTTCGATGATTTGCTGGACCCATTGAAAACTGAGAAGAGAGAAATACAGACTATTAAGGAGGAAAAAAAAAAAAAAAAACTGTACAAGATCAAACTGTTCATTCAAAACAACCCAACTTTCTCTGCTGTCAGTGTCGGATATTTAGTGAGTGTCTTCTTATATTTAAAGTAAAATCAATACAGAAATAGAAGCACTATTTTGCATATTTCTTTATATGAACAGATTCACTAAAGTATTTCCTTTGCTTGTTAACACACATTATCTTCAATATCCAAATTAAAACATACGAGGTATATATTACTGTTTTGATTGACCTAATTTTAGACTTATCAGTTTGATTTTTGACAGTTTTTAATTAACTTTTTGCTGTTGCAGCGATGGAATTCTAAACATAACCTAAACAGAAAAAGGAATTTTTTTTTACATTAATATAAAAGAAAGGAAACGTTCCATGAA
>NW_009648242.1:77884-89900 GCF_000708025.1 Charadrius vociferus | reverse complement strand
AGCAGGCAAGCCACAAATAGAAAGAGGTACTCCTGCAAAGAAAGGAAAATACTAAAACCATTTCGGAACATGTCATATAAAGTAATGCTGGGACCTATGCTGAGCATCCTAGCCTTCTGCTGAAGTGAAGGGATAAGAAAGCACAGAACAGAAAACATACTTTTTGTACAATAAATACTATGCAAATGTCTACAAGTGTATCTCAGCAAGTTTTGTTCCTGTCCCTCAGCTGAATTTATTTAAGAATAATCACTGTTCTATTGTCATCAGGGCAAATGAAAAGCTGAGGTTAAAAAAAAACCATGTCACATTTCTCTGTTGGTTTGTTTGTTAATCGAAAATGTGGTGAATTTATGTCAGTGCTGCTCCCTCTTCAGTGAAGCACTTGACAGAGGTCTGTGAGGCTTGTGATCCAACACCCACACAATGGCAAGTGCCCTCCTGCCTTCTCTACTCATCTACTCCTGGTTTTTACCCTGCCTTTTTTGCCACGGTTTAGGAAAGGATGTAAATCAGAAAATTCATAAATACTTAATAGCGCAAGCATCTGAAAATCATATTTATTACACACAACACACCATCTGTTTGGGAATATCAACTCAATTAATTAAGCTATTGTTTTCTTGTGAAATGAAAGCCTTCTTTTGTCACTAAACAGGATGTACCTATGATACATACCTTTTTATCTAAATTGTGAAGCTTAGCTGTCTCTACAGATGTCCTGTAGTATTACAGTAGTAGCAGCAGTAATAATAAACAACCAACAATCCTGCTGGACAGCAGAGGGGCATCTAGTCCGCTTCTGAGCAGACACCTACCTCCAAACCTTCCCAACCAGCTATCTACCTTCCCACCACACCTCGAAAACCCGGAACTCCAGCAAGATATTGACAAATTTGTTATTCAGGTCACTTATCACTTCAGTCGGTCGTAAGTGTTGAAGCAGATTATGTAAAAAATAAAAAATGGCAATTGCTCTTCCTCCTCTCTTCCTTCCCTCTTGCATAAATTGAGTAAGAATGAGAGAAAAGCTGTCGGCAGTGAAGTCACCGCAAATTCCCCCGTGGTTCCGTCACTCCTGAGTTCAGGAGCAACTGGCGCTGCCCCAGCCAGCCAAGAATTTCTCAGTGATTTCAGTGAAAGTCATGTAACCTCCATGTCTCATTTCCAGTGATAGAACTGATAATAATTGCCAACCCCTCTCGGGGAGTTCATGACAATACATTTGTCCTCCTTTGTAAGGAGTTCTCACATCAGATGGAAGGCGCTACAGATGCACGAAGCATGACTATTTATTTTTAATAAGACACAGCACACACAACCGATGGCAGCTTTGTTAATACGTATTTCATCACTGCGAGTGATATTTTCCTTCAGAGGGAACAAATCGTATATACTGATCTGCTCATATGGAAACATTAAGTCAGAGAGATTAGTTTTCTAATTCAGTTGCCACTTTATAAACTGAAAATTACTAAAACAGAAAACACAGCCAAAAAGCCAAATTGTGCACTTTTATGGTTCACAAAAAAAAACCCCAACCCAGTGAACATGAGACAAGGTATATTTTGTATGCAACAGCTCATTAATTTTAAGTGTCGTGGGAACCCTGCCAGTTTTACCCTCTGAGTAATTATCTTTTGTCTTAATTTGTAGGATTCTTGAAAGGGGGAAGAGAGAAATGGGAGAGAAAAAAATGTTCAGTCTCACAGGAAAAGCTTAAAAAGCTTAAAGCCTGAAAACACAATAAAAAGGGAGAGACGTAGATGCAAAACAGTCCTAGTCAAGCTGCTTCTAGTTAAACAGTAGATGGTATCAGTTTCTATAAAAATCAGTGTTTATTTCTTACAACACCTAGAATATTGTTATATCCGGCTAGATAGGTAAAAAAAAATTCTGCAATAAGTTCTGCAAAATTCATAAACATATTATGTGAACAAGTATCAAAACACTATTGCAAGCCAAGCATTTGGGGGGACCGGGGGGCACAGAGAGGGAATGTAATGTCACCTGGATTATGATTTTGATTCCATCTGAGTAAAAACTTAGAAGTTATTTAGACTTAGAGAGTAAAAACAGGATTAAACTCTGGCCCAAACAGCTAGTAATTCTAGTTCAGTGAAAAGATGAAATCACCAGGAAAGATGAAAAAGACCTTCAAGAAATCTTGTTGAAGAATAATTGATAATAAGATTGAAACACACGCTTCTCAAAGAAAACAGTAAACCCCACCAAAGCCCAAAACTCTGCATTAAATATTAGAGACCAAATCTGATTTAACAATAAAATGATTACTAATTCTTTTAAGTGTTCTTATGCAGCAAATTGCCTTCTCCTTCATGTCTGCCAGCTCTTCAATATTTCTGAGCCATTCAGAAAAGCAGAAAAGGTGTACCTTATGCTTTACTAAGCCCAGATGTAGACATACCCCAGTTACAATCTCCCATCCTAGAGATAACTCTGACATGCACCATATCCAATGTTCTGCTCCCTGTTATTTTTTTGCCTTGTGAAAGAGTAGTCAATAAAGGTTTCATCCTTGAAGCACTAATTTCATTAAAAATCAGAAAGACAGAAAAAAAGCCCAACCCACATGAGTGGCAAAACTCACATTATTAAAGCAGAAATATTTTGTAATCTTGAATTATGATTATTTGAATTATGATTATGCTACCTTAATCAGCTCTATATTTCCAGAACAGCCTTTAGCTAAAGGTAAGAGCACTACCAACAAATAATTAAAAGTGCAAGTAAATTATTAGTGTTCAGACACTTCAAATAGAATAAATGGATATCCTTTTATCCGTATCTGTCTGAATGCTCATTCTCAAAATGCCACGTCCTCCAAAGCAATTATTATTATTATTAAGCTGAAACAATAAGAGTCCCAGAGTGAAATACTTGTGGGCCTTTTGGTTAGCAGTGATGATCAAATGCAAAGAAACTGAACCACTACATTCAAAACTTGCAAGCACTGGGCGTTTTTAAACCACTGATATAATTTATGGCAACAGAGCAAAACCTTATGGCAGGCGCGATCCCCACAGATGCATCACAGTGCTCTCTGCATCGGGGGAACTGGACCCTGGGCACCAATATTCACCCAGGATCCCATACAGGGACTTTGGGGTACCTCATTTGAAACTGTGATAAAGAATCCCTAGGCAAACCGATGCAAACTGTGCAAATTGTGCATGTACTAGGTGCAGCCATAATAATGGCTAACAAAATGTTTGATGAAGTAAAGCCATAGGTGCACTCAACTACCACAGAGTAACTAAGCATTTAGTACAGGAATTGACACTAAAGTGAGCTATCAAAATTTATTGTTTTCACCAATTTTCTGAAGTATTCCTACAAATGAATTTGCACGCAAATATTTTATAGGATACATCCAGCCAGCCATTCAGAAGCCAATTTATAACACGTACAATAATCAGGCTTTCACCGTGTAAGCAGCAGAATTACTGGGCTGGGTTCGGCCAACAGCTGACTCCACGGGCAAAGCTTTCTCTCCCGAGGCTTCCTGGAGTTCAGTCCTGCACCAGGTACACTTTATACTCGAGATACCGGGGGACTCTGTTGCAGAGACAACAGAGTACTGATGTATGAACCCTTTTGTTTTATACCAGTGTCTGGAAGATAAATGCGTGGACCATACATGCACACATACGCCACATGTTGCAGAGCTCGTGCTGCGTAAAGCAAGTGATTGCACATTCATAAAACTATCCAAAACAAAGAGGGAAGATAAGAGTGAAAGGGAGAAGTTTTGTTTTTAGAAGGAAATAAGGGAGCCTTGCCAATGTTGTGAACCCGAGCCAGCTATTCCAATGCAAACCTCATGTTGTTACATAGATCATGTTTGGGAAGAGATGTAATATTAATCAACTTTCTGGCATTAAGTATCCGTTACTGTACAAAAACATTCTTGTTCTGGCTTTAATTCAGTTTTAAGTCACTGTGAAAACATTTATGTGGCTCTCAAACTGCCTTAAAGGACCCAGGCAATAATTCTTTTCCCCTCCCAGAGGAACTAAAACAATGATCCATTTCCATAAAACAGAGCATTTTAATACTGCCGATTGTTTTCCTTAAGTGTTGGGTATGTTCAGACTTCTATAAACCATTTCCAGAGATAGAAGCTGTCTTCTGAAGCCCTCCAACACCATCTACCTACTTGGGGTCAGTGGCAAAGGCACACTTCTGGAGAAAAGGACACCACGACATCATATGAAAACGTGTGGAACCACTGTTTCCGCCCTTCTCCAACCCTCACCCAAATCTATGCAATTTGTCAGTGGACAACTCTGCAACAAAATTTCCACAGCTACAGAAGACAAACAGGAGAACCGTGGCAGATAACACTGAATTTCTTTTTGACGCTATCAATAAAAAAGCTCAAAACCCTACACGTACAGGAATATATTGGGCCACTGTTATTGGTATGAGACACCATGTCACCGTTTGCAAAAATTCAATACCAAGTGTCTCGTCTTAGCACAAATTCATTACTCTCACCTAACCATTATGACACAAACAACATCTAAAGGGTCACTCGCTAAGCAGCAAGTCCATACAAGAAGTGTCTATCTGTTATCACGAGTCTCTCACCAGGATAACAATTCCATTTTTTTGAGCAACTTCCAGCTCTCCCATTCTTCTCCACAGGTCATACATCTAGCTACTGAAAATCCGCAAATCCCCAAATGTGTTGTGCCTGATTTGCATATCTAAATATGTAAATTACCACAAAACGGGTAATTTTCATGTTACATATTTTTGCAGAAAAATTAAATGTGCAAAAATGTTTACTGCAACAATTACTGGTTCCATGGTATTTCAACAAAAGGCTGTAAATCATCAAAATAATTGCCTACCCATTAACTATTGTAGCACTCTGCCTGAAATTTTTTCATTCTGCATTTTAGCTGGATGCAAAAAATATTCTTCTTCTAGATGTTTACCTCTCTTCAGGAATAATTTCACTAAAAAAGATGCATGAGTCTAAGACTCTGTCTTACGTACCCACCCACAAATATCAAATTCAGTTAAAAACAAGACTAAATAAAGAATTGCAACCACCAATTAGAATTTTCTCACAACACACTCAAACAGTAATGTATGTAAAAGATATGCCATTTAAGCCCAAGATATGCAAACACTGCATTGAACTATATCCTGAAATAAGAAAAAAAACCCAAACTATCAACAATCTTTTCCTGCATCATCTTTGTTACTACACATGTAAGGAAATGACTCTGCTAAATTATCCATTGCAAACTGAGAGGCGAAACATTCCTGTGTATTTCTGGTAAGCGAGGAAGACAGCACTAAAGCAGAGTATAGTATTTCTAGTGATGCCTGCTTACTATGCACTACTGCCAGGTCTGTTTTGAAATTTGAGCCCCAAGAAAAAAGGCAGCCTGTACAATTTTCTCCCCTGCTCATTTCAGGCAAAAGGCATGCAGAGCAGTTTTTATCTGACCATGTAAACAAAACACAGCACAGACCAGTAACTGTTTCTGATCCAGCAGGTTTTCTATCACACTGGAGTTGGTTTGCTCCAGCTAAGGAAACAAGACTCCCCTTCATTAAGAAGTCTGGTTACAAATAATGACGGCTAACTCCGTTTTCCTAGATGTAAATTAGAACTTAATTGTCCATCTGAGGCATCCAAAGACAAACACAACATTCCCAGGTATGCTGGTCCAGATGTGCACTTCTCTCCACCTTTGAAGTGCTGTGCTGGTGTGAGAAACGCCTAATTCTGCAACCATCCTTCGTGAGGAAATTAGCCAACCATTCTTAGAGGAACTGTAGCCTGCTGCATGCTTTCTACGCAACTGTATCTGTGTACACTGCTCCTCCTGAGGCCCTTTTCCAGTCCACAAGCCCTTTCAAGTAGAGTAACGCCTATCCCCTTTTGCTCTTGTGATGGGACCGATAACCCAACAACTCCCTAATTGCATCTTCCCGCTCCCTATCCCAGCCTGCCTAACAAAACACTTGGCACCTGCAAACATTTTCCTTCAGGATCCTACAGAGAAAACCTTCCATTGTGCCACAGAATGAAACGAAAATAGGATTTATTTAGTCATGAGGAATTCAAAGAATTAGTTTTAAAGAAACAGAGACCTAAGCCTACCCTCTTACCTACAACTTGGAATTTCCTCCAAGCAGCGGGGAGATGTAATTTAGACTCGGTACCTCCCTGTCCCGCAGGGAAGCAGAGTACAGCTTGCTTGCAGAGAACCTGCTTTCCCTGCACGTCAGCCCACAGCAGCTGATGACTGACACCCTCCTCCCTTTGCGTAAGGTCAATTTTCTAATAGATCAATGTCTCTCCATCTCCTCCCCTGTGTTGGCAAGACGCCCTGTCATCCAGGCTGTGGTTGAGAAGTTTCTCCCCACACCTGGCAACTACACTGAAGAAAAAACACATTGATTAAGCCAATGCTCCTGCCTGGCTTCTTCCACCGAATTCCTTGTGTTCAAAGCCGTGTAATAAGTCTCAGATAGACTGATAGTCATTTGAGATGCATGCAAAATGCAAGCTGGAAAATAAGCATATCCATCTGAGCAACACGCAGGCATCCCGTGGCTGGGTGTTCTGGATCTAAACACCAAGAATTATGGGGTTCCTACATCCACACTCAAAAGGGTCAGTAACAGGGCTGCAATGACAAGACAGTCATCCAAACCTCTGCTCTGTCTCTGCTGCAATATGCAGCACCACATCATGCCTAATTTTCCATATGTTAATTTTGAAATTCACCACAAACTTACTTAGAAGGTCTGAAGATAAAAGGGAACCATGTGCTTTAAAAAGATGAAATCCTTGACTGAAACAGCACAAGGGATTTCTCTATTCCAATTAAATGTTCATATGGTTTTGTAGCTGGGAAAAACATCCTTTTGACGTCAATAGCTATATGAAGACCAAGTGATTCAGTTGATTAGTTTCTGGCCTTTCACCTTTTTAACATCCCTATAAATCCTAACTCAATTAAAATCATTCTGATTAGGACCAAAATTCCACATCAAGTTTTAGAAAGCTTCTGAAATGTCCCCCTCCTCAAAAGACTTATATAATTAAAAGCACAAACCTCTGCCAATTTTATTGCTGAATTTGTCAGAAAAGTTATCAATGTTATTTTGCGGAAGAGGTAAGACTAGATGACCTCCTGGGGTCTTCTCTGACCTGAATTAATCTATGGCATGTACTGTGAGATCATACCTTAATCCATAAGCAAGTAAGAACTACTCACATATTTTACTCTATGTTAAAAGAAAACAGTTCTCTTACAAACAAAAACTGAAAGTCTTTAGACAGTATCCTCTCTTAGTGAGAATTGTTCATTGTAAGTTTAAGCACGCTGAAAAAGACAGTAACAGGAAGAGTTACATGCAGAACATCCCACACAACATGAGAGATACCTATCCAGAACTAATAAAAATTTCTAACCAAGGCACAAAGCACCACCAAAGACATCCAAGCCTTTATCTGCTGCTAACTTATCTTAACATATGCCAGACCTGGCCTAAACAGCTGAAGTTTGGCAATGACATGCAACCAATTTTTAAGAGCATGGCTCTACCATTTTCCCTTGTGTCAACCACAGCAGTATCTTAGAAAACGGTTTAACCATGAGATTATCACTGCCTGCACTAAGTTATTGCATGAAGGAAGGACTTGGACATTGCTACATATCCCTTTTCCACACTCCCATGAAAGTGAAGGATAAACATTTCTCCTGCCAAACATTTTACTTTGCTCTTTAACAGCTGGATGTGCATGCAGCACATCAGAAGTACTAAGAAAGGAGGCTGAAAAGGCACAGGTAACAATCTGATGCTTTAAATATATCTATGTACGCAGTAAGGTTGGAAGGCGACCAGTCAGCTGAGCTAATTACTTCAATTCATGCAGCAAGCTATGCCACGTGTTATATGTGCTGCTTATTCATACTTAGGCATTTTCGATTGAGTTAGCTGTCCAAAAGGTGGCTCAACAGGCTAGATTATAACAAATAGTTTGGTGTGCAACCCTAATAATGCCCCATATTGGAGTCAGAAGAGGATATTGACAAATTACTTTGCCCAGGAAAGTTATTCTGGCCCCCATTTAGCAGAAAGCAATCATTTGACACTGTCTAATGACATTAATCAAGCTCTGAACCTTTGTTGTCGTATGTCATAGCAAATGCTTAGCATTTTCAGGTCCAAAGTGCTTGACTACACATTGTATATTAAAAACAAAAGACTTTAATTCATTAAAAGTAGACTCTCACGCTAGATTAAGTTCATTTGCTGCACCCGTCCCTGGTCTGCCTTTGTGTGTGGTCTCATTTAAAACAGACAGACATGAACCAGAACCTACTTTATTCACAGGAAACAAAAATACTATTGGCTGTCAACCAAAATAACAGACACTAAAAAATGGGAATACCCCTGGGTAAGGAAATTTTAATTATTTAAACAAAAAAAAAAAAAAGACAATGACGAAGAAGCAGCAGCTGTCTTCTCTGGGAATTCCTGTTTCATCACCTTTGTCAAAACATCTCACATTGTCTCCTATATATTTATAAAAGGTCTTTTGCAGATCTATTAAAGCAGCAGCTTCATTTATGCTCAATCTGATCTATATTGATAAAGATTATGAAGCCATTAGATGGCTCATTAAGTTTGCCTTTACTTACCCCCAATTAAGATTTCAGGTGTCTCTGGTTTTAAGCTAATTTCAAAGTGGCTGCCATCTGGGACATTCTCAAGGAACACAATCAGCTCCTTTTGTAATGATGTATCACATTTAAAACTCTAAGGTAGCAATTCTGTTATGTGAAATCTCATTTTCCATATGTAGAGTTTTGGGCCTGTTATTTTGGGGGGTTTATTTAGAAATCAATCCAAAGTGCCAAGTTTTGATCCATGTCTTTTACAGCATTAAAGTTCCTGCACACAGCTCACAGTTGAAATGCTATTAGGCCCAACATCCCCTTGTACTTCTCTACAAATCATTCACAAAAAGAGTTTTTGAGCTTGGGTGTGCAATAAAAACACCAGATTCAAACGTAGTCATGAAACATAATTTTGGTATATGTAACAAGGGCACCCTTTATAGAAAACTCCTGTTTGAAAAGCATAGACGAGGACCAGCACAGTGAAGTAATTGTAATCTACTAATCTCTTCTTCAAAGCAGAGTAGCATGAAAGAACAAAAAAAAGGCAGGCACAGGTCAGAACCATCTCTCAAAAAGTGCTCTGTAGAAACACTTTCGTCTCAGTCCTCCTCCTAAGAGGAGGAGAGCTGAATGGGCAGTCACCAGAACGGAAGATTTTCATGGTAAACTAACACTGAGGAAGTGAACAGAGAAGCACAGACTCCATTTTGAAATTATGTCAGGCTGAGATGGCACAGAATTGTTACGATACAAGAGCTCTTGCTGGAAAAAGAACCACATCACACAAGACTTTGGCAGTGGAGTATTATGTCAGGCTCTGAAAATTTTCAGTGGGGCTTTTAGGTCTTCTATTTTATACTAGGTGATGTTGCAACATACACGGATCCATTTATCAAGACATGGCACAGGACATCGTGACAGAAATACTGTGTAATGAATGCAGCTTTTGTTGATTTGCAAAGAAATAATGGACTTGAAAAAGCTTGTTCCATAAAATCTTTCAATCAACAACATAAATGCAGTATCTTAACCTACTGCAATTGTGGTATCAATATTGCATGTGAGAAATTAAGTGTTGCCCCTGTCACACATTTTGGTAACACTTACAGTTAACTTCGATAAAATAAAATCATTCTAGATTAAACATCAGTCTCAAAAAAGCCAGAGTGTGACTGTGTGTCTATATATATATACATATGTGTGGGTTTGTGTGCGCGTATATAACTCCACTATATATGTGTGTGTATATATATAAAAATATAAAAAATTCCAGCCCTGCAGTTATAATTCTGCCACGGACAGAGTTCAGACTGTCAGGAGAAACAGGTTAAAACAGAAGCTACTAACTCAATATTTCACTCTGTTTTGCCATTATTACCTGTACCCATCCCTTTTTATCTCAGATCCAGAAGGATGGACACGGATTAAGCACATTCAGCCCATAAACTTCTTTACTAGGCAGTGTGGGAGAACAGCGCTATTTAGGACCTACCTTGCCCATTTGGTACATGTTTATGCGTTTTTCCTTTCCTGGGGGTTGACTGGCATGATGATGAAGCATTGTTTGTGGCTGTTTTTGTGTCCTCTGTCTCTTCCTCCTCCTCTTCTTCATCCTCGTCATCCTGAGAGCTTCCAAAATATACCATGTTGCTGGGCAGGGCTGGAGAACCTGGTCATTATAAAGAAATGGCTCATTAGCGTCATTACGTTCACTTGCTGCACTAACCATATTCATCATAACCGACTTTAGCGCTGTGCATAGCATGGGAAGAGGGGCACTCAGAGATGGAAGGTGACACTAGTGCATGACTAACTGGAGGTTTGTTATGTTTTGTTATAAAGTAATATTTATTAATTTTTACCAACAGGATATATACGTGCCTGAAAAGCAGGGTGTCCCCCCCCAAGCACATTCTATTCATACTTTAGACAATCAGTCTTGCTACAAGCGCTAATTAATAGCTTTGAGTATTCAGAAAAGGACTAATGCACATGCTTAATTTCAAATGCGTGCTTAAGTGCCTTACTGAAGTCTTAACGTACAAACTAGAGGCTTACTGCTTTTCCAAACAGAAGAAAAAGGAACATTTAGAAACCTGCACCCTAGTAATATTTTTAGGTTATTATTACATTAAAATATTAGTGTTTAAACTTCACAATGCTCTGCAGACCTCTACAGTATTGTACACAATGCTTTGCAGTGTTCTGGTTCGGTTTTAAACAAAGAGAAAAACCAAGCCATGAAGATGCTTATATTTGCCTAGCAGGTCCCAGGCAAAGGAGAGAAAAGAGTAAAGGTCTCCTGATACCCAATGTGCTCCTCTTGAGGATGCTGCTCCTCATCTCTTGCTTACTTCCCATGATGTTCCCCCTAACCTGCCTTGTTTGTGCAAGGGTAAGATACAACATGCAATTCAGTGAGAGAGAAGTGAGGATTCACAAGGTTAACAACAATACAGGGTTGTAATTTAAACGTAACTCTGTCCGAGATTTCTTTTTTGCGTGTCCTGCAACAGTTTATAGGTTTCCCTCCACTGCATCAGGACACATGACATGACTGTAGCAATCTAATAACTATTTTTAAATGTACAAATACTGGTGACAACTAATGGAGACTTCCCCTTATGCCCAATATTAGTTTACACATTAAAATGAGTCTTCTGTCTATCCCCTGGAGGGACAGGTGCCCTAGAAGCCTTCTACTTATTCACAAAAAGATTATTTTGGTGAAGAAAGGGGAAGAATAGCAAGTCAATAGAAGTGGAGAATGGGGACTCATCGCTTCAATTATTTTCCTGTAGCTAAATAAGACAAAGGACAAAGAGAGCTGGGCTACAGACCAACAACACAAGGTAGTGGCTGTTTGGCTGATGCTTCCTTAGGAAACACTTTTGGCTCTAAGCTCCTCAGAACAGCAATTCTGTGGTTTGTTTGCTTTTGAGCTGTTGGTGTTGCCATTGCCAACAACTAACTAAAGCTTATTTTTGGGTTGTGTATTTTCTGCTCCCACCAGGTTTGTACAAAGTACTCTTAACTACAAAAAATACATTTTAATGAATGAGATGAGTACCTAAATATGGCACAAAAACTAGGACAGGCTGTTTCTGTGATAAACCATCCTTTTCTAAATGTACTGGTTTTGGTTGGGATGGAGTTAATTTTCTCCATAGTAGCTTGCATGGTGCTGTGTTTTGGATTTGTGACCAAAACAGTGTTGATAACACAGGGATGTTTTAGCTACTGCTGAGCAGTGCTTGCACAGAAACAAGGCATTTTCCTTTCCTGTTTCTCACGCTGTCCCACCAGCAAGCAGGCTGGGGGGAGGGGGGGGG
>NW_009648242.1:52690-77818 GCF_000708025.1 Charadrius vociferus | reverse complement strand
GTGTGATGAAGCCCTGCTTTCCTGGAGGAAGTAATGAATTAATTCCTTGTTTTGCTTTGCTTGCGCTCGCAGCTTTTGCACTACCTATTAAATTGCCTTTATCTCAACCCATGATTTTTTGCACTTTTACCCTTCCAATTCTCTCCCCCATCCCACTGGGTGGGGGCAGCGGCTGTGTGAGGCTTAGCCCCCACCTGTAAAGACCTTTGCTCTCGCTGTCTGTAATAGCCCGTTTGGGACTGCGGCTGCCTTGGGGAGAAGAACTTGGGTAGAGAAACTCCCCACTGGCACCCTGTGCTGTGCATCCGGTAGCCCTGGGACAGCCAGGGGAAACACTGCAGCAGCACCTAGGGCATGACGATGCTTCCCCCTTGAAATAATGTACATATTAATCCATCCAACCCAGACATAAATGTAGGGACACATATGGTTATCCTAGGGAAAAAGCCTTTTGCGTGCCACAACTTTCATACTTATATAGACTAATGATCAAATTAAGACTGTTGACATATTTCAAGGCATGGGAGTTGTAGCAACTTACACAAACAAAAACCTTAGCATTTTTCATGTGAGCACAGAACTTTTTGGCACACTCTAAGCAATCAACCATAGTAGGTAAGAGGTGCTGAGAGGCACATTAATTCTTCTGCTTGGAAGGGAGCTTTAAGTCTCAACAGCAACTAACTAGAGGACTCCAAAACAGTTATGCTAAGACAGTGTTGCCTGAAAAAAAAAAAAATTGTCTTATTTCTTCCATCTAGGTACCCAAGTCTGTGGTATGGTTTCAGAAGTTATTAGCTCTACAAGTCTGTACTGTGCATCAGTTCTAATCAGGATCTGAAGTCAGGCACCATCAGTGCATTAGTGCAGTGACAAATGATGGCAGTAAAAGAAACTTACTGCTAGGAACTCTCAAAATTAGATTGAAACACAGACTGAAATCTCTCTATTATAATTAGAGAAATAGTCAGAAATTGTATCCTTCTGAGACAGTAAAATAGGAGACCAGATACAGCATCTATTCTCTAAGCCTCATCTTCCCTAGAGTTCCACATCCTTGAGCTTTTCTGTCAGCTGTTTTCAACAGCAACCAGCAAAAAAAATTATCATCTGCGACGCAAATGTTGTTATTACAATAGCAATTTTTTCTTTTTTTTTTCTTTTTTTTTTAGCACAAAATAAAATATAGTACTGTGTCATTCTGCTTAGAAAAAAAGGAGAGTCTAACCCAAGTGAGAGAGCACCTAACTCCTGGTATTCAATCATTGTAATCTCAGTGCATAAATCTTTGGTCAGAATGACATTTTTTTAATTCTTTCCAATCAAGAACTATGAACAACAATGGTTAAACTGCATTCCTGAGACAGCTGGGACTGTTTGGGAAGTACATTTCCAGAGAAATTAGACTAGCAACGTCCAATAACACTGGAGAGTCCTGCTAGCCCTCACTTTACTTAGTGCTCTGCAATATGAGACCTCGGAGAAAAGCTGGTGCTCAGTCAGGTCGCCTCCTCCCCTCCAGCTTTTCCTACATATTTATTAAAGTTGACTTGCAAAATGGAAAGAAAGAAAGAAAAAGAAAAAAAAAAAGTCTGGACTCGCGCATTTTTGTTCTATTTAAATATTGTTATGAATGGAAGACACGGAAAGAAACCTAAAAGCTTTGAATTTTCTTGCTTACTTTTTCTATTATGTCCATTCTTATAGTATTTTATATTAAGGTTTCAGTTCTGGAATAGCCTCAAATACCGAGAATTTGTTCACACTTCTGGGTTCAGCTGGTTAAAACCACTTTCACTTTAAGTCTATATAGCTAAACATGTCCAAGAGGCTGAGAAAACACTAGTTTAAAATACTGAAACAGGCTGCTCAAGCTCACGATACTGTAAATTCCCTTTATAGGCAACCTGAAGGGAAGACAAGCCTGTAAGTACACTGTGATTTCATTCAAGCTAAAAGAATTGATTAGGCAACACCTAATGCTCAAGTGTGAGCGTGGTTGGTGTGCACTGGTGGTTTACATCAAGCAAAGAGCTAAGAGAACCCCCCAAAACTCCTCTTATGGAAATAAAACTTAGACTTCTTATGACTGAAGAGTTAATGAAGCTCATATGAGCGAAGCTGCACCGTTAAGAGTAGAAGAAAGGTAACCATTCACCTTCTTTAACATATTCCTGTCCTAAATCTCTCATCATCTCTGAGACCAGACAGGGATGTGTACATGATACCATAGCCTACCTCTGCAGGGGACCTCATTTGTTACTCAAAGCTGCTAATTTATATAAACAAAATTTATGTTTAAAAAATTTAAGTAGTGCTATTGTAGTCATGAATGTCTAAGACCATTGGAGACACGGAGAAGAATGTGCGGTCAAGAGCTGGTTTGTTTTTTCCTAATGTATCGGTTGGTCCAACGAAATATATTGCCCTTACTCATAAATCTGGCCTGTCTCCATCTCAAGTTAAGAACATGGTGGCTTTCCTTACACAGAAGCTTTGTTTAGAGTTGTTGCTCTCGGGTTTCTCCATGTATAACAGATATTTATAATGAAAATTATGTATGACAGCAAGATGATAAAACCCCTCCAAAATGGCACAATAATAAGGAAAACTGCAGGTTCACAAGACACACACATACACACGCATTCACAGAACGTATATTGTAGGCACTTGCTTGATTTTTTTTATTTACAACACACTATTCTGCACATTTTTGTCCTCGCCTGGGCACACTCAGCAACAGAAACCTGTGAGGCAGCTATGCCAGTTCATTCTTGCATATATTTTGCCAGCCACACAGCAAGAGTAAAGATGAACGTCCTCTTCTTCTTGCCATCCCCAGTACCAAGGTCTGATTCTCAAAGCTTACCCTAAACAATCTAAAGAGCGGCATTAGAATTTGATTAATATCCACAGCAAAAGAGAAGAGCTCCAGTCCTCCAGACAGCTGCCAACATCTGTGTCCAGGAGGTGGTGCATGCCAGGTCTCAGCACTCTAGGTATGTAACTCCCTCCTTCCTCGCTTTTCATCCCCAAGAAAACAGCAGAAAAAATCTGCGAGAGAGTTACAAGAGCCTGTGGCCGTATTGAATTTTACAAGTCTCCCCCTATGCCAGGAGCCCCCAAGTTGCGCAGGCATCTGCTACCACAGGCGGTGCAGTGGATGAAGGGGGAGAGCAAGGGAGCAGACCTCCAGCACCTGGGAAAAGCGTGCAAGAAGCCCTCTACATTAAGAAACCCACCCCACTGTATGCCTGATAAGCAGGTGCCTGAAAAACCTGCTCACTCAGCAAATCTGATGGTAATCAAGAAAATAAAATTTGACTTCCCACCACTATTTAGAAGACATTTCATACAAGGAACCATATGGACTGTCTGTGGCTGCATGGACATTTTTCTTGGCATCAAAAAAGGTCTACAGAGCATCTACCCCCATCTGGCCTCTTGTTCTTACTCCTTTACCACCACCTAGACTGTGGCAGTATAATCGTTTTTGTGGGGCCATGTGGTGAATCAGATCAGGGAACTGATTCAGATTAAAATCCCAGACTAAGGAAATTAAAGTCCATTAATAAATGCTGTAACTGTAATGTAATGTTACAAGCTCTCAAATAAAGATTTGGAAAATTTCTATGCACACTTTTTCTTATTGAATATGTAGCTTAATATATCACTTTATGTTATTAAACAAAGCATGAAACGCAGTATGTTTCCAATCTCATGTAGGAGGCTTCATGTTTTACGTTCTGTCCTGATGATGTCTAGGCACACACTTCCTAAATGCTCCCCCCTCGCCCCCCGACAGTTGATTTGTTTTGCATCAGTATTTGCATAAAAGCACATGCCATCACCAAAGAACAGGACGAGGCAATTGCAGCATGATGGGCAGGAAGGAGAAGCCATGGCAGAAGAAGTAAGCTAAAAGAAAGGGCATGCAGCAGCAGCAGAGCAGAGGAGAGGGGCTCAAATGTGCTGGGGTTGGAGAAAGAGGCAAGTGGCTAGAGATAAGTTAGCAGGCAGACACAGGGTGTAGGAGCAATGGGAGAAGGAAGATGCTGAAAGAATTACTGACATTAAATAGTTACAAATACAGTAAAGCAGGTAGGACACCTCATATTGAGCAGCTTTAACAAGAGCATCTGTCTGATAGCGCTGTTGACCTGCTGCCCTGATCTGGACACGTGTCACCCATCCTTTCCCGCTTAACAAGTCGCTGTTAATTCACAGTCAAAAGCAGAAAAGCTATGGCCAAAGCCAGGCAGCAACCTGGAGGGAACTTCCCAGTGCTCTTCCCCCTCCTCCAAATCACCAAAGCTGGCCCTTGTTGCGCGACTCTGAAAGCCTACCAGATTGCCATGGCTGATGACAGGATGCAAGCCACACAGAAAACTCAGACCGCTGACAAAACCCCAGGTACCCTCTCCTCACCAGTATCAGAACAGGAGTTACTGCTCCTGTGATCAGATACTGCTGTGCGTGACAAATTTTGAGAAAGTCATTAATGGTGATTTTTCTTTTTTTAAATTCACTCATCATGGTTACAATGAGCTATGAATTATTACAAAAAGGGAGGATACTCAGCTCTTTAAAAAATGAGGTTTGAAGTATGTTTGGCAACTGTTTCCGTCAGTTATCTGCAGTTTCATTATTGAAATTCTCTCTTGAGTATTTTTGTCTTCCCTCCTATTGTGTGAGCAACACAAAAGAAAACTTAACCATATAGGAAAAACAATTACCACAACTATACACAAAGTGTAGCCTAATGCATATGAAAGGATGACAAATGTATTTTATGTCTTCTGTTATAATAATTTGATGCTTATACAACAATAAGTACAAAGTAAAATATGGGTTTTTAAGTCATGATGCTGCTTTTAGCAGTTTTCTTGGAAAGATGTTACCCTTTGCATCTGCAAAATTCAGGCTTGCTACTAACAGCAGGCAGAATTGACGCTTGCGTAACCTGTACATACAGATGCATTGACCTCAGCAGCAAGTGCCTGATTAATAGAATAAACTATACTCTTTTTCAGCCATTTTATTTGACTAATGAGGTTATTAAATTTTTTTTTTATTTGACAAATGCATAGTTTTCCCTGCTAAATTACGGTATGTTTTGTTTCCCATTAAATTACATTAACTTTTGTCTTGGACCAGCTAAACATATTTAAAAAACTCTGAATTTGGATCTGAAGAGTGGAATCAGAAGTATGGAAAGTGCACGCACTTTGCCAAAAGCACTATTTCATTACTCTTCAGAATTAGCTGGCAGCGTTTCTGCAATATTTACTGAAGTACAAACCAAATGTTTTCATCTGGACAGGATTCAAACCCTGGTATGTTACAACCACAACAAAAATCATCTCAATCCAAGAGCCCTCTCTGTAATTTGGGCTGTGGTTTCTGCAAAATTGGAGGATTCTTCTCCATGAATTATTTACACCGACTCCCCCTCCAGCTCCTCTCTTTTTTTTTTTTTTCTTCCTAACAATTAAACATAACCCAGATGTGCTTTGGGAAGAATCTTAAAACAATTTAAGACATCAGAATGATTTAAGCACACGGCAGGTCAAGGTATGCAGGACTTAAGCCTGCCCTGATAAATACGCAGCATGCCAAGCCCTGTAACGAGCTACATCCAGAGGTTTGGCTTCTTCTCCGACATGCGGCCCCATTTTGGGCCTGCGTGCAGGTGGAAAAACCTTGCCTCCCAAATGCTCCCAATGCACTGGCATCTCAATGCTTAAAATTTAGGGCCTGCTTCTCATTTATTATATGTCCTACTTATTACGTTTTGGCAGCACAGCACCAAATCCCTGAAGTGCGAATAGATGTAATTTATGCCCGCACTTTATGGTCGTTTTACGGAGCAAGGCTAAAAGAGAATGAACTGCATAAACTCTACAGGAAAGAGCAATGGCATCTCACTTGTTTGACTCCACCTGCAGGAACAGTCCCAGAGGGAGGAAAAGGCCATCCCAAGTACAGAAACAAAACAGAGCTCATAAACACACCTATGCTCAAACTCTCCTTTCCTCTACTGTTGTATGAATCACAAGATGCTTAGTGTTATGGATAACTTATCGGCTAGTGTAGTGACATAAAACCCATTTTCTTCTTGGTCCATTCTTCAAAGCAGTGGAGCTGAAACAAAAAAGCCAAAGAAAACCGTTCCTTTTTTAGGGAAATGGAGTAAGCGTGGGGAAATGTGTGAATCTTCAGGAAAAAATATAAGGTTTACTTTTCAAAGTCAACAAAACACACACCAGAGTAACAAACTACTGAATATTAAAAAAGACAAGTATAGTGCTTCTCAAATCTACCATTCATACCTGACAATCTCAAAGCAATTTACCTCCATTAACCTGGCTAGATTCAGAGGCGAACCTCAAAACCAACCCCTCCCACATACACTTCAATCCCCAACTTTATCTTCCTCTCCACCATGAACAAGACAAGTCTGCAAATCCCAAGCCGCTGTGCTGCCATTCCCAGAAGGCTGCGAGGCTGTGTTTCATACCCAAGAGATCCTGAGCCCCATTCCTAGCACAAAATAAGCCTTTCAGGGAGC
Organism: Charadrius vociferus; assembly: GCF_000708025.1. Taxonomy (NCBI): domain Eukaryota; kingdom Metazoa; phylum Chordata; class Aves; order Charadriiformes; family Charadriidae; genus Charadrius; species Charadrius vociferus. The sequence continues at coordinate 71,247 of NW_009648242.1, read as the reverse complement.
ACTGAACCTACAGCAGGTTCACAGGTTACAGAAGCAGACTCACAGGTTTCTGGTTGGGAGGGAGGGCAGGAATTGCCTTTGCCAGCATACTTTATGTTGCCCACCTGGGTGCCGAAAATTGTGGGCACTGAAGTTTTGAAGCACTTGGATTTTACGCCAGTAGCTCATCAATAATCAACGTCCAGCTACGTCAGTACCGATACGCAGAGTTAAATATTTCTCCTCATTTTACAGAAAATCTAAGCAGCTTACCGAGGGACTCAGAGAGAATCTGTGGCAAATACACAGGCGGAACCGCAAGATTAGTCTCCCATTTCAACGAGCTATTTTCATCCTGTGGCTTTTTGCAGGGGTAGATATTGGAATCATTAACATCAGAAAGAGGCCCCAAAGTGGGAAGATCAGGGTAAAATTTTGATTCAGCTGCAGGACTACACACACACACAGAGCTCTTCTCTTGCACTCAGCTCTTGCAACCTCTTAAATCTCTTAGTAGGCACAAACTGATGGGAAGATGCACCTTCTGCCTCGTGCCTGGAGGGCAATTCCAGCAGCACTCCCTTCCCCTGGGAATGAATAATGCCACGGTGTGGGTTGCCAGGCTCCTTCTGTGTACTTCATACATGTGCTTTTCACTGTGAACCCGCAGATCTACTTCTCCATGCCAACACTGACTAAATTACCCTTATCCTAAACCACCGCGGGAGTGAGTAACCAGCCCAGAGCAGCATATTCCACAGGTGGACTAAATGGTTGCATGTATAAGATATACTTCTTCTTCTACACTTGAATGTGTAGACAATACAGACAATACAATACCTCCTATTAAGACATGAGAGAGAAGACTGGGATCAAAGGCCCCCAGGCCTATCAACTAAACAAGGTGTTTAAATGAAAAAGCCTGTTTAAGAGCAAACTGCAAGAGGACCACAGCACTGAGATTTTAAAGTTACTGAAGTTTGGACAAACGTGCTAGAGTGAGCTTTTCTATTTTGGTTTTGCCCAGTTGTAAGAAATCATTATATTGTTAAGTCATTGCAGTACTCAAAGAACGCAGTTTTGCAGAACAGTTGTTAGAAGAGCCTGAAAAACCCATTTGTGAGATCTCAATTAAACCATCTTTATTTAGGAATCCCTGAAATTCTCTAGCATGTAACTCCCAGAGGCCCGGCTTAATTAGAAAATTGATCATGGGAAAACTTCTTAAAATGTAGGCTCCTAATCATAGCCTTCCTGTTATCATCTTTTGCCAAAGATCCATTGCTCACAGGGAGTTGTTTCTTCTTCCCCCTTTAGCCCTGTATTATTCCACTCGCAATATTTTTAACCTGTAAATAATTACAGAGAGTAAAGGTAACTTAAATGCACTGTAACAGAAGATAGTAAGAACAATTTGATGAGAGGCAGAAAATACAGTAAAAGTGAAAGCCGTTGTACAACCGCACGGAGATGACACACCCGTATCCACACACGCTGCTGAAAGATACTAATTATGCCTCTGGCAAAGGGCATATAGGCTCCTTCAAAGAAGCTATTTAAAGATAAGAACGCTGCAGATAAACACTTCAGAGATATCTGTGCTATTCCCTTCCTTCTTGTGTCGGAAATTCTAGGTCACAATTTTAAAATAAAAAAAAAATAAAAAAAAAAATAATAGAAAGCAGGGAAGCCTTGTCAAGTCTGGTCAGTGAGATGTATTCCAGGGTGCTCAGATATTCATCAACTGTTACAGCTTTTTCATTCTGCTCCGCTTACCTTTAAAGAAGTAATTAGTACATTGTATTATCAAATCAAGGGTTCAAAAAACAAACTAATTAAAAATACGTCTAAAGCCCCTAGCATTACGGATAATGAAACCAAGCAGGTCATCTTGGTTAAATTATCTCCCTTTGAAATTACAGGATGCTAAAAAATAAATAAATGAAGAAAAGTTATTTGAATCATTAGATTTTTTGAAACATAGGAGAAGGCTAGGTATATGGGAATCCTTTTCCTAAATATAAGACCTTACACACATCAAAGGTCTTTCCTCTACATCATCACATGATAGTACTGCTCCATCACTCACAGAATTCAGCTGCTGCCGCTTAAAATACCCACCCCCCTAGAATACTGAAGAGTGAACTTCTAGTGGTGACCTGGATTTTAAAATTTCTCTGTTTAAAAATAGAAAATGAAAGTGCACATAGACATGGTGCTGCAAATTTACACCATGCTTCTGCCACTGTCACTCGGTGCAGTGGGACAAGGACAGAGACATGACCACAGAGCTGTTTTCACACCAGTCCTGGAGAAGACTCCCTTGCTGAAGAAAAGCTTTGACCATGAATACAGGGACTGTATTATCAGAGCATTTTGAAGGACTAGGATCTAGGAGAGACCCAACTCTAAAAAAAATAAATAAAAAAAAAAAAAAACCACGAACCCACAAACCAAACCACAAACAAATACACACACACAAACATGGGGATTTACTGTCCTGGATCATATGGCTACTATGCTTACTACTAAATGACTTTCAAAGTTCTGTGCTTTTATTTTCCATGTAATTGTGTGTCACATTTCATTATGAAAGTGCAAATTGCCAGGGCTGGACAGACATATCTGGACAGAAATCAGAAAAACCATGTCCCACCATGCAAGCAATTTTGAGTCCCTCTACACTTCAATAAATAATAGCACAGAGGTTCAAAACTAAAACAAACCCCTTCCAAAAAAGTCACCAGTCTTCCCTGCGCAGGGTTTAAGTAAGCTGCTGGCTCTTCCCTCTCCAGGCTCACTGAGTACCCACCAGAAGAGCAGGACCAAACTACACCTGTCAGTGCCTTGGAAGACCACTTGTGGGACCTTTCTGGAGCTGGATGTACCAGCATGCTGCTACATGTACTCCCTGCAAGCATATTAAGAACCAGCTTCTGCCTCCTTTTTTCCAATGGGCACATCAAAAGAGACTGCCACCACCTGGAGCTAAACCACCTGAGGGACCGAACGGGCACAATCTCAGGCAGCCAGGGCCTCCTGAAGGACACAGCAGTTCAAACGCCGAAGTCAGAACCATGATAATAGCAATGTCAACAACCCCACTCCCTCCCCCTCCAAGCCACAGCTGCCCGCCTGCTCCTCCACAGAAAAGCATCCAGGTAGCAGATGCACAAGAAGATTCTCCCCCACCCACCCCCAATTTTTACTGTCTCTTCTCAGGCTTTATACAGGGGTGATGGAGCAATAAGCTCGTGGAGGTGCTGAAACAGAAAGCTGAGAGCATCCCCTTTCTGGTTTTCTTCAGCCTGTTTAAGCAGACCAAGACCATGCCGTGTGTGGCACTCAGAGCAGATTTTCCCTTGTGGTTTTTAATATAATTGTATCTTGCCGTCTGAATGCACGTGTTGTCTGAAATATATGAGTACTCCTGCATACTGAAGAAATTAGGAATGAATTGCAAGTTCTTAATTGACAGTACAAAACATCAATTATTCTACAGATGAATAACAAAGAAAATTACAGGTGCAAGAGCTAAACAGCCACTGATTAAAGTAAAAAAAAAAAAAACCCACACAACCAAACCTTCTGAATGACGCACTGGAATAGGACAAAAGTACCCATGCTTCCTATTTGCATTGTTAAGGCAGAATGCTAAGAGACAGTAGGAAATAAAAATGGAGATAAGTCACATCCCCACACAGGTTGCCTTTCTTTGAGTGCAAGCGCCTTCAAAGCTATAAATAACACATGCTTAGTTAGCAAGTAGTGGAAACAAGTGTGTGAATGCAGCCATGTGTGCTCACACACATACACACACACCCCCCCACCATCTGAATTTTCCCACCAACAACTGTGGCAGTTGGCCCAGATCACAGCAGTGACATGCTGCCAACAGACTGATCAACCTCACAGCAGACTAAATTAGAAATACATTTCCACAGATTAAATTTCAGAGGGCTGTGATGCCACTTTAAACTCCATTAGATTCTGCTCCTCTCAATCCTTTAAACAAACACAAAAGCTAGCAAACCAACCCACTCCATCCCCTCCACCCACCCACTTTACCAGAAGTCCCAGCGGGATGGAGGCTCCATATTGGACCAGAGTCAAGACAGATGTATTAGCAACCAGTCTAAAGCTACCACTAGCCTAAAATCTCACAGAAGGGAAGAACGAAGAAATCAAACCATGCTGGTTTGATTAAACTATTAAGGTGAGAAAGCCTCAGCAGAAAGCTACGGGTGGTGTTGACCAGTGCTGCTCGTAGATGCAATGGAGACCTCAGAACTGAAAAGGGGAACTCAAACACAAGCTTTGAAGGATTCAATCCACTAGGTAAGACTTTTGCAGACAAGCCCTATCTGTAACAAATGCACATCCTTTCAGCAGGTAATGGGACAAAACAACAGCAAGAAGCACTGTTCCAGCACATCAAGGATGGAGCAGTGACCACCTAAGGGGCTGGGGGGGCACCTGCCAAAGGAGAAACATACCACAAGAGCCAATACGATACTTGGGAGATAGAACTGAAAAACGCTGTCTTCAGTACGTGATTTGGGACACAAGGCCATGGAAAGGCCCAAGAAAAATGACCACTCAGGTAAGGTCTCCTTTAGCTTAATCTGGACAGTCAGCTCTATCTCACGCTAAGGTCCCCAAGTCTGACACACAGGATCACAGACACGCACCAGTGATCCCACACACACAACATACAGCTCCAGCCAGGCTCAGAGACAATTACTGTCTCTGTTACTGTGAGACAATTCAGGTCTCTTGCCTTACAACTTCAGATGCCTCATCTGCACTTGGGTTGCAGAGTGGAGGAGCTCACCTGTTCTAATTATGACTATGGGAACAATCCGGCTCCTGAGGCAGCTAAGAAAAACGGCAACCCCTCCACCGTCAGATGAAAAGCCTCACTCAGATTGAACAATAAAGGCCAGTGAGTAGGCAGAGAAGGGGAATTTCCAACCAGATTTCTCCTCTTGCAGGAACAAGTACTTAGGCAAGTTAAGCACTTCTTAAGTTTATAGTCAGACAAAACAAAGGAGGATGGGGAGGACTTAGGAGAGCTAGACAAAAACCCATACAAGGATAACAGAGTGCTAGGCATAAAAGAAATTTCCTTTTGCACTATTACCGGCCTCATTTTATAGTCTTTACAGCCATGAACTCAAATGCTCCTGCTGCAGCTACAGTCAAATTGCTCAGAGCTGAAACGCAAGCAATATATTCAAGTGTAGCACCAGTACATTTGTCTAGCTACTACTCGGTGTGCGGTGCTACGGCTCGTTCTGTGAATGAGACTTTCCCCCTAGGCTGCTGCGAGACTCCTACCTCGAAGACAGAGGAAAGTGAGAAAATCTTCTGTCTTGGGCTTCCTTTTGGAGAGGTCAGAAATCTGAGTGGCGGGAGGGGGTAACAACGGCTCCACTATCTTTATTGGAGTTGTGCTGGGACTGTTTGGCTGGGACTGAGCAAACTTCCTTTGTGCTTGCAGCCTTGGCCTGTGGAAACAAAAGCATATCAGAAGCATGTTAGGCAGAACTTGCAAGAGAGACATCAGAACATAAAAATTCACTATAAAAAAAAAAAAGCCAACAACAAAAAAAGACAGACCCAAATCCATCTCCCACCAATATCATACCCCTACCTGAGTCAATTGCAAAGACAGTATTTTATTTGCTTTACCCTTTGGTATCTTCTGCAATAATTTGGAAAACCAGAAAGGGAACATCTTGACTATAAAATCTGTGACTACTGTTTCATATGTTCCGAGTATTTCCTGCACACCATACAATTACAGTTTACCATTCACTTATTTGGAAACTAAATCTGTATTTTGCACCATGAAAATGTCTTTTTTTTTTTAAGTGCTAGCATTCTTTGCTTCTTGTTTTTAATTAATTTACAAATTAGGTTTATTTTAGCCCCATAAAAGTTTTAATTTATTCCAATCTGCTAGAATCTTATTTATATGGTGAAATATATATTAATAGATAAGGTATCTATGTTAGTGCTCAGTTCTACAAAAAGAAATCAAAACCTTTAGGGAAAGATAATTTTGAAATGGAAGATATCAGGTAAAATTGGCCTTTCCCTTTGGCCACAGCCTAGAAGACAGTAAGCAAGGAGGTCTGGGGTGGGGGTTAAGTAGCATTTGTGACCAATTTGTAAGAATGAAGGATGTGCATGGAGCAAATTTGTCACAGTCCTGGTACTGGGCTATGGACTAACACTCTCTGACAAGTTTTAGAGCATGCCTGGGTACGGCTGTAGGAAATGAACAGGATGCAGGTGGTTTTGGCAGTCAGGCTGCAAATTATTTCAAGCCTATCTGAAGGCTCTGATTAACTGCTAGGTGGCAATGAATATGATTTTCTTTAATACGCCTAGAACGCAAATTGGTATTAGGGAAAGCGCTTTGGGGCAGGACAGATACCCGGAGGGGGTCTCACTGGGAACCTGACTCAGCTCAGCATTTAAGAACATGCTAATTTCTCACTTAAGCAACTGGGATTCTAATTATGATCTTTATTATAGCTTCAAAAAGGAGAGAAGCTACTGAAAGAACTTAAAATCTCATTGAGAAAGGATGCAATTTTATGTCATTTTCTTCCCTAATAGCAGAGTATTTACATAATGTCAAACTGAAACACGAATCAGTAACACTGAAGGAAAAGCCAAGTCTTGTCACTCCACAGCAGGCTTGACTGTTATGACTTCAGGAAAGCACAGTTATCGTTCAGTGTGGATGAAACACATAATTGGCAAACCTCTTCATTTGCATGGATATTAAACTGAAATAGTTGGGTAAGAAGAGGTTTGTTACTGTGTTTTAAGCTTCCACAATTTTGTGGCTAAAATAGAAAAAAAAAAAATTGAAGATCCCAGCAGTGTTTGTATACATAGATACATGCCTCCTAATGACAACAGAGAACAAAAGTAGCATTAGCGATTTTCTCCCTAAATTCCAGATAAAATTGTCCCATGTCCTCACCATCCAACTCCTACCCTCCCAAACAACAAAAACCACCAGCCATTCTTGCCGCTTATTTTCATCTCCTTAATGGCAAATATAGCATGGTGTTTATCATTTTCTTTTATCACGGTGCTTCTAATTCCTGAACTGGAACTAAAAGACGATTGAACACATATATTCCCTCATATGTATGAACAATTATCTTTCCAGAATGAAGGTGTTGTATAGATCTGCCTGTATATTCCCAAAATTACTCAGATAGCCTTGCAAAGCTCTATTCCTTCAAGCAGACAGAGGACTCCAGCACAGGATGAATGTAATTTCAATTTCAACCGACTACATTTCTATAACCAAAACCACACATGAGGCCAGAGAAAAGTGCTTTGTGTTGGCTTTTGTTCTGCACAAAACATACGCTCTCTCACCAAAAACCAGACTATAAAGGTTAGCAAGCAACCCTGCCTGCTGCTCTCAGCTGCACAGCGATTTTTCCCCATCTATGTGCTTCCTCAGCTTGGCTGTTAGAAACATACACTATCCACTCACTGCATCTCTGAAACTACCTACTCAAATCTCATGTGATCAAAGATAAGCATCGAGGAGGACTTCACAACCACCACCACCCCAAAAAGTAAAGGTTAAGCCTGTTTCATGGTTCAAAATTAACCCTTTGCAGCAAGGATCAGCCAGGGCTGTTTGCAGCATCCCTATTATCGGTCCCTAGAGCATTGAAAGAGGATTAGGGAATGACTTGAAGTTCAGCATAGACATGAAATGAATTAGGGAATTGAAAGTACTTTTGTTTCAGTCTGTCTTTGAAAATACACTCTCTGCTAGCCATCCTTTCCCAGTACAAATGATTCCCCACTCGCTTTGCTTGCCCGCTTCCTGCACGGCACACAGCCTGGCTTGGCAGTATCACTGGCTCTTCACAACCCATCACTCTACCGCAAAGCCCTTCATTTCTGTGAGGACAGCAAAAACGCCAAACCTTCCCTCCACCCAGCTTCAGGCTATGACTGTGAACTTTTGCCACTTCCTGGGGCGACTGCGGAGACTTGCTGCTGTATCTCAGATGTGTCTGAGATGCTTCTCCTCTCACACCTCTGTAGATGTTTACTGTACTTTCTGCTGCTTGGTTTGAACTCATCAGCACCACAAAAACAGGCCTGCTCCTTATGAAATACCCATTTTTTATTAAAAACCTGAGCAGTTACAGGCGTAAGCATCACCAATTCTATTTATGAACGCTAGTGAATGAAGGCACCCTTTTGTGAGTGCAGCATCCTTTAGGTTTCTGCAACAACTACTGTTCTTTGCATGGAGAAGCATGTGCTCCACAGGCTTCTATCTGCGTCAATGCCTGAGGATGTACAGAGCGAGCCATGAGCAAGAAACAAGCTATTCTGTAGCTATAACACGTTAAGATGAGGCACCCAGGTTAGGAAACAAAAGCCAAACTTTTAAGCAGCCTTTGGTCCAGATTTGTGTAAAGATGACCAGTTTCAAAGGTGGGCCAGCAAAGGAAAAAAATACTCATTTCAAAACGTGAGCAACAACTTAAAACTGTTTCCTTGTGAAGGAGTGTATACATCTTAATAACCTCATACGTCCCCATGAAAACCTCTAGAAGCATAAAACCAATTATTTCACGTACGGTTTCATATTACACTTAATCCAATATAAGTGTGAAGCTGCTGCCAAAAAAGGAGGCTACATCAGATCAAGCGTAGCAGCCCATTGTACTCACTTACGCACCACTTCTGAGCAAGGCAGAATAGGTAAGGAAGTGATAAAAGTGCTCAGAAAAACCTTTTGTGTGTAATAAACACATAACACCACCAGTGTGGCTTTGCTCTTTGCTTGTTAATGCAACGATTTCTGCTGGAATGACGTATTTAGCATGCATTTGGCAACAGCAGATTGGCATGAGTGGCAAAAAGAACAACAAAAATCCTGTTTGCATCCTCAAAATAAACTGCTCGCTCTGTCCTCATCAAAAGGGTATACCCTACGTAAGGCTTGCAAATACACAAACAGAAAAAACTTTGCAAGAAGGAAAAGAATGAGGGAAGAACTCAAAATAATACCACATCTAAACATCATGCAAACACCCAACAGCAGCCAGAAATATCCAGACTATTTAAAAATAAGTAGTAAGTCCCCTTCTCTCAACAGAATGTTGTTTTCCTTCTACTGCTTTTGAGAGATTTTAAACACCTATGACACGAAGTCCAAAAAAGCCTCAGCTTAAGGAAGCCTCACCTCCTTTTGGTATGCTTCTCATCTACTGAACTGGCTGTTTAGGTCCAAGAGAGCGCATTACATGCCAGAGACTAAAACTCCAATAAAAAATATCCCAAGTGTACAAACTCAGACTAGGCTGGAAAACATCTCTCTCCAACACAAAATACACTTTTTGAAGCTTTTCTAGACTGGAATTTATTTTTAGCTGAATATTTTAAGCAAATTGTGTTCTTTAGAATCAAAACACTACAGTCTGCATTAGCTAAAAATACTTCAGAAATGTCTTTTAAAATAGAATAACCCAATGCCATTCCTTCAGCTTACAGAAAAAGAACATGTTTAGGAAGAAAACACATACTACACAAAGGTGGTCTTTTCTTTGCAAAGCAAAGCTCAGGCTAGTAATACCAGTCTGTGTTAAATTTAGTAAACGTTAATACTCTAGATAACAGCACATGCTGTGTTAGCTACAAACTAAGTATTAAATTATCAGTATGCAAGATTTAGTTGTACATCAGTACAAAAATCTATTTTAATTTTATTACTCCATAACTCCTAAGTGAAAGCAAAGCATAAGTACTATAAAACATACACAAAGAACAATATGCACAATTTAATTGATAATATATATGTATTCATACTAATCTATTTATAATAAATTCTGGGGTTGAGAGGCTGTCCTCATATCTAAGCATCTCAACTGGGAAGAGACTTGCAAAACAATCTATCTTTCTCAAACATTCTCTAATTTCCAGCGATCTGCAGGTTATCACAAAGCTTCCTGCTTGTTATACACTACAATATTTGCTTGCTGTTTGGTCCCACAACCTTTTGCTTACTCCTTGAACTTCACTATTGCTTTCATTGTTTCTTGCTTTTCTGTTGCCTGATGTTTGTCCTTCTTTTTTAACAGCCCCACTGGAGTTAGATTTCCTATATAGGAAACAGTAGCTTAGCTATCTGCTTGAGCGTCAGCGTTTCGTGCTTAATTCCCATTTTCCTTTTCAATGCAGTGTGTTTTTCACTTTCGGAGCTGCTAACAAGAAGCATGCAAGCTCAAATGAAGGAATCTATGCGTCTGTCTTTTAAGAGCAGCATCAGTATTTGGTTACTTTGCTTTCGTCACTTCTCCTGAGAAACTGCAATGCAAGTATTTGTAGATACTTACCTTTATCACATTAAAATCGCTACTACTAACTCGCGGCAATGAGCTGGTATTAGTTTTCACTAAACACGGTGTAGATAGTTAGGAATACAGACCTGCTTACTGCCTGATCCAAGGCTAGCTGTTGAGGAACCATCCTCTATCAAAACACATCTTTAAACGGGGAGAGTTAGGGTTTCTCGTTATCGCTCAATTAAACTTCGCCATTCCTGTATCTCTTTCAGTATTACACCTTTCAATGTGGGAAGTAGAAATTCGGTGCACCAAATATTCACTTTTTTCCATTCAGGGGTTTGTCCTTGCACAGATAAAGCTGAGCTAATTTCTGTGGAACCTTTCCCATATTGCTGTCTCAGCCTGAGCATCCCATACAGCTACACATAGTCACAGTTAAGCATTTTGGCTGTCCTTCCATCAGCTGCTAGCACCCATTACATGGAGGGCTCTGACACAGACAGGCGCTCTACCTCACCAATTTTTGCCTTTGCGCTGACCACTCTGTGCTAGTATCATTATAGTTTCCCCTCTGCCATGTACCTGAGTTACTTATTTCCTTACTATGACACTTTGCTGGCGTGGTGAAACAGTTATCTCTGAGTTTTACTTGTCCCTAGCCCGATCTGAATCAGGTTTGAGGTGCACCATCTTTTGTTCCCATCAGAGCTGATACACAATTTACACATTCGGTTTAATTGCACTGTACAACATGACACCTGATCTAGCACACAACATGCCTGTATGCAAAGATTCGTTTGTGTGTGCAGCTTCGTTTATTAAGGCAAACGTACATGAAAGTGATAGGCTGTAGATACGTTGTGCCCTCATTTTAAAAAAAAAAAAAAAAAAAGAAGTAGTAATTTAAGTAATTTAGGCTTTAATAGCCAGGCGTCTGCTGCAGATCAGATGATTATCAAGTGTCTAATTTCCAGCTCAAACGAAATCAACCATGTGACAGGCACTTCTAGGCAAGCCCAAGGTGAGCATGCAAAACTTGGTCCTGGAGGTATCATTCTTCACAGGACAACTGGGAAATCTTTATCACTACCGCATGCGCCAACTGGAAGCATAGCTAAGCTATATTTCACCCTTTCACTCCTGAGAACGAGCCAATACATTCACTCCAAATAGTAACCTTCTAGAGGATCACCAGTTTGTGAGAAAAGGAGTCCAGAATTCAAACCAACAAGTTGTCTACAACAACACTGCCAAAACTTTAATTTAACAATATTTTTTTTCCATAACTTGTGAGGGTAAACATTACTTGGATAACCAAAAAAATAAGGGGGGGGGAATTTGCCCTTGGACTACAAGGAGGTCTTGTTGGCTTTTCCCCGGAGCACACTTGAGCGTTAGCTCTGGTAGTACGAGGCAGCATTTCTATGTGTATGAATTCACATTCCACTGCAACCACTGTGTCCCAAGTACACAACGTCAGGTAAATAAATGGCACCACACCACGAGCAGAAAGCAAGCATACAAAGGAGTCCTTTGAACTGCATTTCCTCTTCCACATCCCCTAAAGCTTCTGGGGTCATATTTTCTCCTTATTTCAGTGCTATCTGTTGCTCATTTCAACAGCATGCCGTCTCAGTCACTACTGCCAGCAAGTTTGCAGTAGTGGAAATTGAGATTCAATGATCATCCGTGTCTCCACACCTGTTTGCACCGGGAAGGAACTATACAGTAAGAGACCTGGTCACTCCCATCCACGTAGACACCATGTGCAGGTAACCAGTGCAAACCTTGTGGTCACTCTTAAGACGTGACTCCTTCAAAATGACTTGCAAAACCATGTAATCCAAGGCACAATCCAGACCTGTATTACTAGGTAAGAGTATGATTCTTAAACCTGTTATCTGGTTAGAAGAATCTGGGTTAATTTTCAGTAAAGAAAACATTCCACTAATGTTGAATGCAACACTTTCCAGAAGTTATTTTTACTGAGCCCTTTATTCACTCACTCTTCTTTACCTTCTACGGTCCAAAAATTTAAAATTGGGCCTAAATTAATAATATAATTTTAAACCAGCCTTAAATTCTCAAGCGAACAAATCAAAGTACTAAGCACATCTCTATTCAGTCCTTGATTGTTGAGCTTAACAGGGCCCATTTCCATAACTAACACTTCTTGCTCTAAACCCTTAGCTACGATGAATGGATGCATATGTTCCTTTGCTGATTTTTTTTGTTGTTGATGTTTGTTTCAAATGGGAAACAGTTGGGTTGTTTCAAATGGGAAACAGTTGGGTTTCTGAGAACCTCCTCTCCTGCAAACAATGGAAAGGTGCTTGGGAACAACATTTAACAAATGATTGTTGAGCTAACTCATATGCGTAATGACTAGTTCAAAGTACAGCTGGCAACTTAAACTTGTTTGCCAAAAACTGCTCAAATTATCACTAATTCTGGAATCACCTATTTTTCCTGACCATGCTCACTGATCACAAGAAGGTATTTGCAAGTCTCCTAAACTGCCTCACTTAATGCAGCTTAGCAGGGACACTTGCACCTGCTAAGTGAAATAGCTGGCTGCTAAACAATGTACAAGACAGCCTTGGACAAAGTGGGAGTTCTTAAAAGCTGCTGGACACTGTTTACTACCCCACCACATTAACTGTGGAGGAACTGGACAACTCCAGCCACCATATACTTCACCTCACATATAGGAGCAGTCACAATGACATAGGGACACAGACCTTGCCTGCTAGACTGAGGTCCATACTAGATGGTATAGAAGAATTTGTGGAAAACTAACACTGCATTCAGATTTCAGCTATGGATCCAGGCAGTTCAGGTGCTTCAGTGGTATAGATAACTTTGAAAGGGATGAATCACAGTGGGTACTAAATGCCCTGGGGTTTTGTCCTGAAACATCCATGGTGGACAGGAAATTTTGATGCTGCCCTGATGTAGCAGTAGGATTTCCCAGTGTGAATGAGTCCCCTCCATAGACCTCAGGATACACAGAAGTAAAGAGGAACAAGGAACAACCCCCAAAAAATGAAAGTGTAATTAGTCAAGCTTGCAGCCCTTCTCCAGGAACATGGGTCTCCTCTCATCCTACTGCTGCAACTGGTTTTAGTTGGACCTGATGCAGGAACAGTCAATGCTTATTGTACACAATTTGAAGCACTGTAGCGCTGTACACAGGGTTGCAAGCTCTCTTGTCATGTTCAGACTAAAACAGGACCCTGAGTTACCAAGGTGTAACTCCAGCACAATACAATTATGAAACCCCACATCTACCTTCAAGCATCTCAACGATGGGATGCTTCCGGCCCAGCCTTCAGCAGCTGTAGAAAAGTTGATTTAGATTTAAGTACATTAATTACTACCAAATACTCAAACACTTCCACCCATTCCATGTGCTGTGGCAAGCACGTGAGGTTTTATCAGCTGCCTCCCAGGGAGAAGAAGTGGTAGCATGACCAAATGAGGATATGGCAGCTAAATGAAGCTCCCAAGAAGCTGTTTTCCTACAGTACCTGCCTTTGTTTTCTCATCACACTATAGCAACTGTCCTACAGACTGCCCATAAATCCAGGTCCAAAGGCTTATTCCTCTATAAGTGTAGGATCTGGGCAATCTATTTCAGCAAGACAATGGCTCTTTTACACCCACTTTCTCCAGGGTTGGCCCACCTGAGATAGAACAGGAATTTTTTCTCCTCCTTATGGGCATGTGGTGAGCTGTACATGGCAATAGATGGCAGAAGAGATCCTTCTGAATACTAGAGACAGGTGGTGCCACCCTTCCTTTGTCCTGCAATGGTTCTTAAAAATTCCCATTTTGGAGTCTTTCATGGGATTCATGGGAATCTAACAACAACACTGCAGAGACTTCACTGTAGGTCTTGGTTATTGCTGACACCTTCACCACCACAGCCAACAGCATTCAATTAGGCGAGCTCAGATATGCTCACACAAGCTACAAATGTGCATAGTAATGCAAAAGCATTCCCACTGAGAAGGGACAAGAGACTGGAATGTATGGCAGCAGTCTGTTTTGGAGGGGGCTGTGTCCTGGATACATCCCTCTCCTTGCTGTTCATCAGGCTATGCGTGCTGCAGAGATTGCTCACTGGAGACAGCTTATGATACTAGAAAAGACAGGCAAGTTAACTCTATGGGACTAAGGTACAGTGGGAGTCACCGCATTAGTGCGGATCAGTACTGAGTGCCATTTGATGAGCACTTATTTCAGCAGTACCAGTCAGCTTCAACAGCTTCTGACTCCTCCCTGCGCTCCCCTCCTGTACAGTTTGCTTCTGCTCCCGCACCATGCTCTGGAGCCATTCTTCTTCTGCAGTGTTTCTCATCTACATCTGCTACTTGGTTCTCTTCACCTGGGTGCCCCACAAGCTGCTTACCAAGCACAGCTGAGCACGGATACCTACAGAAGTGTTCAGCAAATGGAGACTTGGGTTACCGGTCCCTCCCTCCAGAAACAGGCGCTCCTCCTCTTTTCTGGTAACGTGACCCAAGACTCCTACTTCTCAGCTTAAGCCAAACCCACCACCCCATACCAGCAAGTTCTACGGGATGCACATCACCAAGTAGCTACTTTAGGCTAGGCCTGCCATTTTGTGCCATGCTGTTGCACAGAGAAGAGCATCACCACAAGTGAGAAAATTAAAATGCAAAACCAGGGCAGCAGGGGGGGGGGGAAAAAAAAAAAAAAAAAAGCAGTCATTCACATTTGCTTGCTTTTTAATAATCATTAGCAGATGTCTGAGCAAGTATTATGTCCTGACAAACTCTTCTTCAAGAAGACAACTACAAAAACACAGGGTTTTTTCCACCTTAAACCCTGTCCCTTGTGCTGAAGGTAAACAAGGTGAACTCCACACTAACAAACACCTTCCGCACTGGAAGGCGGATGTAATTTCCAGTTCACTTGCACGGTCTCCACCTACTGGTAAAGAACCGGCAAAGTCCTGATGCCTGGACTCGCTGCAGGTGGAAGAGCAAAGCAATCCTCCCATTTTTCTGATACTCAGTAAATAAAGCCAGGGTGGGGAAGCCCAGAGGCACAAAATGGTCTCCCCTTTCACTTCACCGGCTCTGCAACACCATCCTTCTGTCTGCATTGTATTACACGTAACAGGGACCTTGTTATCTACCACAGACATTTTTTTCAAAAGCCTTTTTGGCACTACAAAAAGATTTCCAACTCTATGGAAGAGAGCCTACAGAATGTTAAAACCTGCCCATTTTCATAAAACTTGAGCATTTACCCCCTATTTAATTACACCGAAGTCAAAGCCACTTTTAGCAGAACACACCATGCAGCTTCAATATTCTTCTAGTATCATTTTCAGCATTCTCAGACATCGAAGGGACATCTGCGAAACCTGTTTGCTTCCCGGTTCCCAACCAGGAGACATTAAACAAAACCAGCACGGTTCAGATGACATAGCTTCCCACTTCCTTACTCATGCGACGCCCTCCGGCACTACCCAAAACCCCGGTTCCTGATAAATTCAGTGCTGTCTTTTGTTCCATATTCCCCTTCAAAACGGTTGCAGATTCAGACTGAATGGTGAATGATACGCCAAATAATACCAAACATATCAGCAGCTCCCTCCCTAGTAATCTGACCAACTGCTACAACTCAAGAGGATGCAAGATCAAAGCCATGCGACTGAAGGAAAATTCTTTTTTCCCTCTGAGCAGCCTTTTGCAATTGTGCTCTTTTAAAAAAAAAAAAAAGTTATTTTACAGATCATTTCATTCTTGTTTTCCAATCTCAGAAAAACATGCGTACCTCAACTCTTGCAATCTTTCACCCTCCCCCTAAAAGCAACTTGCACCAGCCAGAAAGGCAGAGATTACTTCTGGCAGAGATGTCAGAAGTAACAGTGTATGGATCATTTTAGCCATCATCCAAATGGCTGAAAAACTTCCTGTTCAATTAAGTACTCCATTAATCCCTACCATTTGAATAAAATTTTCCATCTGCTGGCAGGAAGTGATAAAAGTCACACGGTCAGTAAGTTGTGGGCATTTTAACCTCTTGCAGAGGTTGCAGCTTGCAATTTAACCACCCCTGAAACCAGATATCTGCACTTCCCATGGGGCCGGCCTTTCGAAGGCTCCCCTACCATCTGGCTATTTCCAGGGACTCAACATTTCTCTTGTAAAATTACATTTAGACACACAGTGAGAATAAAATAAAGACAAGACACAAGACATCCTATATCTGCTGCAGAAAAGTGATCACTTTTGCATAAAACACCCATCAATCACATTCACCATTTTGCCAACAAAGAGTACTACACCCAAAGAGGGGGCGGAGGGGAGGATAAAAGGATAAAATAAACATCAGTATATTCCATGATGTTAAACTTGTAATATCCTTATATAATTCTGAAGATAAAAAACTTTAGCAGGTCCCATCTGCCCTTCTTGGTCTCGTCTCTTTTCCCACACCATTGTAATTTTTTGCATTAAGTTTCTCTTGGAAGAAAACCACAACTGTCTCCAGGCTTCCTCCCCAGGAGTCAAACAGCCCATTCTTGCAAGTCAATCAGGGAGACGCAGTCAATTGTCCTGGTAGCTCTGTTTGTGCCTTCTTTCAAGCCATGCCACATCCTGCTACCAGTCAAACTGGCCTGAAAAGGAAAGGGGCCATTCACCCCGCACCTCTTCTTTGAGGGATGCTAAATCCTATGAGTCGGGGCTGGCTGGACTGCCAGAGCATGCCGTCTTTCTCTTCCTCCTGAATGCCAGATAAAGTAGTTGGGAACTAATGATATGGATGAAAACTATGGTAACAATTCCTGTGCCACCACAATCTATAGCCTTCCTCACAGACTTACTGTCTTTACCTGCAGTAGTAGGTACTCAATACTCTTGCTTCTTGCCCCATGTGTCACACCCCCCTGCCCTGGGAGACTCTAGTAAAAAGAATATCGAACTCATGTTAGTACCAGGTAATCATAGGAAAAACACACACACAAACTGTACGTACACACCACAGATTTGTCCAGGAAGTGACAAAAATACAGTCCCTCCGAGAAGGCTTTGTTCACAGAAGAGTGAGATTTATTAATGTTTTATCTTCCCTAACACCCTCCTTACTTTTACTCTTAGGATACGGTGGTACGTGGAGTGTGAGAAGCAGGATGTGTGCCATTTCATAGTACAGCCCAGACAAACTACGGGCTTGCTGATGGTGGAAGGGAAAAGTCATGTTCCTTCTAGTCCTGCATCCCGCTGAGGACTCGCACCAGGAAGGCATGGGAACGCACCATCCAGGCAGGAGCAGGGCGAAGGGAGTGGGACCATATCTTTCTAGAGCAGCAAACCACTTCATTGCATCACCTGCATCTTTCCACCCTAAATAAGGGGCTCAGTTTGGTTTCAACTGATCTCCACAAGGGCTGCTGCAGAAAAAAAAGGTACGGTATATGTTCTTCCCTTCATCACCAGACACATGTTCCTGCTCATGCCAGCACTAGAACTCCTGAGACCTCATAATCAGCTGGCTGAGGAAGCCAATCTAGCTGAAAATTAATTTATAGGTTGATTTTTTTCTTTGTCGGGTTGGGTTTCATAAGCACAGAAGTGCTGGTGTTGGCACAAAAGAGGTGGCAAGAACTCACGGGAGGGAAGGAACTGCCTTTTCCAGTAGCAGCTTGCATTAAGATCACCCTAAGCTGACTGAGAAACACATTAGTTACTGAACTGTAAAATTTGAACGGAAAATGTGCCTGGCAGCAATGCCAGTGTAGTCCCCTTTGCTGTCAACCCTTTTGCAACAAGGAGCATAGTCTCCATGAAGATTTTGCAGCAAGAAAGCCAAATTTGGGTGGTTTGGTTTTTTTCATATGATAACCTGGGGGGGGATGTAGGGTGTTTTTCTTTTTTTTTTTTTTTTTTTTTTTTTGAAGCAATGACAAGGTCCAATTTCCTGCAGTTCTGCCCCCATAAGCAGATCACCCTCCACTCTTCCCTCTACTGTCATAAGCAAAGCCCCAGCTTACAAATACAATAGGAAGGAGAGGATGGCATCCCAGATGCTGCCTATGCTGACAGCGACGCTGAGTGGAAACTGGGCACTTGCTGATCTAGGTGCCCCATGGGTGAAGCATCCTGCTCAGTGGTGGCCGGCACGCTGGCTCACACTGGGCTCCTCTGAAGGTGTCATTGAGGTGTGGCTGGCCTGCCCCAGCCTGCC
>NW_009648242.1:26494-52604 GCF_000708025.1 Charadrius vociferus | reverse complement strand
ACAGCAGCCCACTTGTAATTTCCAGGAACACATGCTTGT
This sequence comes from Charadrius vociferus, assembly GCF_000708025.1. Taxonomy (NCBI): domain Eukaryota; kingdom Metazoa; phylum Chordata; class Aves; order Charadriiformes; family Charadriidae; genus Charadrius; species Charadrius vociferus. The sequence continues at coordinate 52,565 of NW_009648242.1, read as the reverse complement.
GACAACCTTAGGGTCACATTCAGTAGGTGTCTCCATTAGTCTAAACACACTCTGATACTTAATTAATTTCATACTTAGCAAGAAGACCGTCTTCAGCCATTTTAACCTGCTGGTAACCTGCCCTGTGACAGGCAGCAAGATACATTCCTCTTACTGCATTGCATTACAAACGCAACTTGGCACTTAAGTACTTCCCGCTGTATATGTACATACACACGTCAGCCTGCTCTACACCTCTCACACCTAGTCTCAAATGTGAACTGCAACACTGAACCTCAAATATAATAGCCTCAGTGCACACCTTGCTTCTCGCTGCATCCCAGCACTTCTATTTTATTTGCAACCTGATCCTCCGTAACAGATTACATACCTAAGCTTAAACTTCTTCCCGGATCTGCATTTTTCACAGAGCCTCCTTGCAAGACAGAAGTTACCCCCCATTTCTCCAGCTGCCCATGCCCATCTCTCGGACCCCACCGGAGTCAAAACTGCCTCTGCCACAGCCCATCGGTAGTGTCCACTCAACCCTGTGACCTGTGGCTCCAGCTCTGGGGCACAGGAGGCCTTTCAGCAAGGAAATCCCACCTCACTACGCAGAGTCTTGTAAATCTGTCCCAAAAAGGTCCAAAAACCTGTGGTGCTTCCCAATGCCACCTCTCCTCCTTGACAGCACTGAGCCAACATCTGGTCACTGATTTACTGGAAGTCCCCAGGCAAATCACTTGGCTTTACTGTCTCCTTCCCAAGCTGAAATTAGATGTTGACCAAAGGAAGGCAGGCAGAATGATTAAAATCCTATGAAAAATGTGTGCGTGCATCCACGCATGTTTAAATCAGATGAGGACCCGAGGTCGGTTTGCCACATGGCCGTGCAATAGGTCGTGGCAGAGTGCTCCCACTCAGGAGCGGCAAGAAATTGGCAATTACTTCAGCTGGGACTGCCAGTGAACATTTGATGAACTCTCGGCACCAGTTCATTTAGCTCTCAAAAGCCGTGCATCTGAAAGGCAATCGGTGAAAACGCCACGCGAAACCCCGCTGAAGAATGAAAGAAGTAAAATTGGAAAGAGCACTTGAGCAATAACGGAAAGCAGGCAATAAGGCCAGGAGCAATAAAGAAAGTAAAACATTGCAAGGGAGTGCAAGAGCCGTCAGTATGTTCACGAAAGTGGAAGTTACCTTAAAATAAAATGGAGATTCCGCAAGGACCAGACAACTGAGGAGAGAATGGCAATGCAGCCGACAACATGTCTGATTAGAAAACTGCAGAAATCTGACAAAATATGCAATCCTTTTCATACCCAGCCAACCACTGAACCACAGGTAAACAAATACGTGGAGGATTTCATAAAACCCCTGAGTATTTTCTCTATTTTAAATTATATTAATTATGGGTTCAGTAGCTAGGGATACTGTTCAAAATAACAAACAAATGCAACCACAGTGGGTTGTGTAAGCGACTGCCCTTAGCACTAAAGGAAATCTTAATAGCTTGAAGGTGAGAATTAAGTCAACAAAGTCAACAAATAAAATAAATGCATCTTTTATCACACCATTACCAAGGGAAGAAAATGCCAAAAGGCAGAACTAGAGATGCTTCTCCTGAGGCCTTGCTGGCAACACAAGATTGCCCCAATTTAATTAAATAAGTTTTGTTAAATCAGTTCAAATCCACGTGGACTGTTATGGGTTAAGAGTAGGTTAAACCAGTGCCTTGTTGACAGATAAATCAAAAAGACAGCCTGTCCGTACAGCCTCTTGCATTGGTTTAACTTCATTAATTTAAAAGCTACATCTCAAGTTAAATTAACATAAGCCCATCTAGAAATCTCAGCAAAGCACCACTACTAAGACTTGAATGATTCTGGACCAGTAAATCCAAAATCACTTCTAAAGCTATCCTAGATTCCAGCCCACCTAACTCCATGACATGCTGTCTTTCTGGGATGGCTTTCTACTGCAGGAGGCAGCAGATTTTGTCTTAGGTAGAAATTTAAGCCACAATTCCACCTCTAAATATTCAAATTCTGTACTTCGGAAAAGGTACCAACTCCAACTTCACATTTTGAATGTTTATGGGCAATATTAAAAACACACCAGACGGAGACATCCCTGATCTCATACAAGGTTCAGAATCTAGGTACGAGTTATGCAAAATGTGCTAATCTATATTTTTTTTTGCCTTCACCAAGGCGCTCCCCACCCACGAGGGACTCCTTACAGCCAGGCAGCTTTAAAAGTGTTCCAGCTCTTCCATGCATCACTGTTATATAAATCTGCAAGATCCAAAGTTACACTAGAAATAACTGGCTCACTAACAATATCCCTCTTCATAGCCATTGTGTGACCTTAGAGAGCATAACATGACTGATCTGGTTCACAAAGCTTTACGCTGAATAAAATTAAACTATATAGGTACATTTTACTTCAGTCAATGTTTTACACATGCATCTACACGCACACACACATGCACATATACATATATATATAATCTGCGATAAAAAGCAAGGATTAGAGACAAAGATCAGAAATATGAATAGCCAATTTTTAGATTACTATAAAGCTTTGCAGAAAGTATTTCATAATTTAATGAGATAATAACCCATCATAATTAACTGCATTTTACATACCTCTCTCCTTCCCTGAGGGGAAAGAAAAGCTTTAAAACAATCAAAAAAAAAACCTCAACACTCCTCCAGACTTAGGAAGGAACTGATCCTACCAAACCGGTGCACCAGACACCGTAATACCTGCAAAACATGCCTCTGGGGGAACTAAGAGTTTAAGCCTGTTTCCAGCTCTAGCCCTTTAAAGAAGGTTTTCTAAATCCAAATTAAACCAGTGGAGTGCCATCACCCTCAAAGTGCAGATGCAAAGCAAAGCAGCTGTTGTCGCTCATGTCTTCGCCCAGCAATAGCAGTGTCAAATTAAACACTACTCACTTTTACTGAGCAGTTTCTTTAGGAGGATTTAGCAGCCAATTATTACATAGAATCTTTTCCCTGAAGCTCAAGGCGAAAACCAGCCGGGTGGGGGGAGGGGGGAGATAATGAGCTATGTCTTCTTCAATGACTCAAGAGAAGCAGAGAAGATCTGTGGTGTCAATCTCCACCACAGTAGCCATGAGGTTCCCTGGGTCATATGGGACAAGCAACATGTTAGGACAGCTCTTACTCTACACCCTCCTCTTGGCAGATAGCAGGGAACTTTCAACAAGTATTTCTTGGCAATATTTCCATGCTCCCCATTCCATTTACTGAAGGAAAGTCATGCACAAGGCACAGCCTTTGGATCAGCTACTACTGACCCAGAACACCAACCTTCCCGATACAGACAGCTGCAATGCAAAGTAAGACGTATCAAAAGCTAGGGTTCATCATTATTTAAATGAATCATTTGAACTCTACTATAAAACAAAGAGCTACTCTCTCCCCTTCCTCAACTTGTCACGCTTCTAGACAAGAAATACAAAGAAAAACTATGGCACCTTAATTTATTGGATCTCAGAACAAAAAAATCTGGGGCAGGCTGGCGGGGCAAAGGGAGGAATATCAGTCTACAAGTGTTGTGCACGTAGCAATACAAACAGGAAAACTGAATTAATCAGCTTCATAACACAGCAGGGTAACAGCAGTTACAGTAAAAATGTGGGCTAAACCCAGTGCTAAGAGCAACTTGGTGCAGAAGCTGTGATAACAAAGCGAATCTGCTCATGAAGCAGACGACTTTCATGGCCTTGGGAAACGAGAGTCATTTCTGCATCAGGCGGTGGGATGCAGTAGAGAGTGGGGGCTCTTCAGGAGAAGCAGCAAGGGTCTACAGTATGTGAAATGCTATTCCAGAACAGCACAGATGGTATCAAGGGGGATAACCGTTGTCAAGACGGACTTTAGATGGCTAAAGTAATTGGTTATCCAAAAGAAATGGCTATGGCCTTTAATACCATCTGCAAGAAAAGAAAACTATTCCCTTATTTCTTATAAGAAATATAAATATGCAAGAAAAAATAGAATCATAGAATCGTAGAATTGTTATGGCTGGAAAAGACCTTTAAGATCATCAAGTCCAACCGTTATCTAACTCTACCAGGCCCACTTCTAAACCATGCCCCTTAGAACCATATCTAGACAGCTTTTAAATACATCCAAGGACAGCGATTCAACCACTTCCCTGGGCAGCCTGTTCCAGTCTTTGATAACACTTTCAGTCTAGATGTTTTTCTTAATGTCTAACCTAAACCTCCCCTGGCACAACTGGACACCATTTCCACTTGTCCTATTGGTTGTAACTTGTGAGAAGAGACCAACGCCCACCTCTCTACAACCTCCTTTCAGGTAGTTGTAGAGAGCAATAAGGTCTCCCCTCAGCCTCCTTTCCTTCAGACTAAACAACTCAAAGTCCCTCAGCCACTCTTCATAAGACTTATTTTCAAGACCTTTCCACCAGCTTTGTTGCCCTCCTCTGGACACGCTCCAGCATCTCAATATCCTTCTTATACTGCAGCGCTCAAAACTGAACACAGTACTCAAGGTGCAGCCTCAGCAGTGCCGAGTACAGTGGGACAATCATTTCTCTAGTCCTGCTGGCCACACTATTCCTGATGCAGACCACGATGCCATTGGCCTTCTTGGCCACCTGGACACACTGCTGGCTCATATTCAGCCAGCTGTCAATCAACACCCCCAGGTCCTTTTCTGACGGGCAGCTTTTCAGCCTTTCCTCCCCAAGCCTGTAGCACTGCATGGGGTTGTCATGGCCCAAGTGCAGGACCCGGCACTTGGCCTTGTTGAAGCTCATACTGTTGGCCTTAGCCTATCGATCCAGCCTGTCCAGGTCCCTCTGAAGAGCCCTCCTATCCTCAAACAGATCGACACTCCCACCTAACTTGGCGTCATCTGCAAACTTACTGAGGGTGCTCTCAATCTCCTCGTCAAGATCATTAATAAAGATATTAAACAGGAGTGGCCCCAACACTATGGGTCCGTCCCTGTGGAACGCCACTAGTGACCAGCTGACAACTGGATTTAACTCCATTCACCATGACTCTCTAGGCCTGGTCATCCAGCCAGTGTTTGATCCAGCAGAGTGTACACCTGTCCAAGCCTTGGGAAGCCATTTTTTTCATGAGAATGCTGCAGGGAACAATACTGAAGGCTTTACTGAAGTCTAGGTAAATAATATCCACAGCCTTCCCCTTGTCCACCAAGCAGGTCACCTTGTCATAGAAGGAGATCAGGTTTGTTAAGAAGGACTTGCCCTTCATGAACTTGTGTTGATTAGGGCTGATCATCTGGTTGTCCTGTACAAATTGAGCATTGGGGGGGGGGAGGACACCCAAACCTTTCAAAAACTGCAAGTTTCAAAATGGGAACTCCATCGATTCTGCCTAACATGTGGCACAGGAGGGCTCTGGGATGCCACTAGTCAGGGGCTGGTTGCTGCAGAAGTCAGTAAGGAGTTTGTTTTCATCAATAACAGAAGAAGCCTGTAGCATCACCAGTTTTACTATGTTCGTTGTTTACCATAACACACAACCATCTTACCCTTTATTAGCTGGTATTTCTCAAGGTTTCCTGCCTTTATTTTTCTCTCCCAGGTATAAATGAACACATTTACAAATAATACAGGCTACAGAGAAAATGAAGCTCACACTGTGGGATGTTCATTGTGTGAGGCTGGAAAATTTAAAGCGATGATAAGTGCATTAAGTTACGTTTCACGTATCATTAAGTAATGCCGAATTCTATCCTTAAAATACGTGACTCGATAATGCAGGCCTCCTAACAGAGGGGCGATCCCCCAGCAGACACAGTGGAGCACCACGCTGCATTATATAATAACATTTTCCAGAGGAATGAGCAGAGCGCTTTCTGCGATGCACAGGGAGCGTGCAAGCTGTCACTGTGTGCTCAGCAGCCTCTTCTACAGGGACCGTGTAGCAGAATCAAGTAACTCGTGGGTGTATTAAAGGAAGAGTAAATGACATTCAAGCAACATCCATGTTTTGAAATGCAGGTAGTGGCCCCCATCACTGCATCGCCTAATTAAAATCCACATGAACTCAAAGCGACACCCATCCAGAGGTAAATGACTCTCATGTATGCATCTCAGCTGTTACCTTTGCCTACTTATCGAGCTGGTAGAGTGTAGCTCTGCACCGCGACACCCCCTTTCTGCAGCAGCTAAATGCCACTGATTTATATGTGCTGGCATAAATGTAGAGGGAGGGGGGGAAAGGGGAGTCAGGGGAGAGAAACACAAAAAGCCAGCTCATTCTCTTCTCATCCCACTGAAGAACTCCCAAGGGCTTGTCAGCTGATGAGGTGTGCTGCTGGCATTGAGTACTGCCAGTGCTCAGACCTTCTTGCTCCATGTTTCATCTACCCCAGCAAAGTATCTGAAAATCTTCATAAATCCTCCCTCTGATATTCAATCTGGAAAATAACCACTGTGACACAATGCTTTGGAGCTTTTCATTTCTACGCTCATTAAAATAATTAAGGAACTGAGACTGACATTATTTTTTCGTGGGGTTTTCCACGTCCTCGTTAAAAGGTTCCATGGCTGACATGACTCAGAAATTTAGAGCTCATTATACAGAACCACCTAAATTAGTATTCCGTTCATGGGCTTAATAGGTATTTAAGCAATGTAAGAGACAGGTTTTGTTTTGTTCTTTTTTAATTGATAGAATAAACTGTATTCAAATGCTCAGAAAGTCTCACTTGTCTGCAAAGAAGAGAGAGATGAATTAGCAGAGCATAAACAGTCCTAGGACTCTTTGTTGCCAATAAGGCAAATGAGACCAGTGGGTTTCCTCCTCCATCTCCAAGCCCTTCATAATTAAAGATAGCAGCTCACCTAATGTTCAGGAAACGCCGTAAACATTTGTTTTCATTAAGGCTTATATTGGGAAACCACACAGATTCTGTTGAATAAAACCTAGCAGAAAAACACTTCAGTAGAAAAGGTTGGGATGGTCCAAAGAAACAGCAGAGTAAGGAACAAACAAGCAAGAAAACAAAGCAGAAAAGTCAACAACTAATTCACGCATCCTGGACTGTCTAATGATCACTGAAGTAGTAGTAGAGAGGAACACAAACAGGAAATGAATTGCTGTTTTAAGGACTAGAGGGTTTGGTGCTTTTCATATAAAATTACAGCAAACCCTCACAAGACGTCACCTCAGAGGAGCAAAACATTCTTCATACTATGTTTAAAACAAGAACCTGAGTGCAAAAAGCAAAAGAGACTCTGCTACCCTTATTAATTATTATTGGGAGGAAGAAATCCAGGAAGGCAAGAGAAGGCCGCCTTCTTCCTACGTTTTATTTGGGACCATCAATAACACTGCCCTACATCTTCCAAAAAATGCCCTTGAAGTCCTGCCTTCTTGGTATCTAAAGTAAACACTGTAATATTGAAGGGGCATGTGGGGAAGGAAATTTCTGCATAGACACTACCCTTGCACTACTACTTACTGGTAGAAAAATTATTTTTTTCTTCTGGAAGCGCGTTGCTAGAAAGCTTCCCATAATTTCCAACCCAAAAAAGATGCTTGAGTCAACAGGATATTCCATTTTGTAAGAGAAATAAAGGATTCCTGAAGGTGTGCATGTCCTCCAGCCTCCACTTAAAGAAGTTTTAGTCAGCTTGCTTTTTAAGTTGGGAATGTCAAGTTCTAAAAGATGTGTCCCTGAGCAGCGAGAAGAGTCTTGAAAAAAAAAACCCACACCCAGAGGACAGGAGAGATAGATCAAGCAGATAGTATCAGGGTCCGAAAATCTGTCTGTTCTCATGTCAAACCCGGCTTCAGCCCAAAGAGCCTTTAAAAATTTTTATATGAAGAGATAGTATATGAAGATTAAATTCACACTTCCTTTTAGAAGACAGAGTAACAAGAACTTCTAACAAACCCCCTTTTAACTTGCCTTTTTCATGTTAAAAATTTGAAATAATGATGTGACAGAGCTGCATTTCTAACAATATCAGAGCTCTGTCTCAGGAAAAGGTCTCCCTCTCCAAGAGCTGAGAAGAAACAAGAAACAGCAACAGGCCCAGACCCTGCCTTTTTCACCCATCCCAGCCCAGAAACTTACTTCCTCCATGGCAAGCAGACCAAGTATTTCAGCAGTGACCTGTCAGTGTTTTGTAGAAACTGGGGAATTAGCATACAGCTGCATCCCCAGACTGGCAGAGGGCTTTGAACAGCACGTAAAAACCCGAAAGAGAAGCAAATCAATCTGAAGCCTTGAACTGAAGACAGCATATAACACTAGAGAATGAGACACACACACAACAAACAGCTAAAGCCGTTAAATTTCCTGAAACTGGACAGAGTAGGGAGTGGGGAAGCAGTGCTCAAGAAGATGCAACTTAGAAGCTGAAAATAATGACCATAATTTGGAATAAAGTTCCATATTGGGGAGTTTCTATGACTGAAATAAGAGGAACATGGGGTACATGGTTTAGAAAACATGGGGTACTTTCGTTATCTGAGCTACTTTAATTGAATTACCCTGTAACACCAAATAAAAATGTAAAGGAGAGATGATTCTATTTTTACTATGATTAGCACATACTCTTTGTACTCCTGTTGAAGTAGTAATGCTGCACATAAGCTATAGCTTCAGAGGAAGCGGTGCAATGTAGGACCTTCAACGCCAACACACACTCGGCGCAAAAGGCTTTGAACAAACAATCCTGTGGGTGAAGAGGTTGTCTTTCTCTGCCACTAAAATAATCAAGTACCCAACAACCCAATAGATCAGCAGCCATCCATTCAATAAACACTTAATTTCTCAGTATTTATACGGACCAACTTAACGAGGCAGCCAGCTGACACAAGCCAAGTAAGAGCCTGGGGAAACACATGGTAGACAGTACGTGGCATCACTTTCTGATGGCTTATTCTGTGGTGTAAAACTCCAGCATACATAGAATAAAATAATTGAAAAGGAGAATGAACAAGACTCTTTGCCGAAGAATGTGGAAAAACAGAAGGATATTAAGCAGGGCTACTCCGAGTGTAGTCAAAACCTGAGGCACTTAATTTACAGCATTCTTCAGCCTGCAGACATCTTAGGAAAATGTCTGACTCACTAAAATCAATAAGCTCTGTCTTTCAGCGGATCCAGGAGTTAACTCTTGTTATTTAAAAATGTATTTGAATGCAGTTGTGCTGATAAAGCACTCTCAAAATCCTCCTTCCAGAGATAATTTCTTTTTTATTTATTAACTTCTACGTTAATTTAATATCAGAATAAGGAAGTGGAGACATAAATACATAAATGAAAAATAGACACACATATATAAACAAAACATGTAAATAAATAATGTAATTTATTTTTACTGTAGTCTTCACAACAATAAACAAATATTACTCCAAACTTGAATCCCTCAAAACTCTGCTAATTAATTCTGAAGAGGGAAGAGAGAGACAGCGATTAAGTGATGTGCAAGGCCACACAGTATGGCAAGAATCTGAACATGCATGTTCCCTGCCCTGTATCTACACTGCTAGGCTACTAAGCAATACTGTGGTTTTATTGCACGAAGAGCAAGAAATGTTTGAATTCATGTTCTAGTAGGGTTCTGCGACTAAGCTTCAAGGAAGAAACAACCTTTTTTTCACGTGCTCTTTTTCTCAATTACTCCAGTTAATTCTCCTGACAAGAATAGCGTGGCCTTTACTCAAATGCTATCTCCCCTATTTTTCCATTTCTCATCTGATTCACCTTTAAAGTTTATTTTGCAGTCCATCTGGAAACTGAAAGCAATTAAATACGCTTAAACCGGTACGACATGTAGCATATGTATCAAGAATAAATTTGACAACAAGATTTCTACATAACAGAAATTAGGTAAAACAGATAACCAAACTTTGATTGCATGGTAACATTTGCCTAGATATGACTCAATACTTGCAATCTAATTTTCAGGTAATGAGAGGATTTCATAGGCCTAGAGACATAAAAGTGAGGTTCTCAGAAATCGTGCCACACCTGGTTTGTCTTCTTGTTCTCTTACAAATCAACTGGGTGGGTTGAATTAGATTTCAAGAAAAATCAATAGCAGTCAATTTTTCTAGTGTAAGACAAACATAAAAAGTCCAAGCACACCAAGGTACTGCAATTAGCAGGCCAGTTTGGTTTCAGGCTTCTGACCTATGAGTCAGGGAGGCTGAAAGATTTCTCAATCCCTGTTAAGAAAACTTCATAATTTTCAATGCGCAGGTGTAAAGAAGACGACACTAAAAATAGCAGTAATCAAGAAAGTCCCAGCTGCTCACTTTCACAGCAAACTAGACGTATGCAAAAGAAAAACATGAGACTCCCTTCTAAAAAAAGAGTTGATTAAAATTTTAGAGTAATTTATTTTTAAATACACATTTTGCTTGACAACTTGCAGAACAAATTGTCACAGGGCCAGGAATAATCTAAGGCATAATAAAAGAGCACAGAAGACAAAAAGCAAAGGGTTTCAGAGTCTCTCCCTCACCTCACCAGGAAAGAAGAATGACCGAAAGAGACAAGGTGTTTGCTTGCTTAGGATAAATCCAAGAGCAATGTTACCCGGGGGGTGGCTGAGCTGATCGGGGCAGCCTGCCACCACCCAGAGGGGTGGATGCTCCTCCTCTTAGTCTTTCTGCCTGTGGCAACCTCTGCTGCACTCACTGAGGTGCCCAGGGGACCTGTCCCCGAGACAAGGCCCACTAACCTAGCAGAAAACCATCTGCCTTTGCTTTTGCTAGGTGGCAAACCGTGCCAGAGCCAGCACAAATAGGGTCAGGGGAAGCAAGCTCCTCCTTATCATGTATCCCCTGGCTGCATAGTGGGCCATTAGGCTGTAATTTCAACCCAGCTCTCAACAGGAGGCAAAGTGATTTGCATTATCTGACCAACAGCCCAAGGTAGGGTATTTATGCAGTTGTAAAACAGAGGGACTTCTCAGTAGGCTCCCGATTGTGGAAAGCCACAGATGACAGTGCTCAGCAGGCCAAAGGAAAGCAGTGCAACATTGCAAATCATCATAACCCACGGCAAGACTTCCGTAAAGAAAGAGGGAAAACCTCTGAAGATGCAGCTACCATAAGAAACTAGTGTTCATCAAAACAGCAGTGCAGTTACGCTGGCTTTCTGGGTGGGATGTCCCCTCAGCCAGGTGGCTGTGATAGAAAGAGCACATTTCAAATATCTTTCTAAGTCACTCAAGAAACCACTGACACCAAGTGAAACTACGCTTCCCCAAGACAAGGGGTTCAGAAATACAATAGGATATTTTCCTTTGCACGTGTACTATCTGTTGCAGAACAGCCAACTACCCAAACATCCATGTTTCTCTGTTAAAGCTGGAATATATAAAGCTGTATAAAGAGCTATCAAAATTATGATGAGGTGCAAAGAAAAGTCTCTCAGACTTAAAAGGCTAACAACGTGTTGTCTCAAGTTTTCATTTCTTCATCAGAGAAATTTTAACTTGCACCAGAACATGTTTATATTGAATTCCAGAAGCTGCCATTTAAAATAAATAAATTCTAAAAGCTATCCTAGACACTCAGCATACATACACACATGTACATTACCAGTTAATTCATTTTGCAGAATTATGACTCCAATGAACAGCTCTTCAACTGTGAAGAAAGACCAAATCAGATAATAGCTCCGGGAGTGACCCTTTTAACTAGGGATCTCCTCACTCTCTACTCATACCCCAAATTTTTCATTAATATAAATGAGTATCTACAGGATTTCTTGAAAGTGAAAGCATTACAGGCAAATGACACGTTGCAATAGAAGATATCTTAGAAACAAGGTCTGTACAAAATCTACTTACTTTATTGAAAAGATAAATAACAGCTGCAGGAGCTCGAGGAAAAGAGGAGTGCAAGGGAGAAGAGGAAGAGTAGACAGTCATCTCCATAGTAACTACCACTATGAAACTCAGGGGAGAACTTGTCTGAAAGCTGAAAGAAGGATGCTACCAGTGGAAAGAGACTGTAATACAACTGGAAAAAAAACAAAACCAAAAACAAAACAGAAAAAAAATTGCAAATAATTTGCCACATGGTCAATGATCCCTTAAGCTTTAGTTTACTTAATCAGAGCCAAGAACAAATACCAAGAGAGAAAAGCAAAGAAGGAAAGCATAAAATCAAAACATAATGATGACATGGCCATTACTGTACAAATTATTTAACAACAAACATACCATCAAAATAGTAAAAATACAAATGTTCAGGTTAAGAAGAAAGAAATCAATTAGCTTCCCTCAGGAAATCCTGTGCTACTGGATGCAGCAATAGAAGAAAATGAAGGAAAAGCACTATACCAGCATAAGCTAGGCCATGTATGTAAAACGTCTGTGATTTTTTTTATTAACACAAAGAGACCTGAAAAGACTGCAGAGAAGGTATTTACAGTAAAAAAAGATCTATGCTTTTCAAATTCAGTTCAGAGCTAGAAAACTCTTACAATCCCAAGCTTCAATGCTGGTGACGAGGACTGCCCTATTTCTGACCACCACCCCACACCTCTCATTCATCAGGGAGTCTTGAGACCCACTCCCTACTTGGGAAATCATCTGCTTTGATTTGACCCGCGCTGTGGGTCACTTTTGGTGAAAGTGACACCCGCGCCAACCAACCAACACTAACACCCGCGCTGTGGTCACTTTTGGTGAAATCAGCAGCAGCCCACGCTCACATGGCCATTTGCACACAACAAGGTTATATTCCTACCACTCACACGTTGTCCAGATCAGCCACAGGAATAAATACAGAATAAGATTTCCTATAGTTTAGTGTATGCCAAACCAGCATACGGTATAAATACAATCTTCAAATCCTTATAAAAAATACCAAAAAACAACCCAAATATACTTGAAACTCAGTGTTAGGATACACTTCCACTTTAAAATACTGGAATGGTACTCTCTGTTTTTTAATATCATTATCTTTGCAGAGCCACAGGACAAGTTTATCCCAACCCATGCTGGCTTTTAACTTGGCACACATACCAAACCCCTTGGGTCAGAACTGCAGCAGAAATGATGTTGTATGCAAACAGACCATGGTAAATCTCCTCTGAATGTCCATATAAAAGAAACTAGATGCTTCCATCACCAGTTTGCTTATATATTAGTTAAAATACAAACTAGGTCTTACAGCGCTTAGAAGCAAGATCTTCAGAGATCTTGTTTGGAGACTGGAGAAGCCATAGTAATGCAGCCTACTAAATCATGTCCAGCCTAGCACAACAAAATGTAAAATTTCTTCTGGCAAATCAGCCTTACATTCCAAATGTTAGACTGAATTAAAATACTAGGAGCCCACTATTACTACAAAGTAGAAAATAGCAAGAATCTTCAGTCCATACTTCCCATATTCCTTTTGTTTCCTAATCCTTCAAAAGACAACTTAAAAATGGCCTTACTTTGTAAAATTGTTACTAAATTTAATCTCAGCAAACTACTTACTGCCAAATATTACAGCATTTTACATCTTTATTTCAGGAACAGTTTTCTGCTTCTCCATTCTTGGCCCTTTATTCTTGCTAGAATTATTTTTATCTGTTGACATATTTTTAAACTCAAATTTTAATTATATGCGAGAAAATGAATCTGTTTCATTTAATTCTGCAATCTTACTCACAGTTGATGGTGCTGAATGTTTTCTCATTAAGTAATCTCTTCTTTTCCAAAAGAATAAGACCACTGCAAGTGCTAGGATAGCTTTTTTTCTAGGAATCAAAATTTTAAAATAGAATCCCATTCTTTAAAATAACCTAACAGAAAAAAAAATCATGGCATTGCTGTAATCTTAAAAATACAATTATATGCATTTTTTTATTCTTGTCTTTGATTTTAAATTCTTTTGGAGGGAATTACGAATGGAGGAATAAGTGGAAAGATGCTAATTTATGATACATGTGAAAGGTTGGGTTGGGGTTTTCCCCCTGGCCCCATTCATGCTGCAGGATCATGGAAACCGATTCACGGAGTGAGCAGCCAAAGCTGTTGGGAGATCTCATGGGCCTCAGTGGTTGTTTGGCGAGGACGCAACATTTTACCTACGGGTAAACACAACCCAAAGCAAAAAACATATAGATTTCAAGTTATCCATGTTTCCACTATTTAGGATGAGGCAGCCTGGCTCTGGAACAGCAGCAACAGCCAGAAACAGCTAAGGGCACAGCAACGAGTCTATAGAATCATAGAATGGCTTAGGCTGGAAAGGACCTTAAAGTTCATCTAGTTCCAACACCCCTGCCATGGGCAGGGACACCTTCCACTAAACATCTCTACAGTCTTCAAAAAAGGGAAGAAGGAGGACCCAGGGAACTACAGACTGGTTAGTCTCACATCCGTGCCTGGGAAGGTAATGGAGCGACTCATTCTGGATGTCATCTCTTAACATATTGAGGAACAGGGAGTTATTGGAAGTGGTCAACACAGATCTACCAAGGGTAAATCATGTTTGACCAATTTGATGGCTTTCTATGATGATGTAACTGGTTGGCTGGATGAGGGGAGAGCCATAGATATCATCTACCTTGACTTTAGCAAGGCTTTTGACACTGTCTCCCATAACATCCTCATTAGAAAGCTGAGGAAGTGTGGGTTGGATGAGGGGACAGTGAGGTGGATTGAGAGCTGGCTGTGTGACAGGACTCAGAGGGTTGTGATCAGTGGCACGAAGTCTAGTTGGAGGCCTGTAACCAGTGGTGTCCCCCAGGGGTCAATACTCGGTCCAATTTTGTTTAATATATTCATCAATGACCTGGATGAGGGGACAGAGTATATCCTCAGCAAGTTCGCTGATGATACCAAACTGGGAGGCGTGGCTGACTCTCCAGAGGACCGCTCTGCCATCCAGCGTGACCTGGACAGGCTGGAGAGCTGGGCAGAGAAGAACCTAATGAGGTTCAACAAAAGCAAGTGCAGGGTCCTGCACCTGGGGAGGAAGAATGCTAGGCACCAGTACAGGTTGAGGGTGGACCTGCTGGGAAGAAGTTCTGAGGAGAGGGATCTGGGGGCCCTGGTAGATAGTAAATTATCCATGCGCCAGCAATGTGGTCTTGTCGCCAAAAAGGCCAATGGAATCCTGGGCTGCATAGGGAAGAGTGTGTCCAGTAGGTCGAGGGAGGTCATTCTCCCCCTCTACTCGGCACTGGTGAGGCCACAACTAGAATACTGTGTCCAGTTTTGGGCTCCCCAGTTCAAGAGGGACAGGTGGGGATAGGTCAGCAAAGGGCAACCAAGATGATTGAGGGACTGGAGCATCTCCCTTATGAGGAAAGGCTGAGAGAGCTGGGACTCGTTAGCCTGGAGAAAAGAAGGCTGAGGGGAGACCTTATTATTGCTTATAAGTATCTAAAGGGTGGGTTGAAGGAGGATGGAGCCACACTCTTCTCGGTGGTTCCCAGTGACAGGACGAGGGGCAATGGGGGCAAGTTGGAACATAGGAAGTTCCGATCCAATACCCAGAAAAACTTCTTTATGGTGAGGGTGACAGAGCACTGGCAGAGGCTGCCCAGGGGGGGTGTGGAGGCCCTTTCTCTGGAGATTTTCAAAACCTGCCTGGATGCAGTCCTGAGTAATGTGCCCTAGGCAATCCCGCTTTAGCAGGGGAGTTGGACTAGATGATCTCTAGAGGTCCCTTCCAACTCTGAACATTCTGCGATTCTGTGAAACCAGGTTCCTCAAAGCCCCATCCAACCCGGCCTTGATCCCTGCTGACACGACAAAATCCCTGGGAATGCCCACCACATGTAACATTTCTCCTTTGGGAACAAAAAACACTCACTGGCTGTCCAGATACAGCCCTCTATGGAAAATGGATATAATACCAACCTGTCTGTCTGAAATACCACTGAAGTAGATTGTCCATAAATGCATTACTCTCTGGACAGGAGAGTAACAGAAAGATAATTTTCCAAGCAGAACAAAGTCAAGAAGGTTCTAAAAAGGATCAACTCATACAGGTGGCCCACCTCCCCCAGATATCAGCAGCAGCAGTCTGGGCACTGGGCTGAACTATCAGTCAGTAGCTGAACTGTAATATCAAGGTAAGAGAAGGCCAAGCAACAGTACAGATGCACATGGAAAATGACAGAAGAAATCAGATGCAGCAAAGACTTGTTAACCCAAATACCAGGCTAGAGTCTTGTATAGACAGTGGCTTATGTGCATCAAAAAACCTCTTTCACAGTGACACACAAATACGCTTGGAAAAAGGCTCTTTCAGTACAGAATCAATTATTGCCTACATTGGTTAAGAGCAACCTCTCCCTGGTATTTAAGCAGTCAACATCTGGCCTGTCATACACAGGGGTGAGACATATGAATAAAGTGAATGACAACAGGGATGGGTTATCAAGCAGCTGAAAGAGCATTTGCCATACACAGAACCCACAGAAACAACTACACCAGTCCAGTCTGGCTTTGGAAACTCCCCTGGTCCCTCAGGGGATGAGCCCAAGCTCAAGGTCGTGAAGACCTCCTCCTACAACTCTGACTTCTGAGGAGAAGGTGGCAGATGAGGACAAGCGAGTTTGAATTGGGCATTGCTTAACACTTCTCAGCTGCTATAAACTGTACCTTCACAATTATTAAATCACTACTCGGACAAGTTGTTTACATAGCTGTCTACCCACAAAGTTAAAAGTATTCCCAGATTCATGTACCTTGTTATATTCTTGCCTGTCGGATAGATGAATCCATGTCAACAACTTCTGTTTGTTCCTTATGAAAATACTGAAAGAACATTAATCACCTTATTTTTTCCTTTTCAAACTACATAGAATGATCTCGACTTCCATTATAAAGCACGTAATCTGTCTTTTTACTATTCCTGTGCAAATTCACTCCAATGGACTGTTACTGGTTTCTTTATAAGGCTTGTTATTTAAATATAAATGTGCTGCACTAAAAATATATTCCACTCATATCAGAATTCCTAGAGGGGGTAAAAAAAAAAAATCAAGATTATTATACATAAATCTTACTGCCATTTTGGTTTTATTGTGGATCAATGTAGTTCTTCATAAGCAAACAACTACTGCAGATTTGTATAGCCTACTGAAATTAGAAAAAGTAATAGAAGCACCTGGTTGATAAGTGGGATTACATTATGTGGTAGCAGGCAACAGCTGAAAACAAATACATTCCATAGTGTTTCAATTAGTGAGAAGACTATTCACTAAAAAGGTCCTGGAAAAACACTTTGATATAACGAGCAGTCTCCCGCTTTCACACCTGAGTCATAATATACCACTCTTTCTATCACCTACAATACTGAGTAGAAATCCCTCACAAACTTACATATGTGGGAACGGGTAGGTGCTAAGTCTAGTGCTAAAGAGACTGTTCATTATTAACTATCCAAACAATTTGACCAGGGGGGAAAAAAAAAAAAAAAAAAAAGAAGAAAAAAGAAACCAACCCTAAGTCCCCTCAATCTTTTGACAGCTCTGCTGCAAGAAAGTCTTTTGCAGCTGAAGTTGAAAAGTAAATCTCACTTAAAGAAACCACTTAAATTAGCAGCTTGCCTAATACACAGAAGCTTGCCTACCCTTGACTGGCGTCTTTTGTGCTGAGGGTGCAATACAGGTCTGCCAGCCTAACAGCTGTGAGGCCACCAGCCAAAGGAGACCAGCGGACATGCCTCCCCCTCCTTGGCCACGTACTCCCACCGTTTAATTTGACAAACCTTGACACTCATCTTGCCCCACAGTGGGCCAGTTCAGGGAGTTAAATTGGCAGCTAAAAATTAAAAAAAGACAAGCAGGAAAACGCAGCAGGGAGCCAGCACGAGGCGAAGGGCAGGAGCGCATCCCACGGATTGGCCTTGCTGTAACACACAACCACACTTCTGATTGTCACATGCTTGAGACCATTAGCAGAAAGCTGCTGTATTAATTAAAAGACCTCAGAAGATTCCTAATAAGCAATTTCTGGCCAATCTAGCTGTGGCAGCTTAAAACACGACTGCTCCCCAGTGTGTTGATCCTTTCTCCTGTTGCCAGCAACCTTCCCTGTAGCAGAACTGGACAGTGTGTCTTCTGGGAGCTGCGCACACCCTTGGTCCAGGGGAGAACAAGCATCTGCTCCGCCACTCCTGCAAGGGGGGGAAATTTCTTCAACCCTATTTTCTTCTAAACTAAACAAACCTCGTGGTCCCCCTTAATAGAGAAAACAGTCTAACATTACGTAGAAACACCAAAATTAAAGCTTAACAACTATTAAAATCAGTCAACCTCCTCCCACTTCTCACGGCCTTCTATTAACAGAACTTTACAATAAAAGATAAACGCATTTGTGTGTGTGTGGCAATTCCTTGTGTGCATTTTTGGGAAGGGGGCCATGTAAACTAGTAGGCACCTGATTAGTAACAGGAAACAAGCAATAACCCACTATCACCAAAGATTAACATACTGTGACATCAAGTCTGCTCTGTACACATCTCTTCTTGGGTAAGGTGAGCAAGCGTTGCTAGAAAATATATAGCTGTCTCTGCACACTGTTATTAATTGCCAGTGGTTGTGGTCTTAAGAGCTGCCCATAAAAATGTACAAGCATCCAGCACAGTGACTCAAACACCTTTGGCCTGTTCACTATTGACCTCAACTGAGAATCATAGCTGGAAATTGGAGATTCGTACCAAGAACATGTAGCTACATTGAAGTTACACTTCTCTTCCTCCAGCAATTACTTTTTTTAGCGTTTTTTAAATGAACAGTCTTTACTTGGTGAAGACCATCCAACCTAATAGGTTATCAAGCCTGTATACCAATGCTTGTGTTCATCTCTCCCAAAACCATTGAACAAACTAGCAACTCCTCTCACTTACTTGGCAGTTTGACAGCAACCCATTGCACAACAGATTCAGCGTAACATTAGAATTCTTAGTTTTCTGCTAAATGTTAGAATAACACTGACACCTCTTTACTGGCCGAAAATAGCATTAACTACTCAGGATTAACCCTCTGCTTCCCTACAGACCTGGTCAATTGTAACAGACATAGCTCAGACCAAAGCAAGTATTGTCCATTCTTTGAGTGGAAACTCAAAAAAATCTAGTATTTTGAAGCCTGAGCTTACCACTGCCAATCCTCCTTAAACCCCATTTATTCTGTAAGTAGGGCCTACAATTTGTGGACTGATCTGGAGACTTTGCAAAGGCAAAGCTGTACATGTACTTCTTTTCCTCCTTACCACCACCAAGCTATCACAGCTGAAACCCGCAGCATCACAAAATGGAAGGTTGCACACTTTTAATACTGTTCCATGGTTCCTGTTGCAATTGAAAACCCTACACTTAAAAAGAAATGGAGATGGGACTTTCCCCATTGGCTGAAAACATGGCTGTGGAGGAAGCTTCCTCTAGTCCCTGGATAGCAAAGGTGTTAATTACTGACAAAGCACCTACAAAGACTAGTTGGAGCCATTTGAAGCCTAACAGCACTGTGTCACAGCGTTCAAAGGTCTGGTCGACCAAACAAAGTACTTCAGTGAGTTTGTAAAAAAAAATCTACTGCATTATATTAAATCAGCATACTTTCACCAGAACCGCAATCTCTTTCCTCCCATCATGGTGCTCTCTTTACAGCACATGTGGCTCTTCAATCAAGTTGTGTTACTAGGAAAGGGGCTGAAACTGAAAAAAAAATAGATGTGATAAACCTGAAGCAGTGCTTGGTTGGGGGTTCTACTGTTGTGTTACACAGCTTGGTATATATGTGTGAAATAAGGAATACTCCACAGTAATCCCTTCACTGGTCAACATGCAGGCTGGTAGGGATTTACCTCCCCCACAGACGCTTGTCAGCGCCTATCTACAACTAAGTCCTCCGACCAGTAGCTCACTGGGAGCAGCCACTGCCTAGTTTTGACCTAAGAAAAATCTACACCAGAGATGGGTGGCACAGTGAGACCACAAGGCAATGCTAAATGCTAGCAAACTCGCCCTCTACTCAGCTTGCTATGAGAATTGGCATTTGCTATTTATCCAGTCTCTCATGTAAATCATCTCTGAAACGGGAAGAGTTTGGATCAACTACAAATGCAAATTACACACACATGAATCTATCTCCCTGTTCCATTTATATCATGCGACCTGCTCTAGGAGTGGGGAAAATGCTGCCAGATCAATCCACTGAACTCACCAACCTGGGGGCCAGAAGATTGCCAGACACAACAACTGGGAAGAGGAGGGAAGAAGAAACTAGGAAAAGACTATTTGACTCCACAATACAAGCCTGCCATTACACTGAAGAACTGCAAGGTCAAACCAGAGCCTTAATTACTAAAACTGGAACACCTTATAACAGCCTTCCTTATTTACTATGCTTACTTGATTAGCTCTCTTTTTGTTTCCATCACTGGTGTGAAATACAGGTGACCTATTCCTCTAGAAGATGACAGGTTTTCCAAAAGAAACATTCCTGCCATACACCAAAAAAATCCTCACCAAAACCCCACAGCCCATAAAAAACTAAATAATAACTTGCATGTATGCACAGTTAAAACACCATAGGAAACCTGGTACTCAAAACTCACGGTATTATATAGAACAAGTTCCAAACACATACGTTTCACTAAATGCACCAATCCCTAAAATCGTTTTACTGCATATACCACCAGCTTTATACCATGCTATTTCGAAAAGAAAAATACTCATTCTGGGGAAGGGAAAAAACTGCGTGAAGTACATGCTAAAGCTACAATGCTTAATTGTATATTTTAGTACAAGAGTTCCATTAGTTGTACACACAGCTGAACAGACAATTGAAAAGTTTGATTTTGAGGAAGCCCAAGGGGAAGACAAGGAGGGCACAATTTCCCAAAACTTGATAAGCTGAGGCAGTGAACCCATAGATCCCATTTCAGTCCCACTCCTCCTCCTCATCCTCCTGCATATCCTTTGTCCACCCTATATTCCTGGCACAAATCTTTGTGGGATCCCAAGATGACCTGGATTGAGGAAACATTACATATTCAGTTAAACAAAACAGAAAACCTGAAAGAAAACAAGATGAAGACATCAAAACACTCAACATGCTGCAATACAGCTTAAGAGAAGGAGCCCAGAAGAGGCCTGGCTGCACAGAGGAAGCCAGGGCAGGAAAAAAAAGTAGATAAAAGTGTGTGTTGGGTGTAAATGGAAACAAAACAGGAACATTCTCCTTCACAGCTACTGCAGCAACAAACACAATATTATGTCAACAGTTCACTATGCATAAAGAAGAGTTGAAATGATGCCTTGTCTTCCACAAAAGCCAGAAAGATACTTTTCATCTTAGTTTCTGTTTTGGTTTTTTTGGTTTGGTTTCGTTTTAACCCAGAAAGTATCAAAGGCACCGAGTTCCCTATGATTAGGGCTGAACCACCCAGCTGCTTCTCAAGTTTCTGAATTCCCACAGCCCAAACCTAGCAAATATTCCTCAAAAAAAAATTTTTCCTGCAATACTCAAACACAGTTTCTTGGGACAGTGATGTAGCAATCCCACTTATTTCTGAAGCTGGACTACACAGGGCACCAGAAGCAGGGACAGCATAAGGGACAAGCCCTCCTGCCCCTTGCCAGCCCCAAGAGAAGAAGGGGGTGCCCCCTCGGTTGCACTGTTGGCTGCTCCTGCGGCTGTGCTGTGAACAAGGGATGAGAACTCATGCAGGTTAAAAATAAAGAACCCCGGCAAAAACTATCAATCTGTCTTCCCCTCACTACTATTTTTAATCCTAACCAGCTCCTTGAACCTACTCATGGTGTGACCCTGCAAGCAGTTGTGTCAGCACGGCTGAGGAAGGAGGGGACAAAGCAAGTGCAGAGGGCAGCAAAAATTCCTAAGAGAGCATGCAGGCAACAAGTGGCAATGCTGTGAAACAATGACCACTGTCTCCCAGTATCATACCTACAGTGGATGTCACCTAAATTTCTACACAGAAATAATTTTCAAGCCTCTGTGATATCTCACAAAGCCAAAAATAAACACACAAATACTTTTCCCCTGACCAGTAGTAGCACACAATAAGCTTTACAAAATTTCCATCAGTATATAAGATAACACAAATTTTATTCTGATACACCGGAGGAGCTATGTGAGCATACTAACTAGACTTTGAGTTTGTTACTCAGGGGGTAGAAAAGGTTGTGGGGACCAGAGGTGGGGGACACGGGAACAGGAACAGGGGGACGTCCAGGCACTGCTCTCCTCACCCCATCGGGCTTCTCTGTAGAATCATAAGGTCATGCAGAAAACAGGAATACTTCTTTTATTTGAAAGATAACTTTATTTTACGGTTCATTTTGGCTTGTGACTAGGATGCGAGGAGTGTGGAGGAGAAAGGTTGAGACAGCATTTTCCATTTCTCTCTTTTAAATGGCATTTTTCAGACAGCCTGTTTTGGTTCTTACTTCATACAGAGGACAACTCCCAGCCTCCTGCATTCTCAGCATATTTTCTGTAATAGTTTGGCTTGAGTCCTACGATTTTAAGCCACATTTTGCACATTTAGGATAAGAACTTGTAAGAGTTCACCAAGGACCTCATAACTGACTTCTAGGAAAGAGGAGGCAGCTTGCTACAGCAGTATCTCAAAGTAGTCCTTTGCAACCGTTACCCACCACACTGCCTTACTATACAGTTTCTCTTCTCAGAAGCATCTGCTTTCGTCGTTTTTTTTCTTAACTTCACATGGTTTCATTCACAGAATATTAAAAAGAAAACAGTAACACTAACTATTTTAGTGATGCTTTCCTTGAAATTACACACACATACTATTGCCATGTCCTTGAGAGGCCAAAGCAAGGGGAGGAGGAGGGGAGAGTCTAAAGGCATTTAATTTAGCAATCATCTACTGCAAAACAGCAACTGCTTTTCCATGCTTTCCAAAACAACAACAAGAACCATCTATACCGATGGATGAAGCAATCTATATCCTCAGTCTTACTAGAAGGACTCCACACTGGCAAGTCTGTTTATGGTAGGGCAGTATGTGCAACCATACCATACTGATAACATAATCACAACCTTATAGCACAAAAGGGACAAAGCAGAAAGGCTATACTTTAATCATAACATACTACTGACCTTTTCCTTGAGGGCCCTTCTTCAAAATCTGAAGAACTAACATCATTGCTCGTAGAGGACACTTGCGATGCATCGTCCTTCTCATTCTCCAGCTGTTCCGATACTGGTCCTAATCCTTTAGATTGGCCATTAGTGAGAAGTCCTGCAAACATGACAAAGTAGTACACAATATTCAAAACCTGCATTACCAGTGCCAAATGGATTTTATAAAAATGCACACATGACACTAACAGTAGAGTGCTGAAGCCCAAAGCAACCACCTTGCAAAGAAATATGCTGATAACATTGATTTTGCACGGAAGGATCCACTAAGAACCTGTGTGATTGTGTGTTTCCAATTTGCGTAACTGTAAGCGCCCAGTCCCAAATAACTACACTACGGGTATTTACAATCATATTTATAATCTTGTCACATCCCTTACTCAAAAACGGACACAGCTTACAGTCATAAACTCATCCCTCTTTTACAGAACCCCTGTTGACTGGCATAGATAAGAGCCTTTTGTATTTCTCTGTAGATCAATATAGAATTAAGCTGCCGTTTGGTCAATTTGTCGTTCTCTTGCTCTTCATTCTGCTGCTTCCAACTATTGCAATTTATGATCCTTTAAAAAAAAATCCTAAATCCCAAAGGGGTGAACATCTGTCTCTTAACTCTAATTCTTCTAGCCAAATGTCACTCAACGACAGAAACTCCAGAGTTGCAGCAAAGGTACACAAAGCAGGGGAAGTGTCTGCCACAGTTGCCTTTTGTGCCTTTCCTCTCCTGAAGGAATACTACAGCAAGCAGAGTCACACAGATGGAAGAAAGCATTGGGCCCTATACAAGCATAATGTTTAACAAAATTTGCATAGTCTACTCAAATGAGTAATATAATTTGACTCTTACAAACAATAGCAGACAGATAGTGAAGCCACTCAGACTTAAGGAAGAATTAAAATAGTAACATATTCTTCAGCAGGCTTTGGGATGAAAGGGAGGAAAATTACTAAAAATTTTATCAGCTCAGTATTTACTCAGTGTTTAAAGAACTTATTACCAGAGGAGCTGCAGTTTTATCTAGAAGAATGCTTTCCCACCTCTCCACCAAAATACTTTAGCAAATGGGGTAACAAAGCTTTGTTTCACAGCTTTATTTCCTCAGAGGGAACACTGGTAGGACTGCCCTCCCTTCGTCATTTCAGCCCCCCTTTCTATCATTGCACCATAGAAAGAAAACAGGAAGGGGTCCAACCCCTTCCAAGATAAGGCTGGCAGCGAGGCTTAAGAATACTAAACCAAAAATGCTTACTAATAACAGCAGTTCAAAACTTGCCACTAGTGCTACATCAGTGCTATACCATTTCAGACCTCTGTTTTCAGGAAAATCACCGTTTAATACCACCAATGCACTTACTCATCGCATAACCGAGCATTCAATCAAGCTCAGCTTCAAAGACACACCGAAGCATAACCAGATCAAAAGCAAGACACCTCCTCCAGCAAGCCGTCTGCTCCAAGTACTGATGCCTTGGCCAAACACTCCCTCCCCTCAAGGTCATTTATTCAGTGCTCACTTGGGCACTATGACTGAGTGCGATACATCCTCTGCTAGCAGGCTCTCGAACCTTTCGGCGCTTACCCGATTCCAATCTAATGGCTCTGATCGCCCATTTTTAAACAGCCTAATCCAAAGTCTGCATCATATCACTACATCATATCGCTCCCTTCTTTTTCTAATCAAAGTTTGCTCTTATTCATTCTGAACTGCACCAAATTTCTCTTGACTTGGCGTCAGAAGTGGCTGCATGGTGGCCACATGCTGCAGTTTTTGTACACTGTTTTTAAAATACTACCTACAAAGCAGAAGCTTGGATTTTTAGTGGTGGGGAAGATGACGTGAACTGGTAGCTTAATTTTTTTCTTTCTAATATGGAGCCCACAAAGCAAAAGTTCAAACTAAGCACATTGCATTAAAATGTCTCTTCTAGACAGCCTGAGACTGGCAGGGAGAAGTTAAATGACCCGATTTACATTTTCACTGCCCTTTTGTTAAATTTCTTTCGATACTTCCTTTCCATTAAAGAGATGTCAAACTGTGACCCAACAAATAATACAGATTTCAGTATCAGCACATGATACTACAACAAGGTTTGCAATGTAACACAATGATACGGCATGGGGTGACAGCATCCCTTCAAAGCATTCCCGAGGAAATGAAGGCAACCTTTTAAAAAACATTAAATAGATTATATTTCTATGCTGAATTCACCCTCGCTGGAAGCCCGAGTGGCCAATTTATTCTTAAAAGTTTCAACCTTTGCTTTGCATTTTTCCATGAAACCACTGCTGATAAACTTTACAATTTTCAAACTCCAGAGAAGTCTAAATCAAGCATATCATTTGAGGCCTAATACTCAGTAACTTAACTCTTATGGCAGAATTTGATTAGGTTTTCCAAAAGCAATATTTGTCCTGGAGACTTGCCATACGTAAAACCCAGCAACCTGAAGTATATGAGTCAAGAAAATCACCTTTTGGGCTGTCAGCTTGCGCACACTTGGAAGGCAATTTTTATTCATCCTTTCACCCCGCCAAACCATCAGTGCACTTGGAAGACAAGCGTGATTTGTGTCCCTTAAGGAAAAATATAGGTTTGTCTACTATTATTCATCATAACCAGCACGATCCCAAAACGCAGTAATATTGCAGATAACTGAAGTTAGCTGTCGTCAGCTGAAACCAATTAAAACAAGTGCCCTAAAACGGAGTCATAAAACTACAAATGAGAGATACTGATAAATAATGGGAACGGGTGTCATGTTCTACAGGTTTTCAGGGCCAGCATAATTGCAAAATCTGCTCCCAAGTGATGAAAGGCACAGACAGCCACAGTCCACAGCCTCCTTCCAAGCACTGGAGAGAAAGCACATGCTGAAGTAGGCTGTTATAAAGTTTATTGCCACTCAATCATTTTTATATCAAATGCATTCAGTTTGCC
>NW_009648242.1:0-26455 GCF_000708025.1 Charadrius vociferus | reverse complement strand
GAGAAACCTCATTCTTTTCTATAAAGAGTCTGGAGGCCCCAGGATGGGGTGGGGACCCCACAGCTGTGCCAAGTGGCACCCGGGCAGCTCCATCACCATTAATGAGTTGGCACCAGCGCAGCTGATGGGACATACAGGTCTGTCTGCTGGTGCACTGCAGGAACAGAGTCCGGTGCGCATCCAGTCACGTGGGCTGACCCTCCACAGTTAACCAAGTTACAGGAAGCAGCAGGCATTCGTGTTTCTTAAAAACAACATGCTGCAATTTTGTAGGTATGTGAAGGGGGAAAAGCAACTCAGCAAGAAAATGGTCTTTTGCATAGTCTGAAGAGCTGAACCACTCTTCAGTCCCGGCTACTTCAGAGCACCCAGCAGCAGTCAACGAACCAGCAAGCCATCACAAGCCAAATAAAAACAAAGGGACAAATCGTTCCTCTACTGCTTTTCCATGACTGTGCCCTTCAACCTCTAAATCACGATGCCAGCGAGCCCCGGCTCATGGCAAAGCCCATGACCGCTTATGTTCTCAGCTGCTGGAGAGCTGGCAGCTGCTGCCTGCCCCTTGTCCACTGGGCTCCTCTCAGCCCCAGCTCTCACTGCCTTCTCCCCTGGCAGCTGGACTTGTGACCAACAACTAGGCCTGAATAACCAGGCAGAATGAATCAGGGTTGATAAAAATAAGCTTTATTCCTGTAATATAAAGTGTTTGTTTTAAAAGTCAAATTAGATTTTTTTTAATATTTTAAAAAAACTAAACCTCATTAAAATTAAATTTGAAAGTACAGCAACTTGGATAAGTCAGTGTAGGATTTCATCTATTAAAATTACTTTCGTGAGATAATAATTTCTGTATAGAGTGAAGTAGTGCATATTTGCTGCCAAAGTTTAAAAGGAACTGAAACACTGAACGGCTCAAAGTCACTGAATAAACACTGCTTTAACTAAGTCACTAATAACGAATTATTTAAGTCAGAAATACAGGAACTTACATATCAAATGACATCTGTGGTCCCTTAAACACACCGTCCTCGCTCTAACTGATCAATACTAGATACTTTAAAAGAAAGGCTGATTACTAATTCCTAGTAGTTAAAAAGGGTTTCTTAAAACTGAAACATCGAATAATAGAATCATAGAATGGTTTAGGTTGGAAAGGACCTTGAAGATCACGGAGTTCCAACCTACCTGCCATAGGCATAGAGATCTTAACATCCTTTCTAAAATATATCTTAGCCACATAAATGTCAACTTCACAGTTTTGCCAAATTCTTTTTTAAACTTCCGCATAAGCTGCAATAACAAACTGCAATTTTAGTTACATGCTGCTTAAAAAGAAAAAAAAAAAGTAAAAATTCCACTTCTCAGCTTCTAACTGCATTGAGAAAAAGCAGCAAATGTGAATATTACATCCACTCTGTTATAAGCTGGGAAAAGCAGAAAAGCCCTTTCTGCCCTCTGCACCCCAGTCATTATTAAAGAGACTTCTGTCCCCTCTTTTTATTTGCCTTCCACACTCTGAATGTTTTCAAATCTGTCTGTGGCTACAAGTTTGTTTTTTCACATGCAGGAAGGGCTCTGCAATGAGCTAAACTGTACCCTCTAGGGTGATCCAGACAGAATCCGGATATCATGGCTTTACAGCCTTTGCAGAGCGTGCTCCCTCTTGTTCCCACTGCATCTCACCATCCCCTTTGCTTCTTGACTGTAGCTGTTAACTGAGCAGAGGTCTTGCTGAGCCTTCTCCAGCAATGGCTATGCCCCTTTTACCAAAAACAGTGTGTGTAAAGAGCAGTTAAATCTGCTTAAATGAGCTTACTTCAGGGGGCTTGCACTGACTGAAGTGAATCACTTTTCATAATAGCCTAACAAGACTCACTACTCCAGTGCAGGCAGGGCTTAATTTATATTGGTACAGATTCGCTAACCGTACCGGTTTTGGTGACACACACACACACACACACTTTTAGCAGCAATCTACACCTCTATTCTCAAGCCAAGATCTAACCCATCTCTGGTCATCTGGAGAGATGGCTGCCAAGCACGTGCAGGGCAGGTCTTGGGAGCACCTGAAGATGTGATACAAAATCACAGTATCTGGGAATGCACCATACAATAAAATACCATGTAAGTAAAAGTACATAGGATGAAAATAGAAAGAAAAGGGAAACAGAAAGCAGCAACCTAAGAGCAGATGGAAAAAACGCAAGGGAGGGTTTGGGGTTAGTCAGTTAGTTTTAAGAATAGATGAGATTACAATTACTGGTATGTTCTGCATTATTAAAGTTACTGAATAATCAGGAAACCAAAGGGGAGCATCTGAACAAATCTCAGTATCACGTGGTTAGTTGAACACAGTAGTTGGGTGAAGGGACATTCACAATGTTTCCAAAACACTGTTTCTACATCACTTACTCTAATGCCAACAAGGCATCTGAGTGTGAACATTTCCGTGTTCCTACAACAAGACAGCAACACCTATTTTAGTTCACTGTTTCCCAATCCTAAGGCAGCTTAGGAAAAGAAATACGTTCAATTGTATTTCCAGTCAGTTCTCACAGAGGCAACCCACAAAGCCATCACATTAGAAAAATGAGCAGTCAGCACCACACAAACACAAGCCAAAGATATGAAAAGCATTAACTGACCTAAATAAGGGGGTCAGAAATCCCCCCTAAATAAGGGGGATTTCAATTTGACCACACGCACAGCTTTCTATATGGTATGAACACCTAACATCAGCCAGCTGGCCCACGCAGTCCAGGGCAGGGGAGCCATACTGCAGATCTCAGCTATACGTGAAATACACAACTCTGTTCTCAGGCGCTTCTTGACCACACAGGGACACCCACTTCCCACTGCCAAGAGATACTGGGTTTGCTTCCCCCCAGCACCCTCCTCCTTTCATTCTTTCCTGATCCCTGCAAGCTGAACCCCCATTGTAGCTGCTAGACCCTAAAGAGTTTCCAGGGCAATTGGCAAAACAAACACACACAAGTTACAAGAAGTTAAAAAAAGTGGATTTACTCGAAGCAGCATTCTCACCACACTGGGACGACAGTGTTATTTATGAGAGCGTGCAATAGCCCAGATTGTAGTTACGTAGGCATGGAGCTAAAGTTTTGTTCTCTTATGGAGTAACATACCCGTCCAAACCAGCTGTGCAGTCTTGGGAGTTGCACAGGAAAGCCTGGTTATAAAAAAAGAATAGTTATTTTCTTCTTTTTGCACTGTCTCTTTTAGGAAAGCTGCCACAAATGCAAGATGTAGAAAAGCAAGGGGGTTAACTATCTCACACCATAGTCTGAGGAGTTTGTGCCACCTGAACATGGAGAAACTCTTCCATATAACCGCATGGTAGAAGACCACCAACATGAGTTCTACACCTAAAATATAGAGGGGGAAAACGTTACTACCTTCAGCTCTGGCCCTTAATTTCAAGCAGGTAATATTCTGTATGAAAATCTACATATGATGACTCACCTATACCTCTTGTTTTCCTTCAACCTAAGAACGACAGGAATTAGTGTATTATGAGCTATAACTTGATATATGTTTAGTTGCAAACTATTGTTGTTAATTCATCAATTTTCCAGAAGCACACAAACAGCTGCAATACAATACAAATTCATAACCCATGGTCTGTAACCCTAAATGTATCTTCTACCAAAAATGGCCTTACTTACCAGAGTACATGCAGAAACACTACCAAAATCAAGGTAGGCACATTAAATAAAACCATTAATCATTTGATGCCAAGTTAAAACATACCAGTATCTCCAAAACATCTGCAACAGTCTGCATTAATCAGCATACTGTACAGAGTTACTGTATTTAGCTGGTGTATAGCTATGGCGCAAAAGATAATTTTGTTTTATAGTGCAAATGCCATCTGTCACATTGTGACAGCATGACAAGGTATCACATTACATATTAAACAGACAACACGCCCCAAAAATAAGGCCTATTTTCATGCCATGGTTGTCTTAGAGACTAAAAAACTGGTTTTTCATGGTAGTAACAAAATTTAGAAACAAAACAAGCCAAAACATTTTTCTCTAAGATAAGATATACCTATTCCCTGTCCATATTTTTAAGGATAGCTGTCATAAAGAAAATGCTATTTTTATCTCATTTGGTAATGCAAAACCACAACAGTTTTCTGTCTCTAAATAAAAAACTACAGCATGAAACAGTCGTTGTTTACACCACATGATGCTCTGTGTTGCCACCATGATGGTAATTAACAGTACATGAGCTTTTCAAATGACAAGCCACTGGACATTAGGTTGATTGTAGTACGTAACACAGCATATGCATAAAGCAGTACTGTTATGCCAAAACCTGTTAGCAAATAGCTTGTACAATCTTCATAAATGACTAGAAGAGTGCTTTTATATGTAGATATACATCATTACTATGGAAGCCAAGCATGAATGACATTACAGCACAAGATGTGTTTGTCAGCCTGTCAAAAGACACGATTACCAAAGAGAACTGATTAAATAATACAGGTTGAAAGAAGCTCCTTACTCCCATTACATCTCCATCCCAAATTGCTATTAAGTAACCAAAGACATTCATGTGACTTTGTTTCCTGCATATGAGCCTATTATCAAGTACCTGTTAGCAGCATTAATTGAAATTATATTGTTCTGGTGTTTCAGCACAACACTTTTAAGGGTGTTTTGTTTTGTTTTCATTTGGAGGGGGTTGGTTGGTGGGGGTACTGGTATTAAACTGGTAGAAACAAGAATATAACAGTCAAAAACGAACCTAATTTAATTCTGCTAGGAAACTACCCCAGGCCATAGGACACACTTCAAGCCTCAGTTTTATTTATGAAATATGCATCTGGAAGACATTTTAAAAAAAATAAATCTACCAATGCCTGTGACATATCATATACCAAGAAAAACCTCATCTGAAGTCTACGCTTCTGTTATTTTAGATTTACACAATGAAAAAAAGAATATTCAAAAGGACACACCTCTCCGATTAAAAGACATTTCTCCACTTTTAAGGACACAATGAAAACTGTGACACACACACCCTCCCAGTTGCCCCTGGGCAAGACACATGACCCCTTCTGGCACCTTATTCTTCATAAGACAGAAGGGGGGTCATCAGCCTGAGCTCCATGGTGGTACAGCCTGGACAAGGAGGGAGTACCGGGAGTACCAGACAGGCTGAGCAGCAGGGTAGGTATTCATACACAGGTGGAGGACATAGCAACAGTAATACTGACTCCAAAAAAAGCTGGGGGAACAAATAAATCTCTCCTAAATCCCCTTCCTACAAATGCAGAGAGCTGACTAAGTCAGAGCTTAAAACCACAAATAGCTACCTTGAATTTTCTCAAGTTTCTTAAATTTTAAGAGGGGAAAAAAGGAAACCCAAGGAATGGTTGCCCCAAGACCCAAAAGCTAAGGCTGTCCTGAATGAAGCAGAACAGGGAGCATGAAAGAGAGCTGATGGCCACCACCTTACCAGCTGCTCCCTACCTGTTATTTAGGTACCACTGTGCTATTGAGCTCCTACCAATTGCCCCTGGAGCTGTAAGATAAGGGGGGAGCAGCAGCTTTTCTACTAAGCAGGTACCAGGCCATGTAAAGGTCATTATGTTTTGACAAAGAGAAATGCAGTTAATTTTACAGTAGCATAAGCACTCCCTGTTAGCACTGTGAAAAGGAGGACCACGTATTCTGGCCACATGTTGCCAAGGAGTCACAGCACTTGATGTCTGAAGCTTGCACCCACCTCTATCCCCCAGCCTCCCTTGACTGCAGCCAGAAAGTTTCGGAGGAACAAGACAACTCTGAATGCAAGATCACAGCTATACACCTTTGCTGTTCAGAGAGATGTGGGTAGAGAAGGCACAAAGCCCTTTGCAGAAGCAAGGGAACGCCACCACCAGAAGAGAGCTTGGTTAGGACACAGGGACCTGGACTCTGTCCAGGTGCAGCCACTGCCCAGCAGGTGCCCCTGGAGAGGTCACCCCTCTGAGCTCACCCACCTGTAAAATACAGGTAGTGAGATCAACCACCACAGTGAAGTGCAAGGGAGGGGTACAGATGGTAAGCATGACATGAGATGTGGGGTAATTAAAATCCCTCAGTGCTGTGTGCCTCGTGTTGATTTTGGCGCTGGACAAAGTGGCTTTATTTCTCCCTGAGGAGAACAAGTGCCCTTTGATTTGCAGCTATGCCAGGGTCATCCGTCCTACAGGACATCTTCTCTTGTTTGATAATAACATGCAATCTGGAAACAGAGTTAAACCTGCATTTTCCTTGAAGTTACAGGCACAAGCAGATCCACAAGTGTAATTTATCTCTATTTAGCTGAAGGATATCATTGATAGAAAAATGGGCATAACCACTGAGAGAAAGAAAAGTCTAAGTTCTCAGATATTAATAAAATTATCAGTGACATACGAGTAAATAATTTTTTGGTTTTTATGCCAAAACCATCATGTCTTGCTTATCTTGCCTTTTCTGGAGAATTTTATGGCTGAATGGAGAACCAGTAGGGTAACATCCCATGAGAGGAGAGAGTCAAGGAAGCCCTTGACACGCCTGTGAAAGAACACATTTCCTTTTAAAATGTTTTGTTTCTTCCACTTTTATTTGGTTTAAATTTTTTTTATAGTTATTTGGAGAAGAGTTACTGACAGCTTCCGAAGTATTTTTGCCTGTTCGTCACCAATATCCCCTCCTGTGAGGGAGAGAGAACGGATTATTCTGGTAAAGAAGAATTAAGTAAAGCAAGCTAGTCAGCATTTTTGGTCTTTGTCACCTATATGCGAGCACCAAGTGAGGGCAATTCCTCCCCCTTCTGAATCACTTTTACAGATCCCTCTTAACTGTAATACACCACTATAGCAGTCACAATTTTTAGTTGATTATTTCCTCCCACCTCAGCATCACTGGGATTTGTTTTTAGACTCAGTAACTCTGAAACAGCTAAGGTACGTTAAGCTTCCGCCACAAATGGATGGACAAAGGAACAATAAACCCACACTTCAAAAATACCCATACCTTGGCACCCAGGGACTAGACAGATTAGTAAAAATGAAAAAAAAAAAAAAATTTAAACATTCTGCCATTTTAAGTAACATGAGAGGGAAAGCTACGCCAAGAGCATGTCTCTAGACAACAGCTATTCTACACTAGAAAGTAAAAATTAGCAATTGTGTCTCCACAGAGTATAAACAAAGAAGGAAGAAAGAAGGTAAAGGCAAACACAGTGCAGCAAGGAAGAGCCTGCTAATTGGAAGAAAATACAACATATGAACGTGCAAATAAAACAACAAGGGAAATAAAAAGGCATGCAATATCTCACTGCTAGCAATGAATACTTGGGAGCCCGAAAAGGGAGAGATGTGCAGCTAAAACCCAGAGGCTTAGCAAAGCTTGGCTATATTTGTTACGATTTCTAGGAAACCCTTAGAGGCTGTATAATTTGAAAACAGTGTATCTGCGTGAAAGCGGATATGACAGCAAAACAGCATCTTGACGAACATTTGCTACACGCTTTTCCTCTAATGAAGCACAGTTCCTACTGATCCACGGTGAGGGATCATACAAACAGGACGGGCTTACAATCTTGGCAGATGGAGGTGACAAAAGGCCCATTTCTGGAACTGGAGTCATGGTCAGCCAGCATCTTGGGCCTGTGAAGGCAATCACCAGCAGGGACTGGGCCAGCCCTCTGCTGCACCCCTCTGCATGAGCCCAGCCCTTTGGAGGAGCAAGAACAGGCACCTGAGTTAACTTCTTTCTCATGGAAATCAAATGACTGGAGAAGTAAATGTAGGACTTGATTTCTACATACATCTCAAAAGAGAGACAAACATCAGACAGGAGAACAGGAGAAGGATTCTAGCATAGCGGTGTGCTGTAAGAAAAAGGATGGGGAAAGGAGAAGTGCCAGAAAGCCCTTTTGGGGAGGTTATCCTCTGCTTAATTGTCTCTAATTCTGCCCCTGTGTGACAAAAGCTGTGAAAGGCAAATGCTGAATGACATACTTCTAATTGCATAGTCCCATTTGATATTTTAATGCATGTCATTGAGGATTTGCCTTTCATTACTTTTGCCAGGAGCATGGGCAGCCCTCCAGACAGATAGAAGAAATATTTCCACGCCCCCCCCCGCGATGTGACACAAGCTACGACGATCTTGTTTGCTGCAAGAATACACAGCCCAGTGATGTAGCACCAGTGACCCTCCCACACAGCCAGCAGACATGGGTAGATTCAGCCCTTTCTTCACTAGAGATGCTTTGAGCTTTCAGTCAAAGTAAAGGAGGGAAAAAGTCCTTCTTCTGTCCTGGGAAAAAATAACTGAGCTAAATGCTAGATGTTTTACAAGAACTCAAGTCACATATGACAGATATTTGAATTAAACCATTTTAATTACTTTCACTCCACATTTTCAGTAACTTTTTAGTGAACATGCCCTCCCTAACTCTGAGATCATCCATCAGCCAGCTCCAGGAGTCAAGCTGTCAACCTCTTTCGCTGACAACGTTTTTTTTTTTTTTCCTGGCACGGCACCTCCTTCTACTAAGCACTTGAATTATGATCTCCAAGTTTAGAGCAATTAAATAAACCCCCCAGACCCAAAAAAAAAAAAAAAAAAAAAAAAATAGGCCACAGTCACTTCTAACTTGACACCCTAGCCTCTTCAGAAACATCCCAGAAAGCCCTCCCCTGCCCCAGGAGGTCGGGGCAGCCTTGCTGGACCGCAGGCAGCCCAGGCAGCGTGGCAGGGAGGCAGGCTGCCTCCTGCAATGCCAGGGATGCGCCAGCACCGCCTGCAGCCAAATTTCCAATTCCCTGCCAGCCTGAGCACTCACATATCTGTTGAGAGCCTTAGTGTAGGCTTGACAACCACGCCACCATAAGGCCCCGTGACATCCCAGGAAGAGGGGAGGGAAGAAAGCTGCCTAAGCAATTCTCAACACTTTTTTTTTAATCCATTGGTTTCCCAGGCTTTTGTCTGTAACCCTAAAGTTCATCCATGACGCTTGGTGCCTTGCTGCTAGTAGGGAAATTTTTCACAGCAAAACCACCAGCAGCTGCTTTTCCTGGGAGTGAATTGTTCCCCTTGACACCATCTACCCTGTGTATCATTTATTTCGTCTCCTTCACAGAAAGTGACTACAAAGCACTGTAAAACAACACAAAGACTCAAACATCTGGAAAGCCCCCAAAATTCAGCCTTTGAACTTCTGGGATGCCTTCCTCCTTGTCACTTGTTTTACGTCTAGCTTGCTAAATTAATTAAAAAATATACATTTTTATGTAAAATACTTGGCATGATTTTAACATATGAAACAGCAATGTGGCCATAAAAATTTTAAACATATTTTCAAAATCAGGTTGCTTAAAAAAAACCCAAAACAAACCAAAAAGCCCCACGTGTCTTTCTGTGAAATCTGTACTTGCAGAACTGTATTCACCCCGTCCCAGGAGAAAGGAATTTATTTTTTTCTTTTTTTTGTTTGTTTGTTTTTGTTTGTTTGTTTTGGGGTTTTTTTGGTTGTTTTTTTTTTAGTGGGGGCGGGCAAGTATAATTTCCTCACTTTCTTAAATGAAAGGTTGGAGGAGTACACTTCATGCTCAGGATGAAGAGCTGCTCTCTGCTCTGCTGTTTTGACTCAGCCCCCTGTAAT
Organism: Charadrius vociferus; assembly: GCF_000708025.1. Taxonomy (NCBI): domain Eukaryota; kingdom Metazoa; phylum Chordata; class Aves; order Charadriiformes; family Charadriidae; genus Charadrius; species Charadrius vociferus. Next base: position 16,783 of record NW_009648242.1, on the reverse strand, counting down.
CTGTTTGCAGAGTTATTGTCAGGGGAGAGGAGGCTCGTGACAGTGACAGTAAAACGTTTAGACCGACTGCCGCAAACTGAAATCACGAGTGCAACATGAAAGCCCGACGCAAATGAACAAATTGTTCTGCCATACGCATGCACGGGAGCGATGACATTTCACCTCTATTTGAGCACTGTTTGCCTAAGGTAAGGATCCCAGCCCATCTCCTACGCGATGCCGACAGCGACGGCAGGGACTGGTGGAGTGTTTCTGATACACAGCAGCCATCTACCTGTTGTGCATGTGTAATGGAAAAAAAACCACAACGGGAAATAAATCTGTAGCTGGAAGATGCTTAGGAGAAACCCCTACCCTCCCAGACTGGCTCCAGTGCTGCAGTGACTGGAGAGCAGGTGAGGGGACAAAGCAGGAGAAGCCCATACTCGGCTGTTAACTGAGTTCCGAGTATCTCGCCACAAGAACGACACACAAGCCAAAGCAAGAGCGACTCAAGCTTAAAGGCATCAGATAACGTAAACATCAGCCACCTGCCAGAGAGCATGCGGAGACCATACTTACTTTAACTGGGGAGACAACTGATTCTCACCAGCATTAATGCAGTTTGCTGAAGCATCGGCATACGAAACGTCAGCGCTCTAACAGCCTTTAAGGAAACGCTCCTCATATGCCAAGAAATTTCCATCTCTATTTCTAGCTCTTGAGACCAGCAGCTTAACCTTACTTTCACCTCCCTTTTGTGAGCTCCACAGGCGAACAACGGGGGGAAGAGATGAGAGCTGGGGTAGGGGGCCAGCCACTTGAAAACCTGATGCTGGAGAAAGGGCTTCTGAAATGTTAAGGACACTTCCCACCACACCACCCCCCGGAGGAGTTAAAGAAATTCCACCGGCATGAAATATTCTGCTGCTATTAAACAGCTTTTCTTGCTCGCGTTTCAGGGCATCAGAAGGGGAAGTGAAACAACATTAGCTGCTTCCTGACTTAATAGAAACCTTGGAACAGCCATCATCACACAGTTATACAATGAAGACTATACAGTGATGTGTATTTAAGGATTTTATCTTTCTGAGTAAGCAAAGGAGATAAAGTACTATCTTGTCGTTTTTAAAGAATACTGATTTTTTTTTTCCCCTAAAACAAGAATTCATTGCACAGAATTTTCTTTCCATCCCTTCATGTAACCAAAGGCTGATACCCCTTAGCACATTTCTTATTTTAAGTACAGCATCAGAGAAATAGGGGCGAGGGGTGGGAGGTGCATGCAATGAACATCATTGAAATGCAGGATGAAAGTAGTAAGCGAGCTTTCAAAATATACCCAAGAGGCTGTGTGTATGCTGAAGTTCACCATTGTATTACTACAATCAGAAAAAAAAAAAAAACCAACAACAAACTGATTTTGGGGCAAAAGTACATTACTGATATTCAAAAAAGCCCTGCATAGCTTTATTTCAAGATGATGGGACAACACTGAAGGGGGGGACGGGGGCAGGGAATGAAGACTGGAATCCCTCTGTACATTCCCAGTACCCTATAAAAAGCTTGAGAGATATTAAACAGAAACAGTTCAGGCAACAAAAGTCTTCCTGGAGTTACAGAACTCCCTACACTGTGTTTCAAGGCAACTCTAAGCCAAACTCAAGCTACAAAGACTATTAAATAGTATTAATGTTTAGCACACACTTAGCACTTCATGTGTTGAAAGTGCTAAACAAAAACAACAACACCACCACCACAACCAATCCACCCCCAAAAGTCCCATACTGAACGAATGGGAGAAGAATTCTCCCTAGCCCCACACCGGCCATGGCTGTAGCAACATTTATTCTGCAGTGGGAGAAGGCATCCTGCTTTATAACCATAGTCCCACATGGTGGGATGATGTAGAAAGGATAGCAACAACCACGCTGTGGGTATTGGAGCCACCCTCCCGGCAGGGGAGGATGGACCAATCTAATGGGAAAGCAGCACTGCAGGTATGCTGTGCCACATTTTGGAAGAGGGGCAGTACACGGAGCAGGAATCATTGTTGTCAGTGTCAAAGCTGGGATTTTGATTAGCCCACAACCTGCACCAGCTGCTCAATGCACTGACAGCCTTTCCTTCTTCGCATGCCCGGGCCACCCAGGTCAAGGTTTCACTCCCATGGAAAACTGTTCATTGGTAACACCAAACAGCTACACAGTAAAAGCAAGAATGAATGGAACCATTATTTTAAACACCTTGTCCCCCCCACTTCAGAAAAAATGTCTGCTATTCCCCCCGGCTTTAATGGTAAAAAGAAATTGTATGAATGGATCCCCAGAGGTGAGCAGGATATGAGAAGGAAGGAGTCCAATTTTTTCTCTACTGGTATGTAAAATCAGGAAAGGCTTTGGCAGAAGCTGGATAGATAAAAGTAGACCACTTGCAAAAGAACGGGGTGGACTTTTTATATTTAATTTCTTTCTGAACTTAAAATCTGCCTCAGAGATATTATGGAAAACACTTTCAAGTTAAAAAAAAAAAATGTCACTGGGGACATGAAGGCCTCATTGTTTTCCCCAAACTTTATATGTCAACACGTACACATGCATAAAATCCTTACCTCCCTTCTGAGACATTAAATCCACACAATGTTTCTTGGAGAGGGTAAAAAGAAAATGTAGGTCAAGATGTTGAGATAGGGATTGCTTCTGAAAGATGAAAGCATAAGAGGACTAAGCTTTCATTCCTTATGTTTCTTTGAGATTTCAAACAGAGTGTTATTTGATAAGGGTTCCTTTCAGAAAATTGGAATTTAATATAGCTAATTATAAGTTAGAGAATTAATGTACAGTCAGTACTCCAACTGAGCTGATATACCATGCTGATGCTTTTTACCAGCATGTCCCCAGTGCTTATTATAGATCTTTTCTCCAAATACTAAAGCCAATCTTCTCTCACATTAGGCTGGATAGCCTGGGAGTTTGTGGGAAGAGGGGGGTAAAAAAAATAAAAAAAAGAAAATAAAAAAAAGGAATCTATGATCTCCACAGCTGTAACACCGAGCCTGCAGAAAGCAGCCGGGAGTTGTCCTCATGGCACGGCACAGTGCAGGAGGAACAGACCTTCCTGCTTCAAAGGGAGCACAGAAAATAAGGGGACAAAGACAGAATGAAAAACAAGTAGCTGGAGAGGAAAAGTACGCAGAGAAACAGGAGAACACATTTTCCTCCTTCCAATTAGAAGGGAGGGAAAAGCATGACGACAGACAATGAAGACTGTAGGAAAACAGAAAGAGAGGGGGTACTCCTAATTATCTGGTATTAACATGGAGGTATCTGAGAATTATTTGTCCTATGAGCAATCATAAGCTAAAAATCCTGACCTAAATTTCACAGGGAGCAAGCAGTATAAGTACGAATATCCCTCATGACAGGCACTGGAGCAGACACAGCTAGATTTGGACTGGGAGCAGTTTCTTTGCAATTTGGAAGGAAGCCATGCATCGGTGTTTCAGAGACATACGCAGGTTTAAGATGCTCTGTTTCTAGAGATGGCACAAAATGGGTTCAGCAACATCTGCTGCACATCACTGGTTAGTACGTAAAGTAAAACTGTAGCTTGCACAGTCTTAAACATAGATCGTACTTGAGTGAATTTTGAGGGGAAAAAACATGCATCGTAAGAAGCTCTGCAATTCCCAATTTTCCAGCAGCTTTCCTTTTGTTTTTCACTGTAGTTTCTGACTAAATACTAAGCCAGCATATTTCTTTAAGTTCTCCGATAGATGTGTGAGCTCCTGTGAAGAAATCCTGTCATTGACCAAGGCATGAGCTCTGTGTTAAGGTCTCAATCAGAAGGGCCATACCCACTTTTTTCCTCAAAATGGTACCTAGGTTCAGTCAAGTTGAAAGCTTCTGTGGGAAAAAGGGACATGATTTTTACATAATCAGTAGAAGTTTCTTACATGTTAGCAGATTAATTCCTCTGAAGTCATATTTCAATTTGGCATGTCCCCACCTGGGTTAGAGCAGGATGTTCCCTATGAAAGTAGGTGGTGCGTTCCAAAATATTATTCTGCTCCCAAGAGGCCACATCGGGACAAAACCTGCCCCCAGCAGACAGTACCTCCCCCCAATTCATACTGAAAGAATTCCCCAAATCCTTCTGCTGAACTTGGCACTACCACCCGATCCCAAACCTTGGGGTTGAGGAGTACTTGCCTTTCCTTAACTTCTTCCTTCAAGGTGCAGAATAGCATTTATTTTTAGAGAAAACAAAAACAAATCAAAAGCTTAGTGAGGTCCTTCCTACTATGCTTAGTGCTTTAGGGAACTGAAGTCTTCTCATGACAAGAGGACACCAAAACAGTACTTTTCCATTGCTTTCAACCTGAGTAAAGGGAAACAGAGCCAACATGGAAAACACCACCTCCATCAGTCTACTCTGGTTCCTGTTGCCTGAAAAAGAACCTACTGAGCCTAGGGCAGGAGGGAAAGTAGCCACTGGACAAAAGCTGAAAGCTATTTCCTAAAACCTTGGCAAAGTTTGAGTCCTTAATCTGTACCGGCAGAATTTCTCCTGGAAGTAGGAAAGCACAAACTGCAGAGCAGTCTGTCTTTCTAAGCATAGCCTGTTCCTTTCTAAGTTATCCTGCAAATTTAGTTTTCATGAGACTATCCTCACTGAGTCCAAGATGATTTGAGGAGCTTTAAATAGAAATTTACTTAGCAGTTATAATTTTGATCCAGCCAGATGGTAATCTAGCACCATCTCGACATCCGACTATACCAGGGAAACTGAAGGACGGCAAAACCATCTTCCCCATAAACCCCAATATTCAAGTTCACAGACAGTATCTTAAACTCCCCTTTTCCTATCAGTCAACTATTCTTAAAAAAAAATAATAATAATAATAATAATAATAATAATAAAAAATCTGCTTCCCAGGCTGTTAATGGCAGACATCTAGATCCATAACAGAAAGAAAGGTGGTTTTCTGCACTAAGCAACGCCTTAACTAATGGCACATTTATTCTACTTTACGAGCAGAGTATTTGTATATAACCCTGTGTTATGCTCTGGATGTTAATCAACCTTCAAGACTTTGCATGCCAGTTGTATTGGAGCGCCTTCTATGCTGGCATAAAGGAGACTTTGTACCAAACAGTATTCCTCCAGCCTAGGAGAGATCAACATCAGCTTGTGGCTCAAAAACCTCTCTTTCACAAAGAACTTTTCCTCTTCAATTCTGGTCTCTTGTTAATGAGACTTTAAATATTCAAGGACACAGCCATACTGTACAAAGGTAATCTATGAAAGAGTGCATTTAAATCTACAATTGCAAATGGGCTCTGTTTATCTACTTAGCTAGACAGCCTTGTCCATTTTCATTAGAAAAGGTCATTTTTTGGTAAATGTATAGTGGCATTTGAAGTTCATCCCTGCAGGACAATGAGATGAGGTAAAGCTTCTGGGACAGGTTTCCATCTAAATAAAACTTGACAAGTAGTCCCTAATGACAGCCCTCAACAGCCCTCGTTTCTTTACAAAAGGCCATCCTTCAATTGATTTTGGGGAGAGAAGAGTAGCAACAACTATGTTTCAAGAAGATTTGGAATTCAAGCCACATTCTAGTAACTTCTATACCTTATTCATGGCTTCCACCTGGAGGTAATCACTGCTGACCTCCCGAGATGGAAAGAGGCAGAACAACTACTGTAGAAAGCACCAGATTTCATTATCTTGGCAAAACAATACTTATTTGCTTACTGTCCTGTCAAATAGATTGTCACGTTAAAGAGAAGAGTTGGGACTCTTCTCCTTGGAAAAGAAAGGATGTTCCTGGACAGACAAACCACAGGAAGCAACAGGGGGGAAAGGGCAATCGAGCCCTGCATGCAGACTGTGTAACAGGTATATGCCTCTCTTCAATCCCAGCCCACTCCCATATGACACCTCAGTTTTGAGGCTCTGCACAACCCTACTGCTTTCTTCTGGCATACAGGGTTAGGAAGTGAGACAGCACTTGAGGCTCTGAAATGAAGTCCCAACATCACAGTGAAGGAGCAGGGGTCAGGCAAAAACAGAAGGGGATGAAATTCCTCTTCAAGCCTCTCCATCCAGTACATCTCCATCTGTATGCTTCAGTACAATCCAGATAGCCTTTTCTCAATGTCTTACATGAGAGGACACACTTCTGCCATTGCTCTAGCACCCTCTTGCTAACGTTGTGACAGCATTTCTGCCCTGAAGTGGAAAGAAAATTCCCATGTTGAGAAGAAAGGAAGAAACTATACTCCCTTTGTGGCATTTTCATCACTTTTAAGCTTCTTTCAATCTCTCCACATACGCAGCAGGCATGACATAAAAACACTGGGGTGCCTTGCAGCCACAGTAAACAGAGCATCTTTAAAAACAGTTGGCCATGAAATGCTTTCCCCTTTCACAGCATTAGAGGAGACAACCACTGTCTGAGGGAGGTGTTTTAGGAATAACCCGCTTTTGAGGCAACCTGGCTGAAACGGAGTATGTCAAGGTGTGATTTACCTCTAACATGTCTGTTTACACACATGCATCCAAAGACCAGGAAGAGGCTGAACTGAAATATTTTTAAGGTCAACCGCTACTGAAGCTAAATGAGAGATGAGCGAAGGAGGAGAAAAATGCAATTAAATGCTGGTGCGGTCTTTGGGCATTAGTCCAAACAGCTGGCTGAAGCCAAATCTTTGCAGGAAAAGTGGCTTATCTCCCGGCTTCCCAAATTGGACCAGAGGTCAGCTGAAGAGGTTTCAGGAGTTTGCCAGCTCTGTCCCTCTGTGGGATCCTTGGCAGATTGCTCCAGCTGGGCTCCTTCCAGCTCTTCCCTTTTTCCATTTTAGCGTATAGCTTGAATAAAGAAAACAAGATGAAGGCTTTCAAAGATAACGCAGTCTTTCACAAACAGATGCAGAACAAAGCACAGGAAATTCTGAGCAAAGTAAAAAATGAATGTTGTCTGTTCAAGGCTTATCTGGAACGAGTTAGCCACTTAGTGGACAGATCTGAAACATCACACGGTCCCAACTGCAATTGCAATGCACACTAACAGTGAGGAGAGAAAACAGGGTGGATGAAGGTGGAAATTCAGCAGCCTTTAGCTCTTGGAGCTGGAAACTCCTTCAGATGTACCAGAAACAGCACTTGTGAGTCAATCTTGTCACTGTCATGCCCTGTCGCCCTAAGCACAAGGCTTCTACATCTACACCTTTGACTGGACACCCCCTTCACAGTATTAAATTCATTTAAAGTGCTAAATAAAGGACATCAAAGACAGGTTATCAAAAACATGTATCCATCTAATTCTGGATACATCATCATGTTGATGGCATGTAATAAATCTGTGCTAGTCAGACACACAAAAAAGATTTCAAAATTCATGTGCATGTATAACGATGTAGAGCAATCGGCTATGACTTAACAGTATACGTCATAAGCTATACTTATTTTCTGGAAAACAATCACCCACAAGCGCTGGGAAGTATCTACTATGTAATGAACCTCTCATCATCATCAGTTATTGAAAGACAGCATTTATTTCAGAACAGTTTCTTGGAGATTTTAAATCAAAAAGATCCCACTGAAACCAAACCGAAACGTGGAGGCATGAGCTCAGGACGTAGACCAATCTCCCAGGCTGTTAGAAGCCGTGAAATGAACATGACTAATTCCTGAAGAGTTTTGTTACTCAAAAAGGCGACTGATTTTCTTGCTTTTTGCAGCAGAAATTCTATGTTCAAACATGGGTTGATGACACGTAAAAATAACGCAATACCAATCTACTGACATTTTCAGTTTACGCCGTGTCACTACAAGGATCCCCAAATCCATTTTGATTGGCAACCCATACACTTAAGAAGTCAAACCCTGGGAACACAGGTAATGAAGGGTATTTGAGACGAAGAGTAAGGTGCATTGACAGCTGTGTCAGGCAACTTGCAGAAGGGGCTACTGTGCCCATCAGCAGTTACAGCCACCTCACTTTTTCTTTTAAAACCACTTTACGGCCTGGGTTGACACAACAAGGTTCACAGCACAAACAACATCTACTCTGATTAAAAACAGCCTAATGGCCTTAAGAATGTCCTGCTGGACCAAATAGTTCTCAAACTCTTCCATAGAATCACAGAACCATTATGGCTGGAAAAGACCTTTAAGATCATTAAGTCCAACCGTTATCTAACTCTACCAGGCCCACTTCTAAACCATGTCCCTGACCACCATATCTAGATGGCTTTTAAATACATCCAAGGATGGCGATTCAACCACTTCCATGGGCAGCCTGTTCCAGCCTTTGATAACCCTTTCAGTGTAGAAGTTTTTCCTATGTCTAACCTAAACCTCCCCCAGTGCAACTTGAGGCCATTTCCTCTTGTCCTATTGGTTGTAACTTGTGAGAAGAGACCAGCACACACCCCCTCTCTACAACCTCCTTTCAGGTTTCCACTCTTTCAAACAGCAAGACATTTCTAAAATGCCCCCCACATCAAGGAAAAACTGCTGTGGAGGTTGTAAGACACAAGAAAGCCCTTAAAGACTGAAAATGTATTCTCTCTAATACTCTGAAAGTGCTCCACAAAACGTAGTCTTGTACTAATAACTCAAAGCTATACTGTAAAAATAATTAGCAAAAGCTAATTATCAAAGCTAAGCACAGTTTCAGAAAATACAGTTCCCTAGCATTGACTACAATAAACTGTATTACACAGTCTGTGTGTATGACACACTTCTCTCTCCTTTTATTTGTGACACTGATTTTATTTCCTGTTGCATTCCTGTTTTCTTAATAAAATAGAGTATGCTATTTCAATGACTGACATTTTCTTTCCCTGCTACTTTTCTGGTTATATCCCTTATTATCTGTACTTAAAATTAAAAACACTAGTTATTTAATGCACAGTTTCCTTCTGCCAACCATTGGCAATGGGGAACAACAGGAGTACTGAAATTTAAGCCCTCTTTACAACAGTAGCTACTTATTCCAACCTGCAGACCTTTGGTCTCCACTAGACCATTTTAATAAACACTAAAGTAATGATAAGCATTGGGCATCGGACAGAAAGAGGTAAAGTACCTTTCTCTGTCCTCCCATGCCTTTGAGAACTATTGCTCTTAAACAGAGAAGCATTTTGCTCACTTTTTCTACACATACTGCTGGATTGTTGCCTTCATCTCCATTTTGTGTCTGCACTTTGTGCAAGTTTTCCACCTCTTTCAATACCACAATCCACCAGACAAATCGTGCTGTGGAACTCCATCATTTACACTACCTTTAACAGCTGTTTAATTTTGGTTTGATTTCTGAGTAAACCACAAGTTATTTCTTTATCACCTCTTAACACAACTTAGCAGCTGGAGAACATGACCAGCACCAAACACCAGTTCTCATCTCAGCAGGTCGTCAGCATGAACTTCAACCACCCCAACCTGTTAGTTTGAAGGACAACGCTCTAAGCAGATCTCTCTGGTTTTTAACGTCCCAATAAAAATCTAGTCATTAAAACAAACGAACAAAAATATAAACTTCTTTATCTGCCAACCAACGAAATGGTTGATTTAGATGTACCACTTTGGATTCTCACTTAAGATTACAGTCAAAAAAGCACAGTTTGCCAAGCTATGTCTTACTCTCCTTTCTAAAACAAGCAAACTAGAATTGACAAAAGGTACATTTTTTGACAAAGCTAGCAATCCTATAAGGTAAAACCATGACTACCTTTTGGCTGTACGTGCCAGCCAAAAAGATGCCAGGGTACAAATTTAGGCTGGCTGGCAACTTTATGGCTGGCAGGTAGAATAAAGCAGTTGGCTTGTCCACACTGAAGGGTGCTCTCCAAGCTGCTGATACAAACAATAAATCCAAGGTAGTAGCTATGCAGAATAACCCTAAGTCAAGGAAAACAAAGTTGTTGTGCCCTGTTGGGATTAAGGCAAAGTTTTGTTTCATGGACAGTCTATGCAATGAATTTCACCACTACATCAGCGGTGTTTTGGCTTTTTTTTAAAGAAATACATAAATCTAACACCTACACTTGTGAAGGACTTTTTAACAAATTTCTAAGCTGCATCTTTTTTTGCTCCTATTTCATAGAATCATAGGATTGTCTAGGTTGGAAGAGACCCTTGGGATCATCGAGCCCAACCATCTACCCTACTCTACAAAGTTCTCCCCTACACCATATCCCCCAACGCCACATCTAAACAGCTCTTAAACATATCCAGGGACGGTGACTCAACCGCCTCCCTGGGCAGCCTATTCCAATGCCCGACCACTCTTTCTGTGAAAAATTGTATTTCTAGCAACTGTTGTCCCTTCTAGCATCTGAGGCTGTGGTTAGATGAGAGGACTGCACCAATCCTAAGGTTGTGGTTAGACAAGATGACTGTGCCAGCTGAGCAGCGTACTACTACCAAAAGGGATGAGTCTGTTCTCTTCCTCCAGCTTTTAGTTGAGGTACACTGGCTCCTCATTTCCACCAAATGAGCACTCATGCTCATACGACCTCTTGATGAACCTGTGTAGTTCATTAAACTAGAAGAAAATTTTTTTTTTTCTTAAATCATTTTTCTGGGCTAGTTTTCTGCCACTTTAGTTCACTGAACCAGGTGCAGGGCATGGGCAGACAAACAGCAGAGCCAGCAAAAGACGGGAGGTGAAAGGAGGGGGACCAGACCTATCAGCTGCTGCCGAACTCTTCCTTACCTTTCCTCACCTTATTTATTTTAGACTTGCAATAACTCAGCCTCCTACAGATTATGCATGCGTCTCTGCAGTTTCTTCATTGCCGTTTTCATTTTCCATTACCTACAATTAGCAATATGCAGGGAGGCGAGACTATTTTTAGAATTACTTTGACTAGAAATGCACTCAGGGGCAATAGCAACTCTTTTTAGATGGCCATGAAATGAAGTTTTAAGAAAATTAATTACACACGTCTTCTGTTTCTCCAGTTAAAAAAATATCCGCCTCTGTTATGTTTGAGAGAAAAAGGATGATGGGTGTCCTGCAAGAGAAAATTTTCTGGCAATCTTGCCGAACACTGAAATTGTATTAAGACAGGAGCACAATTTGGACATAATCGAATTGGGTAGAGATCACTGAGGGCGCAATTTGGCCTGCAGAATTTTTATAAGTGGTGGTGATGGAAAAGGCAAAAAGAGCCTGTGTCAGCCAATGAACAAGCAAGTCCCTGGCAGGCTTGAAAATGAATCCTGTTCTAAAAAAACAAAGAAAGGAAAAGAGATTTGGAAATTTTCAGTGGAGCCCAACCCCAACATCCTGTTATTTATTTGTTTATCTTTAATTTCACTTGACAGCAAGCACCAAAGTGAAAGTGATGTTGAGTGCCATGACAGATCTGCTCAAATGCTTATTTTCTGAACCTTTTAGTTGAAAACATCTATATTTAATCACAGTTTAAAACTAGCCAAAAAGGTTGTTTACTCTGAATGTAAAGGGGAAATATTGCAGACTTGAAAAAGGTATTTCTGTTTCTGCAAACGCATTTTAAAAATCCACTTAGAAAGACAAGGGTCCTTGGCACACTTACAATCTTCTGCTAAAGCTTAGGAGACAGACAGACATTACCCACTGTCAACAAATGCAATTTCACATCAATGATGCAGTGAAAAGCTCCCTAGACAAATGTTAGCATAAAACCTTCTTCCAGTATTTAATTGCAGCCTTCAGAAATCGGAGAGATTAAGTTGCCAGTATATTTGAACCATCACAGTGAATGAAGAGGGCTACTTTCTTGTTCAAAATTAAAGGTGGGGCAGTGGTCCAGCCTACATGTCTGCACCAGGGAGAAAGAAGGCACGTGCTGCTGTGGGCACGTAGGGACGCAGCTGAGACAGCAGCACTTCCCTGAGGGCTGCTGTGTTTTAATCTGCACAAGTGGGAAAAGAAGAGACATGGCCTCAGCCCAGAGAAGACATGGTTGCCCTGCTGCCAGCTGCTGCCACCCCCACATAGTTGGCTTTTGGCAGATAATGCACGGCACTGAGCTAAAGTACCCAGCTTAGTTGTGTTTAGGCATTTCTACCACGTCTGTCACAATTTTTACACCATGTCTGGGGTATCATCTACACAGCCAGGGAAAAGAGGTTTCACCAACAAGTTGGAATTGAATTAATCCAGCCCCACACCACCCTACCACTGGGCACCTTTGTTTTGACATAGTCCGCTGGGGAGCATCAACATGAATCCCCATGCAGTGAGCAGGAAACACTTGAAAATCTGTGCAGCGATGACAAAAATAGCTATTTCCAGATAACACTGCTGCCTGCCACAGCCAGCTGACATGGCAGCCAAGGGATGGGTAGACCCAGATGTCAGAGCAGGCTGCTGCTGCTGGGTCCAGCACCGCATTCCCGCCATGGGCTGCCTTGGAAGCTCCTACCTCTCTGTACCAAGACATTTTCATTTTTGGAAAAAGCAAACCTCCAACAAAAGTCACATTAGCTTTTGTGTGGGAACGGCTGAGGGCAGGAGCAGACAGGGAGGAAGAGGCACCACAGCCATTGGTGGACCAATCACCACCTCCATCAAAGTGTTGACATTGTTCCTTCTCTGTTTAAAGAACATCATAAGTAAACGAATAAATGACTTTAACCACCCTAAATGTAAGGTGAAATCTCTCAGAATAGCAAAATTACATACTTTTACTCATCCCTTGATTTTTTTACTAAATGAGCAAGACTTCCAACTTCTGCCTTGAACCAATGCACTCCCCCACGTACATTTGATTTCCCAACTAGATCATATTTGCTTAATGTAGCTGGCACGTTTGGAAATTGCCGTGACACCTCTCTCAGACAAAGTATAGCTGCTGTTAATGCACTATCTGCTTGAATAATTCTGACGTCTGGTTTGTCATCTCTGTAGATTAACTAATCACTTTAAACAAACAAGCAAACTTTGGCATTTTTTCCATTTGCAAAACACTAGCACTTCTTTATCAGAAATTTCTTCTTTATCACAAGTTTTGAAAAACAGAATTTAAAACCTTATGTCACAAAAATTTGCTTTATGATATACTCTTTTGAGACTACTGAATTTATTCTCATAAATAGAACGCAAGCAATAATTACATCTTTCATTGCCTTTTTTTTTTTTTTTTTTTTTTTAACAGCCTTATCTCACATTCTAAGCGACACAAGAAGAAAACAATTTCCCAAGGGAATTAGCTTTCCTCCTAGATGAGGATCTCTGAAAATTGGTATCACAATTCTAAACACCAATCCCTATTCTTAAAATCCTAACGCAAATGACAGGCAGCCATAATCAAAATCACTAAAGAGGTCCCACTGGGTTTTCCAGCATGCGACCTTGTTTCCATAATCAGAGTTCCAGTATCCCATTTAGGGCTGCAGAAGGTTTCTTGACAACGTGCAGAATCATCTCCTTCAGATTTTATATTCCCACATGCTGAAGAGGAACACATAGCAAACAAAGCCATACTGTAGGGTGTCATTCTGTACTGTGTGAATATCTAGAGTCAACATAAACATGCATGCAATATATCCACCAATACAATAGCCACAATACACCCGCTTGCCTTTCTCTGAAATCCTAGCTTGGGGTGGGAAATAAGAATAAAGAAAGCACAAAACCAGTTAGGATGAAAAATAACTGGCAGCACAAACATGTAAGCAGATATCATCAGGTGAAAAGGAGATGTAAAAAATGTAGGAGTAAGAAGACCTGCAAACACACCACCACCCCCAAACAAAATCTCTCTACTTTAATCAGAACCACCTAAGTAACAGCGTTTCAGCCACTAACTGAAAATGGCAGGATTGTTTTCAGGGTAACAAATATCTTTAATAGTGAGGCGGAGATAGACAAGGTATTGTAACACATATAATCTCAAAAAGTAATTATTTTTTTTTTAAAAAAAAATTTGTTCTACTTTTATTATTCAGAGAGGCATGGAAGTTAATTGTCTCTGTGCCACCGCCAGCCTATCTGTCGTGGTTTGGGCCCTCAAACCAGGACACCATGTTAGAGCTTGCAGAAACTTTAGTACAGAAGAGGCTCCTGTCAATGGGTTCATCTCTCACATTTAAAATTACTTGCTTTTTGCACTGTCAATCAAACTCTATTTAACTGCATGCTACTTTTTAGAGTATCTCACAAGAAACACTGGTTGTGGCCTGCATGTTGCAACGAAGCACACATGCAAGGAAATATTTTTTACTCCAACAGTATGAATTCATGAATCTAAGGCTCACTCTTAAAATATTACACTTTCTTAAATTCAAAATAGCTCAGTAATTTCTTGGGATGACCTGCTTTTTCCTCTGTCCACAGAGACCTGTGGACTTGAAAATACATGGGTATGTTTTTTAAAAAGATGTAATGAACAAATAGCATGTTTAAATAGATTTTCTTAATGTAACCACACAGTATCAATTCTTCTCCCTTTTGCAAAGTTTTTTTCTCTGTATAATGAAACAGTCTTCCCAATATCAGTGGATAGTGGACAGTGACGTTGAAATAGAGCAGTGCTGAGACAGACATTTAAAGAATCATTTAACAAACAGAAAGAGTAACACAGCATATCATTCTGGCACCAAGGAAAAAAAAAAAAAAAAAACCACAACCCAAAGAACTCAAAACTCCCAAAGAACTGATCACCTAGTTCTGTGAAGGAGCAAAAGCACTGAATGCTGCAGTTCTGAATGTGAGAGGCAAGCTCTGAAGATGCGAGCCATGCTGCTGCCAGAGGAAGCCAGTGGCATACTCTGCGTCTGATACCTGCATCGACACAGCATTCCCAGCCAACTCACTTTTCATCTAAGCTGCCTTTGGAGAAACTAGACACCATAAAAACCTCAGTCATCCTGTAACCTGGCACACTATCAAAGCTTCCTAACACACAATTACTGTGCTTCACGCCTTTAGACTTTTTTCCTTTGACTAAACAAAACCCCCACAATGGAATAAGAAACTTTCCAAGAGAAATTGTGTTTGACAGAAGATCAATGATGCAGAGGTGTCGGAGGGGAAAAAAAGCCAGCTCTGTTTTGTGTACACCTCCAAGCTTACTAATGGCTTGCTGCTAAAGCTAGATGCCCCTTCCCATCAGATCAGTATTTGATATTATTACTGAACTCAGAAGTCTGAGGTCGTCTTTAATCACATTAAGGAGTTTGCAATTGCTTACGCAATACAGTAACTTTATCACACTGCCTGTAGTTATCCAGCTGTTCCCCTAGGTTTTTGCCTTGTCAGCAATAACACTCAGTGAAAATGCAGTGAAATTTGACTCACCGTGCCAAAAATGCAAGCTACATATAAATATGAATAACCTACCAAGTAAGCACCCAGCTGCTGCTTTAGTGCATTAGCACATGTATAGTTATGCACATGCCTAAAAGGAACTGCCATGAACCTCCATAAAGAAACAAATAAGCTCTTGTGAGTGAAGAGAAAACCGTAAGCCTGCCCAGAAATCTGAATCCTGCTAGTCATCACTTTCAAGGCTCAAGCCAGCATGACAAAGCCTTTTCAAGAAAGGGTCCTGTGTCAGGGAGTGAATCTGAAAAAGACAGGCTTTATATTTACCTCTCAGGACACCATGGTTTTTTTAAGCAAGCTGTAAGGGAAGCAGGGGGGGAGCAGCAGATAATAATCAGTCAAAGGATTAAATAAATAAAATTAAATGTCTTTCAAGCCCCTGTCATCTAGGTTTGTCTACATCTCCTTTTAAAGCCTTTAAACAACTGCTCCGTGAACTAGGGGAGTCTAACATCCCAGCATTTGTCCCCTAAATCTTTTTATGTAGGTCGTATGCTATTTCAACTCTGGCCAATAGACAGCGTGGACTGAGATCACTCCAGAGTTACAGATGCTGGTTAGCCAGTTTCTTGCATCTAAACGACATAGAATTGGTAAATTCTGTTCCGCTCAAGATAACTGAAGCCAATCACCTTTAAATGGATACCATCGCTGTCAACAGACTCAACACATCAGGTAGCAGGTCCATTAAAAGAGCTTCCTTCTCTACCAAACAGCAACCTGCCCCTGTCCTCCTGCCTGACACCTACCCTCCACCCTGATTCCCATCTCAATCAGTTCACTAGAAACTGAAACATATGGATTGTTCAAACTGGGCATTTTAAGCACTTCAGAAACAAGTTGTTCTGTGCAGATCAAAAGGGCACGGTGCATGCCAGATGGTGCACTGGTCTCCTTCCTCACTACAGCAGAACCACCACATTGAAAAGGACTGAGTCCTTCCAGCGGTACAGTACCACAGGGGCAGCTCACCGTTCACTGCCTTGAGGCTCCCGCTAATGCCATCGCCATGCTGCCGCTTCTGTGCGTTCTTGAACTCCTTCAGAGATAAATAAAGGACCTTCCGCACCACCCTCTCCTCTGACCACGGAATCCCATCGCTGTCATCCTAAGGAAGGAGGAAACGGAAAGGAGACATTAGTTGCACGCATCTGAAACAAAAACAAAACAAACAAAACCTAACAACCCAGGGCCTACACAGATTATTTGTAATTAGGAAAAAAAAAAAAAGAGAGAGAAGCTGAAAAAAAATACTGTCTAACAAAATGCAACCTAAACTCAACCAGCTCTAACAGAGAACAGAAACATAACTATTGCCATCAAACCAGAGCATTAGTCCCTTTAATCCTTTATCCTGTAAACAGCAGTAGCTATATACCAGGTGCTAGACAGGAGGTGAAACTTATTTGTTAAAATCCTCATAATGAGTCCCTTATGGAAAAATTTATCAGTCAGGAAGTGCTCTCCCAGATA
>NW_009648241.1:2279525-2283021 GCF_000708025.1 Charadrius vociferus | reverse complement strand
TTTTTTTTTTTTTGATAGATGCATTTCCAATGGATATCTGCTCAATATTTTACTGAGGTTTTTTTGGTTGGTCGGTTTTGTTTTTTGGGGGGGTTATAAGTTTATATTTTGTAGAAGATAATAAAAATCTGACATTTAGGTTCTTACAGTTGCATTGTAACTAATCGATCTACTCATGTATTTAAAGAGTTGCCTGATCTGAGGAACATGTAAATGAATACAAAAATTTATTTAGTAGACAGGATTGGTCCAGCAGCATAAGAATGCATTATTATTTTTTGAAAAAGAATGCAGAAAGAAAGAGATATAGAAGATTCTTTAATCTTGTCCTTCTTTGTTTAGGCTAATACCATCTTTCTCTTATCTGGGCTGACAAAAGTAATATAATCAACAATGCACTGTCATTTCCATAAAAAGTCAACGTTCTTAAAAAAAGGAGCAGCCAATTTTTACGTGGTTCAAGCTCATGAAATCAAATCATCACTTTATCATCACTAGACAAATTTAAAAACTGGAAAATATTTAATGACCATATGTGTTTCTTTAATATGAGGGCTTTTTTTGGCAACCAGTCACTTTACAGGGAACTGGTAACCATGCATCATTTAGAACTCTCCCCTGCAAAAATGTGACTCTGGGTACTGAACTATGAAAGATCCATGTGTTACCATGGCTTGATAACCATGGAACCTAATAGTGGTTCAAGAACAACGGCAATGTTTATACAGTGCTATTTAAACAAGTTGTCTCACCATACTTTGTAATGGGAAATAAAGTAACAAAACCAAGAAGCTAAACAAACAGTCTGCCAAAAGCCCATCCAAAAGTATTGGATTTCAATCTATCTATAGCAAGAGGCAGAGCCTCAGGTTTTTGATGATGAAAGACTTTGATTCTGGAGGTGTGGAGGTGCATAATGGGGAAGAAAAATTGTTTCTCCTTAACTGACTTTAAAAAAGAGAGGTTGAACATTCCACAAACTCTGTGTTCTGGAGGGGCAGAGAAGGACAATGGGGACTTATGAATTCATGGATACTGAAATAATACAAGTCCCTTAGACAATGCAGGGGAAAAGATAAATAAACTGGAAATACTTCAGGCAATCATTGTGGAAATGCCAGTTCTGGAGCAATATGCAGGACTTTTTCAGTCTTAGTAAAAATCTTTGTGACAGCAGCTTCTATTCAGGGAAAATAACACATTGATTTTCTTAAAAGTCTAGAAAAAGAGAGAGAAAGACAAAATTTCTCAATATCACTAAGCCTAATGTTTTAAACTTGTGTATGGAGAGAAGAGGAGAGGGCAGGAATGAGGAGGGAAGCCTATTTTTTGAAGGTACTTAAAGGAGGATTTTTGTGCCAGGTTGCTCTGGGTTCTTCTAAAATGCCAGCAAGATTTCAGCTAGAATCAGCTGGAATGAAAGTTAAGGAGAAAACATATTTACAGTGGTTCAAGATTCATGCCATACTAAAAGAAAAAATTAAATCCTGCAAATTCACCCTGAATGTAGGACCTGAGTTGTTGAAATCGTATAGTTAAGGCACAAATGACGTATTTATGGTACAAGTGATTGCATATTTCAATCAAATTGAAAAGTTTCAATGGTGTATAATTCTTGTGATCAGATTTCCTGCTGTCAGTCATTGCAATTTTACTGAAGAAGAGGTTGTTTTAACTGAGGACCCATCCCTAATAGCTTTTCTTTTTCTTTAGGATAGCATACAGTTTCCCATTGTGTGATGTGATCAGGTTGTTTGCAAGCTGGAGAAAAAGTGAGACGTGTTTTGGTAATTCCCAGCTAGAGTGTGATCCCCTGGGGAATCACAATGAACAGTCATAATTTAGAGCAATACCTAAATTGTTCAAATTCATGCAAGTGCAGGAACACTTAGAGTTTTAAATACTAGAAGCTGTAATCAGCCTTTTGGTAACTATGTTCCCAACATGCATGCATATAGAACCATGAAGAACCTTCTCCCAATTATTTTAGTTTTGTAAAACTTAATCATCAGTACATTATTTTTCTTCACAGAAAATAGACACTAGAGTCCTTAGCTTGAAAGAAGAGCATTTATTTAATGTGTTATGATGTAGATAACCTGCATTGATCTCAGATATGTTAAAGACAAGCCTAATAAATAAACTAATTGATTAATGACTTACTAGCTTAAATTTAGAATGCAAAACCAAAATCACCTTTTGAAAGGTAGCAGAAATAGCATAACAATGTAATGCAAGGCTCCATTTCTTATTATTATTGAGTCTTCTGCACTGTTCAGTGTGCTAAGTCAATGCATCTGTTAGAGGGGTATCTGCTAATTCCTAGTGTGTCCACCTCCCAGTGACCTATTCTTATCCTACAATTGCTGTTCCTCATTCCATTCTGCTGGAATTCTCTCATGCATAATTGTGCCAATAAAAATCTAAAAAAGCTAGGTCAAGAACAATCTTAAATTATTTTAATTTCTAATGAAGCAGAGAATAAACAACACTCTAAGGACTGAGAAACACTGTAACAAAGAATTGAGGTCAATGAGTTCCTAAATTTCTCTGGACCTGGATAACAATACTAAGTAAGTGACAGAACATTTACATTGTACAGAAATTGCATAGATGGATTTTTTTCCTTTTTTTTTTTTTTTTTCCATAAGACATTTCATAAGGGCAGTAGTAACTTCTTGCGGGCTGTGAGTAGGATTAGGAGAAAGATGTCCATGAAACAATTTCTAGAGACCACAAATTCGTGTGGGTGAACATACTGTGTACCTAAATGATGCACGGAACTGAGAAGGCATATTTCTAGACAGATTTGTATATTTGGAGTATGACACAGAAACAACACTATAGTTCAATCTATTTAAAAACTTAAGCAACACAGTAAAGGTTAGGCTCTTTTTGGTGATACTGATTTTTGGTGAAGTTTCTTTCTGATGCTGTTTATAGGCAACACACAGCAGTGATCAAAACTCCAGCTGTGTCACTACCTCTTGAGTGACAATTTTATGTCTAAATAGGTTACACAGTGTCAGGTGAATAGCTCCAGGAACAAATAAATTCTGTGGTTCTGATTCAAAACAGACAGAGAAATAAAGTGAGAGTACCTGATCGCATCATGTTTGCTGCATGTTATTTTAGAAAACTGCAGTACCTACTTCTTAAACGTTACAGTTCTGCTAGTTGAGACCACAGGTTGATGAGATCTTTCCTCTTCGCATGCACAGTGCTATCAGGCACTGCTCTTCCAGCTCTGCATGTCTGGTTGATGCCATCATGTAACCCACCATGTAGCCCATTCTACTGGCATGTCAGCAACAACATGTTCTCCTTGATAAGTTCAGACCATTTCAGTTCGTTTATGCTGGACAATTGGCTGCAAGTTTTTATACAACAAGACTTTATCCTATAACTATGACTTTATCAAGCACATATAGGTCAAGGGAGGTGATCCTGCCCCTCTACTCCACTCTCGTGAGACCCCACCTGGAGTACTGCGTCC
>NW_009648241.1:2249014-2278307 GCF_000708025.1 Charadrius vociferus | reverse complement strand
GTGGGAGGTGTCCCTGCCCATGGCAGGGAGGTTGGAACTCGATGATCTTTAAGGTTCTTTCCAACCTAAACCATTCTATGATTCTATGATTCTATATCTGTGGTAGGTTGACCCTGGTAAGCAGCTAAGGACCCACATGTCTGCTCACTCCTTTCCTGCCCTCTTTCCCCCAATAGGATGAGAGAGAGAATAAGAGCAAGAGCGACAAAACTCATGAGTCAATATAGGAATAGTTTAATAAGTGAAAGAAAGAGTTAAAAAAAATGCAAAGGGAATCATTCACCACCTGCCACAAGCAGACTGATGCCCAGTCAGTGTCTGACCCACAGCCACAATAGAAGACAAAACTCTCACCTTCTTCTTTGTCTACCCGAGTTTTTAATGCTGAACATAGCATTATATGGTATGGAATATCCCTTTGATCAATATGGGTCAGCTGTCCTGGCTATGACCCGACCCCATTTCTTGATGACCCCCAGCTCACTTTCTGTAGGGATTTTTTTTAAAGAGTAAGAAAAAAAAAAAAAGCCCTGTGTATTGGGTTTTTGTGGCAAGGTTTTGGTAGTGGGGGGGCTGCAGGGGTGACTTCTATGAGAAGATGCCAGAAGCTGCCCCCATGTCATAGAATGATAGAATCAATCACAGAATCATAGAATCATAGAATCATAGAATGGTTTGGTTTGGAAGGGACATTAAAGATCATTTAGTTCCAATCCCTCTGCTATGAGCAGGGACACCTTCCACTAGACCAGGTTTCTCAAAACCTCATCCAACCTGACCTTGGTTGGATGTCAGATGGATTCCCACTTCCACCTGGCTCCAAGACAGACCTGCCACTGGTGAAAGCTTAGCCACACAATGATGGTGGTGGCACCAATGAGAAAATGTATTTAAGAAGGGGTAAAAACTGCTGCAGAGCAACAGCTGTTAGAGAGGAGTGAGAATATGTGAGAAACAACTATGCAGACATCAGGGTCAGTGAAGAAGGAGGGGGAGGAGGTACTCCAGGTGCTGGAGCAGAGATTCCCCTGCAGTCCGTGGTGAAGGCCATAGTGAGGCAGGCTGTCCCTTTGCAGCCCATGGAGGTCCACGTTGGAGCAGATATCCACCTGCAGCCAACAGAGGACTCCAGAGCAAGTGGATTTTTCTGAAGGAAGCTGTGGCCCCATGGGAAGCCCACAATGGAACAGGCTCCTAACAGGACCTGTGAACCTGTGGAGAGAGGAGCCCACACTGGAGCAAGTTTGCTGCCAGGACTTGTGACCTGGTGGGGGTCCCATGTTGGAGCAGTCTGTTCCTGAAGGACTGCAACCCGTGGAAAGGACCCATGCTGGAGCAGTTCATGAAGAGCTGCAGCCCTTGAGAAGGACCCACATTGGAGAAGTCTGTGGACACTGTCTTCCATGGGAAGAACCTCACACTGGAGGAGGGGAAGAGCGTGAGGAGGAAGGAGCAGCAGAGGCAAAGTGTTATGACCCAACCACAATCCTCATTCCCTGTCTCCCTGTGCTGCTTGAGGGGGAGAAGGTAGAGAAAATTGGGAGTGAATTTGAGCCTAGGAAGAAGGAGGGCTGGAGGAAAGGTGTTTTAAGATTTGTTCTTATGTCTCATTATCCTACTCTGATTTGTTGGTAATAAATTAAATTAATTTCCCCAAGTCAAGTCTGTGTTGCCTGTGGAGGTGACTGGTAAGTGATCTCTCTCTCCTTATCTCAACCCACAAGTGTTTTGTCATACTTTTCTCCCCTGTATTTTCAATAGAGAGGGAATGATAGAGTGGCTTAGTGGGCACCTGGCATCCACCCAAGGTCAACCCACCACACCCTGACACTGTGCAAGCACTACCAGAGCCACAGCCAAACACTGGTGTGTGATCAACACTGTTTTAGTCACAAATCCAAGATACAACATTGGATGGGCTGCTGTGAGGAATGTTGACTCCATCCAGCCAGATCCAGCATAATAGTTCAGTGGAAAAGCCATTGCTAGCATTACAAAAATGTTATTGTTTCTAATGAAATCATATTCACAGTAAGAGAAAGTTGGCATTTCAAACACAGATGTTATAACATAAAAATTCCTATATTCTTTCCAATGGGAATAGGACATGTTTTCCTACACTCTATCTTTACTGCTTAGTAGAGGAGACCAGCTTCAATATTTTCGGCTTAAAATAATCATACTTATTCCCTATCTTCAGCTCATTAACATAAATATCAAGTAGTACTATTATATTATACATGGGATGAAGCACTAGATCAGACTACTTTTTAACTCAGTGGATGATTTAATGTTTCCAAAGACACACTGATTATAATGCAGTATCAGTGACTCCTGAATTTCTTCACAATGACATTGTAACCTTTATGAATGGTTGGCTCCTTGTGCTAATGATATAGGAAGAGAACAGATGCAGTTCTCTGGTGATGAGAGGTGCTACTTTGGATGGTTGCTCTTTTTATGGTTTGATCCAAAATCCATTAGTGTCAGTGGAACTTCTTTCATACTCAAAGGTCAGCATGCTCCAAAGAGTTTGCAAGACTGTGCTGAATTACTAGGCCAGATGTACCTTTCAGGTTATTATGAAGAATTTTATGAGTTCCTTGTAAAAAAATCTATAAAGTTTTATCAAAAACCTTAGCTGACATTGACAACTATAATCTACAAAAAAACTTCTAAGATTTCTAAGTTTTTGTTTCAAAATAATGTTATTGTTAAAAAATTATTAGGAAAAAGAGTGATTTTTGAAAGCATTTCACTTAAATAAATATAACAATAGAAACATCTTTTTAAAATTAATTAAAATGCAGTAATTTCCCTGTCCAAATGCATGAAAATTTGCAATAAAGGTGTCAACCAGCCTACACACAACACCATGTTATATGTCTCTTTCCTAAATTCTAATTTATCACTTTTACTTGCTTCAGTTTATGCTGTAGATTTGTTCCTATCAACAATCAAACCAGGGCCAGGGTAATTAAGGCAAATACAATGAGTGCTAGTTACTGAAAAGCATATTTTTTCAAGATTTTCCCCCCTCAAAAAAAACCCAAACATGTATGGTTGGTTGCTTTACTGAGTTATTTATGTATGTACTTATTTAGTTAGTTGAAATTTTGAGGCTCTGAAATCTAAACATGCAAAATAGTCTCTACAATTTTCCATTGGAATGGCAAGGAGCATATGCAGTATCTGTGTTTGTATATGCCAATAGGGGAATAGGAATACAGAAAAGGGTCTAGCCAAATTGCTAATTGAGTAGCCAGCACTGATTTTTTAAATGGCTTTGATTAGGTTTGATCGGATGAACAAGTCACATGTTTTATGATTTGATGTTGTATTTCATGACTGGCTGACTGCAGCTCTTTATAATTAGGTTTACAGTGTACACACTTTTTAAAATGAGCTTGTCATGAATATGTTTAATGCTCAATTAAAAATGAATGTTTCTAGGAACACTCCCACTGACAAACTTATTTCTTAGAACAAGCGTTGGAAGAATTAGAATTAGGGGTCTTAATCAAGAGAATAAAATTCTGGGGTTTTATGGTTCGCCATTGAATATTCACACTCAGTATTTTTAAGATATTTAGCTGTTGCTACCACAAATTCTTTTTTGTTTGAGCTAGACAAGTGAGAGAACAGAACATGATACTGAACATCCATGAAAGCATGAGAAATATACAAAATTCATCAGAATCCGTTTAGGACTAGCAAGCTTCTCAGACTGTACTGTAACAGCAAAACTTGCCAAAAAAGTACAGAAATTAATCTGAAATCCCTTTTGGCTTTAACAGACTAACTGTGCTTATTTAAGTAATTTCAGTGTTCAAAAGGAACACAATTCAAGGAAAAGTGTATTCTTTCTTCAAGATCCTTTAAGATCTTTTCATTGCATTTTCTGCCTTAGCAGAAATGTCTGGAAACTAAATGTGTTAATGATCTTCCTTAAGTTGCTATAAATACATAAATCAAAGTACAACTGTTGTTCTTGCTTTATGATGAAATATTTTTCAGCTAAAGCCAATTATATTTGCAGTGGCTTATCACAGCAATTATATGAAGCAGCAGGCCAGTCAGTAATGACTTTTTTGTTAGGGGAGTGCTAAGAACACTTCCAGCAGAGCTCCATTACCTGGATTACAATCACAGTTTTAAATTAGGTACCAATGCAAGTAATTTAGTTTTGTTTTTGTACTTAATTGGTCATTAACTTGTTCATGCCAATAATTTTATTTCTATGCCACTCAGTCATTAAATACTCCCTAAAACATCTATCCAGAAGCATTCCTTGCTGCAAAAGAAGCAGGAATTCCTTGTAAAACATTTCTATGTCGGTGTGCCACCTTCATCTCCTCGTGAACAAATTTGAATGGCAAAACATTTATTTTTCCACCATAGTAACCGTGCAGTCATTAACATAAGTCAATAGGAGCTTGGTAATTGCTATTCTTGATCGAGCAGTATTTGTGTGTAGTCCAGCATCTTGCTGCTGTCAGTGACTAGAACCACACGCTCATAAAGAAGCTGAAATGAACAATTATGCAGTAACTTTCCTGAGAGGGGAAATTTCTTCCTATTCCCAAAGGCTACCTGTTGTTTTATGTCCTGAAATAAGATGGTTTGTAACTTTTTTTTTTAAAGAAATAAATCTAATTCCATGCAAATGTGAATGTTCTCATTATCCATATAAATGTTTAATCCTTTTTAAAATTCTGTTAATCTTTAAGGCCTCAGTGATATTTTTGTGGCAATGAGCTCTTTAAGTTAATTATGCATGTGCAACAAAGTATATCCTTTTATCAGTTTTAAATTTAAATCCTGCCTATTTACTGCTACACACAGGAACTTTATAAAACTGTATTGTGTAATTTTCTGCTCCAGGCGTTTTATTCAAGTGAGTGTATGTGTGAATGTAATGGCTGGAGGATGCCCTAATAGTCTCTTCCCATCTCTGACTCCTCTCCTCAGTATATTCCTCCATAAAACTGATTTTTGGATCACAGGATTTGGTTTGGAGCTGTGTCTAATGTAGAAAGGTAAGTGCAGTCTCCTCCAAATGGCTTAGGAAGAAGGTCGAAACGAATGATCTTTCTGGAGTAAAAAGTAAACAGATTTTTGAAGCCATACTCAGACCAGTCTTCTCAAACTAGGCAGTAACCAAGGATAAATAATAAAGGAAAACATTATGTGAACATGCACGTAGCCCACAATTAGTGGGGTTTTCAGTCCCTCCATAGTGACTGAACTACAAATCATTTTTTAATCTAATCTAGCCTTTGAGCTAGGAAAGCTAGGTCATTTAGTTCAGGCAATAAGGACTCACAGATTTCACATCCGGAGGTCCAGCTGCTCCTCCCCAAGAGACATCTATCACATTTGTTAAATTTTAAATACAAGTTCAGTTATATTCAGATATATGCTGTGTCCAAACACCAAGGGGATTTGTGCAAACAGGTTTTATATAAAAGGCCCTGTTTTGAAGAATTATTAAACAACTGATTAAAATTAATGTTGTGAGCTCCTCCCGCTGACTTTTTACCATCAGCCAAATAACATTTGGATGATTAAGTAATTCTTTATTCTTGCAGAATTCTCATTGATTTGAGTTTCTTACAGAGAGATTTTGTAAGGTTATTTTTTCACTCATGCTAGTTCAAAGGAAAAGATGGGGAAGAAGAAAAAGATGAAGGGAGTTTATTAATAAGAATAGAGCAGCCAACTCTTGAGATAAGAGGAAGATGAAAGTGAGATATTCAGTTACTGGAGTCTGAGAAAGAAGAATGATGGCTTAACAGGTCGTGGTTCCATTGCATTAATGGGTCATGAAAAAGCAGTTGGCCCAGTTTCTCGGAAGATAGCACCACCAGTGGCACATGCCTGGAACTAACCAAATATCTTACTTGGGATCAAGTCTTGAGGAGTAAATGGACTCCTGCACAGCATTTCAAGATCAGTCTAGTGAAAGTAGTAGGACTTTTTGCCAAATGAAGAAGTGCTTTTGCTCTGAATAAGAAATACCTCAAATTTACATTGGACTAAAGGAAATGGAAGATTAAGGTTTTCCTTTTGTTTATTTTAGTAACATAAAAAAGTTTTAGAGACTTTTAATCATTATGACTGTGACAATTGTTTGGTTAAGCTGGAGGGTATTGATGCTTACTTGGGAATACAGAAAAGACTGTCTTAGACAAGGTGCTCTTGAGGTGGGTGGAATAAGGAAAGCTGAAATTTGCAGGTACCAGTCAGAACTGCATAGCCATTGACTGTTTATTAAGAAAAATGAACAGTCCTTTAACTGCAGTGAATCTGGAGTATGAAAATTGTGCTATAAGACTAAGGCCGGATGGAAAGACTGGAGAAATCATGAATAAACTTTTCAGTTGGAAAGCATTGCACTGAAAAATTCTTTCAAGAACTAATTAGGACTTTGTCAAGACTGAAAGGATGCTAAAGAAGACTGAGGTTTGAATGACAGAATCATAGAAAAATAGAGGTTGGAAAGGACCACTGGACTGTCTTCAGTCTTTGGAGGTTAGGACAAGATAATGGAGATTAACAAGTGGGAAAAGAACTGGAAATGAGAAAGAGATGAAGGCAATTTCCAATGCTGATATTAATACTCATGATGAGAGAAAAGCTGTTGCATAAGGGAACGGTGGAAGACAGAGAGTATCAGTAATAGAAAATGGAGAAGGTGGAAAAGGACCTGGGGGTGTAGGTTGTCAGCTGTTTGCCCAGGTGGCCAAGAAGGACAGCAACATCCTGGCTTGTATCAGGAGTAGTGTGGTGAACAGGATTAGGGAAGTGATCATCCCACTGTACTCAGCACTGGTGAGGCCTCACCTCCAGTACTGTGTTCAGTTTTGGGCCCCTCACTACAAGAATGATACTGAGGTGCTGGAGCATGTCCAAAGAAGAGCAATGAAGCTGTCTAGATCACAAGTCTTATGAGGAGTGGCTGAGGGAACAAGGGTTGTTTAGCCTGGAGCAAAGGAGGCTCAGGAGAGACCTTATTGCTCTCTACAACTACCTGAAAGAAGGTTGTAGTGAGGTGGTGTCAGTCTCTTCTCCCAAGTATTAAGTGATGGCATGAAACAAAATGACCTCAAGTTGCGCCAGGGGAGGTTTAGATTGGATGTTAGGAAAAAATTCTCACTGAAAGGGTTGTCAAACATTGGAACAGGCTGCCCAGGGAAGTGGTGGAGTCACCACCCCTGGAGGTATTTAAAAGATGTGTAGGTGTGACACTTAATGACTTGGTTTATGGGTGGTTTTGGCAGTTGTAGGTTAATGGTTGGACTCGATGATCTTAAAGGGCTTGTCCAACCTAAATGATTCAGTGATTCTATGAATCTATAAAATGGTCATCAGGAAGAAAGCAAAGAGAAGGTGGTTAGCAGGAAATTATCAGCTCTGTGTTAATATAAGAAGCTCAGAAAACTGAAAGGAAGAACTTGCAATGCTAATGCATACTCTGCAAAGGGATATTGGAATAGCAGCAGAAACCTAGAAGAACAAGTCCGAACTGGAACACGTTTGAAATGCATCATCTCTTCTGAGAGACAGGAATAAAACAAAAATAGTGAGAAGTATCACCGTATTAATAAGATCACTAAAAGTTTATACAAACAAAGCAAAAATATCAGTAAAACTAAAGTCAAAGATTACTTTGGAGAAATACCATGAAAGCTGTTCTACCAGGACAAGAAAAGTTAGATGTCTATAAATACTAGCTATGACTCTCTACTCATTATATTAAAAAAAAAAAACCACAACAAACTATTAAAAGAGAGTGATAAGACCCAGGCCACAATACTGTGATGTTTTCAACAAAGAAAAAATCATTCAAAACTGATTATCTATAAAGAAAAAGGATTAGAGGAATGAACAGTATATCATACCTGGAAAAGATAGAAAACTTGAATTTTGGTCAAGTGAAATTTGATGTCAAAGCACAACAGTTGTATGTAAGCATAGAGAGATGAAAATGAGGAAAATGACAAGTCTACAGGACAGTGTTAGAATAAGAATGAAATGGGATGGACTGTCAGTTCATATAGTTAACATGAAAATCAGAATATGTTGTACAGTTATCAGTGACACCCTAGAATAAATAATTGTTGTTATTATTATTGCTATGATTATGCAAAAGAAACCACTTTCAATTTTAACCACATTTAATTATAAAGATTTGTGAGTTTGATTATTGAGTTGGTTTCTCCCTAAGACAGGGTGTAGGGTTAATGAGTTGGGAGGTCTTTAGAAATCTTGTTTGTTCAGAATCCAAGTGGGTAAGAAAACAGAAGTATGAAATGGCCAAGTTGACTGTGAACAAAAACAGCAGCTAAAAAACCTATTGTCAGTCATCTTAAAGGTTATTGAAAGTAACAGAAGAAAGGTCAAGAATAAAGAAGTAACTGTGCTTTTAAGCAGGAAACATGTAAAATAGTTTTACAAAGTAATTTAGATGATAATTGTGTACAGGCAATTGACTCCAGTCAATGACTCCATTCCAATTCACCAACTGCACTTGGCTTGCTTAATGCCTATAGGTACTTCAGAGAAGAGTCAATCACAGTAAAAGATGGGAACTGTACAAGTAAGAAAAAAAAAAAAAAAAGAAAGCTTTTTAAATCATTGATCCAAATATTGCAAGATAGTTCAAAATTTATGTGTTGAAGTTGTGTTACAATTTCATCTGAAAAACTCCAGGTATCTGAAGAAAAACATCCAAGACTCATTTTTATGGGTTTTAGTTCTTACTTCAGTTAACATTTTGGTATTTTTAACTTGTGGTGCACAGTATAGCTTGTAAAGGAGTTAAATTAAGGACAGATGTTTCAGTTAAAGAGAAAAAGGTAAGGAAAAAAACAAGCAAACATTGTCCTTGACCTTGGGATCAGCTGGAAATAGGACTTTGTATGTGATGGGGCATACACACTGATTTTGTTGAATGGCTGTTGTTTACTGTTCCAAATTAATGGTGGTACTTTTGTTCTACAAAAGAGGAGACTGCCAGTAAGGAAAGCATAGATTTCTAGTAGAAAGACACTGAATTGTCTCAGAGGCACAGTTCTGGGTACCAGGAACACACCAGTTATTTCAAGACAGAGACCATTGTGCAATAGCTGGTTTCCCTTACCCAGATGAATTGACCATGTAAGGCTATGTGGGTCATAAAAAGAGTGCCCACCTTTAGGGTTAAAGTGGGGATATGACAGACAGTGGTCTTGCTGCAGAACATCTGTGAAAGAGGATTTTAGATAAATTTCTTAATTTCCAGTAGTTGCTGAGCAAAGAGAGGGAAAGGACATGGAGAAAGGGGAGGCTAAGAAGCTAAACTGCAACGTGACAAGCTATCACTATCTTTACACTATTATCAAGAGCTGGCTAAAGCTCATTATGTTATTCTCTTTTGGGTGCAGGTTCATTTTAGGTGATGCAATGCCCAATCTTTTTCTATGTTAAAATAATTTTATTTTTTTTTAATTCAACAAGAACATCAAAGGTGAGCCAGATATAGCATAATCTATTTCCTGAATGCTCTGAAATCAAAGGAATTAATTGCAGCAACTGCTACCCTTATATTTGCAATATTTGTGACTTTACGGAGAAAGGGCTGAAGCCAAATAACTGATGTCCATGGACTATTTTTTTTTTTTTTAATTGAAAAACTGAATAAAAGATGCTGTTCTGGGGTCCATTTTTCATAACTAGCAGCAGGCTTAAAAGAAAAGGGATGATTTTCAAGCAACCCTAAATGCAAAGCTGAACTCTGGATATACTTGTATATTTTAGGAAAAGATACAGTTCATCCATTGGTTTTGGAAATTTTCTTAAGCTTTGTGCACTCCTGTAAATACTAAATAGTATTAGTGCCCAATAATGAAAGAATAGGGCCGAACTTTGTCAGAGAAATGTGTGAAAAGAGTACAAGACTCAAGGCAGAAGAATGTGCAATGGCTCAAGAGATACTCCTTGCCATTCTTTTCAAGATGTGTGTGTGACTCCTAGGCTAGGGTCTGATACTGCTTTCTGGAATTCCTGTTCTGAAACAGTCAGAGCTGTCTCCAGGAGGGTGACAGGCTTTAAGATGTTTGTGTATCTGTGAGAAGGTGAAGAGGAGGAGAAAATACTTCACCTCAGTCTCCTTAACATGTTGAACCTATTGCATATGTGTAAACATGAAGAAATTGGTTATGTTTTTTAAGAGTGCCTACTTTTAATTTTTTTTTTTTTTTTTGTTCTAAAAACCTTAAGATAATTTTGAAATGTATGGTTTTGCTTTTGTTGGTAGCTGTCATTATATTAATTGTTTGGGAACATGGCATCACCGCTTCAGCTGGTGTGGCTCCACTGAAGCCAGTAGAGCTTTTATTATTGTTTATCATTGTCAGTGCAGAACAGCTGAGGCTATGTAAGACATAGACTAATTGCCACTTAGGGGTATGTCAGGAAAGAACTGGGACCAAGCAGCTAATCCATCTGTCACAGAGCACTTGAGTAAAGATTAGACTCACAGTTCTACAACCTCTAGTTTATATTAGCAGAAATCTGTACCAATATAAATGTTGAATTATATTTGTATATGTGTGTAAACCAATAGTCCAGAATCAAAGTACCTCTTAGACTGGTTGTAGAGCCTATGTGTAGACTCTCAAAAGGAAGCAAATATCTTCACATGAACAATGAAAATATTTAAATTTATGAAAAATCAAAGACTGAGCTCTTGAAACTATGTTATACACCTAACAGCATTTTGGGGACATTTGCCACGCCCTAGTTTAAAGAATTCAATGAAAAATGTGTTCTGGATTATTAAGGAAAACAGTGACTGATTCCCTTGATGGCATTACTCTTCCTTTTTTTTTTTTATATTTTCTGTCATGATATGCTATTTTAACTTACTGTCTCTGTCCCAGCTTTCATCCCAACTGGATTAAGTTTCAAGATAAAATATCACATTCTTTACAGAAAATTTCTTGAGAATATTTGTCTTTAGGTTTCCTTACTATGTATATCATATCTTTCATATGCTCTGTACCCATAATTAGAGTTTTGGAAAGCTATCCTTTTTAATAATAAATTCAGTATGTCAAGGAAATGACATATGATTCAACTTAAAGATAATGAATAATTATGAATGATACTAATGGTCCCTTAATGTTAATGTCATTCTGCTAATTTAATATGGCAATTAATTTTGCACATGAAACACATGCAGGTGCTTTGAATCATTTTTTTAAAATCTTCATTTCCTAACTCTCTTGATAGTTTCACAAATTTAGAATTAATATTGAGTAACTTTCATAGTAATTTTTAGTTTAATATGTTATCACTATAACAACCACTTAACACTTGGAGAACAGCTTCACATTAATACTATTTATGGTTATATCCATTAATTATATTTAGGATGATTTTTGTGGGTAAACTTACTTCACTGATGGTCTTAAATTAACAAAATTATAACTTGGCTCATTTCATACATAAATTACATGTCATGATCTGCTATGTTTGTGAGAATATTGACTTTGAGGACGTGGCAAACATCTTGAGGATGTATGATCAGTGTTGTTTTCAAATTGAATGGGAACTGATAGATAGAACTGCTTTATGTGGAAATGTATCCCATGTTGTAATTTGATGAACAGTGTTATGTGCTTGTTTAAAATGAGGTCAAATAGGCTTTGCTCAGTGGTTAAGATTCATAGCTGTTTCTTGCAAGAATTTGACCCTTTAGGCCACCTAAAGAAAAAGAAACACACAACTCTGATTTTAATTGACCTTAGAAAAAGTAATTGTTGCATGCAGTAGTAAGTGTCTTCTGTTCTTTTAATCAAAAGAATGGACTAAAATCTATATGCATTTACTGTCATGTGTTCACTGCATTTATTGTGTGTAGTGTTTAGCCAAATAAAGTGTACCTATTGCTACACTACATAATGGAAGCTAGATATACCCCACCTGCACATACTTATAGTCTTTTGGGGTAATACTATTGTACACATGTGAACAAGGAATAAAACTGTCTTCAGAGATGGGATTCTTTTTCAAGATGACTTGGCAGCTCACTCTTTCTACACTCCATCTTACTTATCTACTATACTCATATTAACATCAGATAATTTAAATTAGATAGTTATAGAGATTAAGATAGGTAAAAAAAAAAATAAAAATAAAAATCCACTCCTGGTAGATAAAGTCTCTGTCTCCCGTTCATTGTGTATATTTCATATTTGTTCATATGTTGGAATAATCAAGCTGCTCACCTGGCTTTGTGGGTACACTTTGTTCAAAACTTGTGACTTATTTCATTTGTGCCAATATTCTAAATCCTTTCTACATCACCACAACAAAACCTTTTAGTATAGTTGAATGAAGACTAATAAGATTTGTACAGTGCTATAATAAGGCTCTTAAAACAGGAGAGGACTTCCTGTTATAAAATACCACCTCCTCTCACCCTCTGCTTTATAGCTCATCTTGGCTTTCTTTTTTAGGTAAGAGAGAAAGACTAGGTTTATCTTGTTTTGTTTTCCCAGAAATCAATGAGATTGAATGGTACAAATATTAGGACAAATTATACAGGAATAAGAAAAAAGCTAAAGACTCTTTGTTTGCAAACACTTTAAGAGAAAACAGAGTTCCATATAGGGATAAGTAGGGAAGGAAGGAAGAAAGGGAGGGAGGGAAGGAGGAGCGTTATTTGCAATGAAAGTTTAGCTGTCAGAAGTATAGCCTACTAAGTATAAAGAGGAATTTATTTTCTATCCAGGGCATCTTAATAACCACTGAAAGGCAGCTAACTTAATCAATGAGCCATCTAACTATTGTTAGATTGTTCTGGAGCTTTATATATAGCATTTGCTCAGGTCTGTTTCCTCTGTATTCTAGTTGTGTTGTTGTTAAGCAAGGATTTCTGTACCTCACAGAAATATTGTCAGGATTCATTTTTTCATACAAAACATCTAGGATTCATATAAGAAGACCATTTTTAACAGATTAAATCAAAAAATGTATTTGTTTAACACTGACCAAAGTGAAATAAAGCAATAGCTTTCAAGCAGGCTGAAAATTATCTGCAGAATTTATTTCTTCCAGCAATCAGAAACACTGCTGTGTTTGTTTTGGAGGGATCTGTGGTTTTGGGATTGTTTTTTTGGCTTTTGTGTTTGTTTCTTTGTTTGTTTTTGTTTTTTGAGGGGGACTGGTTTGGAGGGTTGTTTTTTTTTTTCCTTTTTAATGTTGTACTCACAGTTTTTCAGGTCTATCTGATCAAATTACTGTCCTCTCTGTACTAATAACCCCTCTTAGGACACACTTGGGCAGGACTGCACTGCTCAGTGAAGCACCTGACCTGCGCACTATTGACCTGAGAAAATATATTCACATAGTGTAGCAGCACTTAAGCTGCACACAGCAGAGCTTATTATCTTAAAAATAGAACTCAATACTACTTGTACACCACAGCTTAGGCAGTCCTGCAGTCAGAGGATGCCAGCTCATCTGTCCAAACTGTAACCATCAAAAATATTGCTATAGAGTTTAAACTAGCTGTCTAGGATTTCCATAGTTAACAGTCCAAAATAATATACAGAAAGAGGTGATTCATTGCCCCCCGCCCTATAGAGATGCTTATAACACGTGGTATTAATTTTTCTCTCAAGTACATTTCCTGTATCTTCACTGACTGTAGGGGATGTGCATGATTTACCTGGATTATTTTTGAGATATAAAGTTAGATAAGAAAATTTCTGTCATGTTATTATCTGTCCACTACTTCTATGTTGCTTCTATCTGAGAATTCATAAGATATTGTCCATGAATATTTTTATTGATTTTAATATATTAATGTTATTTATTATAGCATTTATTAAATGTCAGGGCATTGATTGCAACTTTGTACTGTTAAGGATCTGGTTGTATTTTAGAACCTTTAATAGATAAACTGATCCTAAAAAAGCAATGTTCATAGTCATCCTTGTACCTTGGATATCTTTAGAAGAGATTCCTTTACTGACAGAAGAAAACAGAAGAATTGAATTCTGTTCTGCCTTATTTATCATCAACAACTTGATTATAGGTTTAAAATCAAAGGGAGACTGGAATGTGATTTTCATATTTATGTTTCTGCTTGACTTTGAAATTTGTTATAGAAGTCACTGTGAAAGAAGAACTAGGGAGTATCACAAGGAAAGCTTAAAGTCACTCTTCTGACTCTAAAACATTGAAACTACCTGAGACTATAAAACATTTTGGTTTTTAACCTGAAAGAATAATTATGCAATACTATAACAACATAAGCTTTAACAAACAGGCATTCAAAATGAATTATCTGAATGGTGTCCTTAGGTGCTAAAGGCTGCTTAATTTTTTTGCATATTTGGGACTATGCTAGATGATTTCTTTATTATTTAGACCACTGGACAGTGTGTTTGAAAAATTTCTTCATTGCTGAGCTTGCATTTTCATGGTAACATTATCATTTAGCATAGATATGAAAAATCTCATACACATGGAAACATGACATAATTTCCTGTAGTATGGAGACTATAATTTAACTTAAATAAATTCAGGTAATTGGCTTAAGGAAAAAGAAAAGATCCAACAGCGTTGACACAATTTTGTCTTTAGAACCATTAGTGGTCTATGATATACTAAGAACAAACTAAGTATGAGTTTCAGCTCATGTGCTAATATCACAGTCACTAACATTGAGACCTTATCTGAACTACACATGATCTCACCCTTTCACCTTTGTATAGTATCTGTAAAAGCTACAGAAGAAGAAAAATGGAAAAGGAAAGTAAGACCACAATGCTGGACTTAAACCAGCACTTTTTCATCACGCCATATGCAAACAATCAAGTGCTTAGTACAGAAGATGAACAGAAAATTGGTGGAAGACACCATCCCCAATCAAAGTTTGATTTTAATATGGATTTACTGTTCTCTTCATGAAAATGAGAAAAAAATAAAAATAAAATCAAGGGATCTGGCATTTATTTGCACAAAAGATTCCAGGTATATTTGTAAGGAAAAGAAAGAAGAGAGAGGA
Source organism: Charadrius vociferus (assembly GCF_000708025.1). Classification (NCBI taxonomy): domain Eukaryota; kingdom Metazoa; phylum Chordata; class Aves; order Charadriiformes; family Charadriidae; genus Charadrius; species Charadrius vociferus. Next base: position 2,263,243 of record NW_009648241.1, on the reverse strand, counting down.
AGAGGTGTGGTGGGACATGTTAAAAAAAAAATTGGTTGAGAGGGAGGCATTCTTCTTGTACTCAAAGGTGAGATTTTTACAATAACAAGGTTGTTAGTCTTGTCTGGTGAGTGTCTCAAACCACATCTCCTGCTACGTGGTGGACTATTCCCCTGGAAGATGTGTTCAGGAATGAGAAATCCTCAGAATGACATTCATTGACTTGCTGTTAATAAAGACAGCTTGCATTGGAGATACATATCTTTAGGTAGGTTTCATTCCAATTAACTGAGATATCTAAAGTTAATGATTGAATTGTAGCTAACAAAACTCCCTTCATATTAGTGGAAAGAAACAGACCCTTTGGAGGTTGCTACATCCCATTTTAAGAGAGACATTTAAGGTAGCATAAGTCATCTTCAGATAGTGCTTGTATTGATAGCTTAACCAAAAGTAAGTATTGTAGACTGGATAAATACCTTTTGGTTCACTAAGGTTACTTGACGTAAAACCTATATTTAATATGCTTAGCCATCTGAACAAGTGTCCTAATATTTCTCTTACTACTTATCTCTGCATCAATAGCTATTTAATTATTTCAGATTACGTGGAACAGATTCAGAAAAATATGTTCAGAACAAAACAGCAATTCAGAACAAACCTTCTTGCACTGTCTTCTTGGACATGGGTAAGAACTCTGTTGTGAAAAAAAAGTGATTTTGGTTCCTCTGCACATGGTATCTATTTGTCATGTCAATATATCTTGAGAGAAAACTTGAACTTGGAAATCTATGTAACAAAGCAAACCTGAGATTTTCTTAGTTTCCAAAAAAATTTAAATGAGTGATTCTTTTTTTTGTCTGCAGTTTCTAGGTTAATAGATTGCAAACTATTGTGGACAGAGGCTGTGGGATCTTAGTAAGCTGAGCTACATGTGAGGAATGTAGATACTAACAGAGAGCAGATAAATAGTTATAATGCTGCACAACAGTTATTTCTTTCTATTTGTTCTAATTTTCTTTCTGATTTGACAGTTAATGGGGGAAAAGGGTGGAGAAACATATAATGTCACATATTACATACCATTTCAAATGTGGCAAGTGACAGCAGATAGTGCTATTGTCTGAGTTCAGAATATGCCCTCGGACTAAATTTTTGCTAACTGTTCCTGCTGTTATTTGCCCATAATTTTAATGATTACATTTAAGTCAGGAATAATGCAATACACCAGTAGAATAAATTGCTTTGTTTTGTTTTGTTTTGTTTTTTAATGTTCTTTCTTGCAATGATGCAAAATATTGCCTGACAGAATACTATTGGGCACTGAGGCTAGTTTTGGCAAAGTAGACAAACTAATTTTGGAAACAGTAAAGAAGTTGAAATTGAAGGCTAGTATCAGAAGTAAATGATAATTTGCTTATTTTTTTGTGGTTTTTTTTTTTTTCCCCAGAAAGACATTCCTGCATTATGTTTTACTTACATATTAATTTATATTTCATAATGGAATAATAAAAGTGGAAATTTTAAAATCAGAATATATTAAATATTTAATGATGTAATCAAAGCATCGATTTCAGCGGGAAAATCAAGCCAGTGGAACAACAGTGGACATTTTAGTGTGTTTTGAATCTCTAGTTTTGTTTAGTGTTTCCAACTTACATGATTTTTAGAAAAAAAGATTATTCCTTCACACAGTTGTTTCCAGCTCAACATGAAATACTTTTCTAACACAGACCGAAGCAAAGGGCTTTATTTGGTTACTAAGTCATGTGCCCAGATTTCCTTGTATCATTCTTCCAAGGAATATTATTTGAAGATTTACAATTGTTCTCCCTATCAACGTTATTTTTCCTATGCTGAAATATTTTTAAGGTTTTAACACATGTTTTTATACTGAAATACATTCAGCAGATAATTAGAAACTATTTGGCAAGAATTTCCGCTCTGAAACTGTGCTATTAGGACTGCAAGCTTTCATTTGGTTTAACTGCATCACTGCTACTATAAAAAGCAAGAATGGAGGAAAACATCTCTTCTATTGCTCCAAATTCCTGACACATCATTCTATTAAAAAACTGGAATGCAGGAGAACGCTGTTTTTCCATTATGGAGCAGACCTGTTATGTGACAGAGATCACAGCTTGCCAAAATACAGCAGTTCCTCCAGTATGTCTTGCTGTCTGTGGACTACTTCTCATTAAGTATAGATTAATAAAGGAAAGTAGCGAAGGAATGTCCTTATGAGGTGTAGTTGCTTGTTTTTTCTTTTCCTTTTTTGTGATAGATCGGCAGTTATTGTCTAGGCGTTTGCTGTTTGGATTGTATTTTCAAACATCATTAAAAGTTCTCTTTAATATCTTTATCAACGGCCTGGACAGGGGTATTGAGTCCACCCTCAGTAAATTTGCAGATGACATCAAGTTGGGAGGGAGCATTGATCTGCTTGAGGATAGGATGGCTTGAGAGAGGAATCTGGACAGGCTGGATGGATGGACCAAGGCCAGCAGTACGAGATTCAACAAGATCAAGTGCCAGGTCCTGCACTTGGGTCACAACAACCCCATACAGCCCTATAGGCTTGGGGGAGAGTGGCTGGAAAGCTGCCTGGCAGAAAAGGACCTCGGGGGGTTGGTCAACAGCTGGCTGAATATGAGCCGACAGTGTGCCCAGGTGGCCAAGAAAGACAACAGCATCCTGGCTTGTATCAGAAACAGTGTGGTGAGCAGGACTAGTGAATTGACTGTTCCGCACACATGGCACTGGTGAGGCCCCATCTTAAATACTGTGTTTAGCTTTGGGCCCCTCACTACAAGAATGATACTGAGGTGCTGGAGCAAGTCCAGAGAAGGACAAGGAAGCTGGTGAGGGGTCTAGAGCACAAGTCTTATGAGGAGCAGCTTAGGGAACTTGGGTTGTTTAGCCTGAAGAAAAAGGCACTCAGGGGAGATCTTACTGCTCTCGACAACTACCTGAAAGGAGGTTGCAATGAGGTGAGGGTTGTTCTCTTCTCCCAGGTAACAAATGACAGGATGAGAGGAAACAACTTCAAGTTATGCCAGGGGAGGTTTAGATTTAATATTAGGAAAAAATTCTTCACTGAAAGGTTTATCAAACGCTGGAACAGACTGCCCAGGGAAGTGGTAGAGTTCCTATCCCCGGAGGTATTTAAAGATGGGTAGACAATGTTCATAGGAACATGGTTTAGTGGCAGTTTTGGCAGGGTTAGTTTGATAATTGGACTCAATGATCTTAAAGGCCCTTTTCAACCTAGATGATTGTATGACTCAATTTTCACACTTTAATCATATCAAACGTATATTTAATAAATACCTAACCATCAATTGCTGTTGTGAAAAGCACAATAAAATAAGAAAGTACTATAAAATCATAAAAGACACTAATGTCCACAAAGAAAGCTTGAAGAGCTTTTCACTTCAAGAAAATAGTATAACATTTTAATACTAATTATATTCTTCTGTCCATGTGTATGCTCCACACATTTTACAGCTTAGCAGTATATAGAGAGAGTTGTTATGCAAGATATTTGTGACCTATTAGATTCTTCTGTGACATCTCTTTCTTTCCTAGCACTTGTCTTAGAATAAGTTAGTGAGAAGCTTACAGATGATACCACCCCAGTCAGTTTATCAAATTACATTCAGAATCAGGTCAAGATGGCCTGGAAGACAAAACCCACCAAATTTCTAAGGTAATATATGTATCCACCTGTTATCTAGCATATGGTATGATTTTCCTATGCCTGATAACATCCAAGACCTTTACATGGTGATGGTTGATACGGCAGGGTATAAATAAATTACACCCTGCTGGAGCCATAGCTGGAGGCTAATCAGAAGAAACTGTAGCACTGGAAATCTTTTTTTGTATCCCGGTGTCATCCCTTGTGCCTCCTCCAGCGCTCTGAGCTGGATCTTCGCCTGATGTAGATGAGTTTTATTCTATTGAAGAGTCTTTATTTCAGATGAGATATTGACTGTATTTGAGAAAATTTCTATTTCACCTACTCAGCAATATGTATATCTCTAACCTTTTTCTCAAAACTCAGAGCAGAGAAATAATTTACATGCACATTCTGGAAATGTAATAGGAGAAAGAAACTAAGACTGTTGGTGGGCAAGGACTTCCCTGCAAAAAGAAGTCTGTTTGCATAAGGAGAGGGCTTGAGTTCTTTTGGAAACTTCTGTAACTTTGGATAATGTGGATAAGGATATATGGCTTAAGCTTCTTAGGAATTTATCATGTTCTTCTCTTACTATGTTTTAGATGTACTTGGAATATGGTGCACATTTATGCCTGGTTTGATTGTATTTTGACTCTGGAGTTCCTGGCTTCTTTGCATATTTTTAACTTTATTTTCTGGTTAGTATAAAAACATCAGAGAAGACACTTGATGATTTATTTACATGAAGCTGCTTTCACTATTCAAGTAGCTAGAATTTACAGATGAACTTGAAATACAATTTTAATAAAGAATTGTCTTGTTTTTTTTGTTTTTCCCAATAGCTATAGCTGAATGAAATACATGCATCATATGAAATACACTCCTCATTGATATTAGACTCCAAACTACCTCATGATTTGAAGAGCAAATCTCAGAACATAGCTGCTTCATTGAAGGAAAAACAGATGTTTCTTTGGATATTTTGACAATCATATATTGAAAATATACTCCCTGCACCTTAGCAATCATTCATTCTGGGGATTATAGTGAAAGTAAAAAGGAAGGAGTTTAAATGTAGTTAAACAGTTAATGTAAAGCACATAGCTTGCCTTGTGTAAGTGTTTTGGGAGAGAATACAATACCATAATAAAAGCATATTATGAAAAATTACCCCTAAAATTATCTAGGTCTTCATTATTGATCATTTCTTTCAAGCAGACGCATTTTAAGCGGTTTTACTTTGTTAGACTTTGTACAGAGTTGTTTACATTGGCTTAAATGCTGTCTTTAGTTAATAATAGCAAAATCCTTCTGTGTACTATTGAAAGAGATATGCAACTAATCTGGCACTCTGACATGTAAATGAGACTCAGTGAAGAGTCAATAAACTTTGTGATTTCTGTACGATATACATGGATAGAAGCAATTAGATACGGTCATTTGGCAGGGAAATATCAGTAATATTTATACACTGATGTAGCCTATGTCACTACTTATGTCTCTGGTAACCCCTATAATAAAGAATAAAGAAATCACAATTCAACAGGGCCAAATCTAGCCATGCAGCTGTTGCATCTCCTGTGGCTGCTCTTCATCACAGGCACAACTCAAAGAACACATAAAGCTAGTTTCAATGGCTCCTTAGGCTTATGCCCACTCTTCTTCACTAGAGAAACTGGAATTCTTTGTCAATCTGTTCCACAAATTCTGGCCTTCACCTTTCATAACTTCTCTTTAAATATTCTCTCTTCCTTTCCTGCTTCTGTTAGAAATGAATTCTCATTTCTCTTCCCTGTATTTTGTCCCTTGTAACTGGATGCAAGACAAATGTGAAATTGTGCTGTATGAAAATTATCTTCTACAGTTATCACTGTAGACATTTAAACTTTTGTCTTTTCTGAATTAACATTTTTATGCCCAATTGCATTATGTGTATAATAACAGTAGTTGTTATTGATGCTATGCTTTCCATGATTTAGCAATATGATATTATAGTCTCCTAAAGAGGACTTTCAAGAATCATTTACTGTCTGACTGAGAATATTCCTCTACCATAAAAAAAAAAAAAAAAAAAAAAAAAAAAGGCTTTGGTCAGTTCTTTCTGTAGTTTTCTTCTTTGATAAAATCAGAGCAGCATAGGTCTGTTAATGTGTGGTGCCACTTTGATTGCTCATATATGTAGACTGACTCTCCAGTATACCAGAACACTTTTTGGAATAGGGAGTGAACAAAAATTTCTGAGACAGTCACACTAGTACAAAGCTGTATGAAATCCCACCCTCCCTTCGTTTCCCTCTGATTGTTGGCTAGTTCTTAATCCATTCGACATGTCACACAGTGATAAGATCATAAACATCATCTTTGTTTGGCAATGAGTGAGATTCCTTACAGAATCTAAATTGTATGACATTTTGAATAGCACTTTTGTAGCCTTATCAAAGACAGGTAACAAATTAGTTGCCAATATTCAGTGGAATAAATTATACAACTTTAATTCTTTACTAATTAAATAATATAATATAGTTTATTGTTTTGCCCAGGGCTGATATCTTATTGGCAGACACAGGTTATCCTGTTTTGTTTTTAAAGTGTTAATCCAAAATTAGCTTTGTTCCCGTTCTATGATTTCCCCAGTGTTATAATACTAACTGAAAATCAGCGTTAATGAGTCAGTGTGCTCCTCAGCCAGCATTTTCAGAATCCTTTTACAGAAATTGCTGGTTTTGGAATTACTGTTAAAAGCTGCTGTTAAAATGATGCTTAGATGTTGCTAGGATATAAATAATTTCATCTTTGTCCTTGGTATAAGTCTATTTTATATCAATATTTCTCCTATTTACAGAAACAGTGAAGTTTATGAAAAAAAAAACCAACAAAACAACCAGCTTTTCTCCCTTACTGTTGACATTTAATTCATGTTAATGTAATTGACCGTTTTGATTCCTTTTACTTTTAAAGTAAGACAACATGAATGCAATGCAATATAAATATATGTACATATGTATCTATATACATGTGCCCATCTATATATGTATATGTTGATAAATATATGTAATAAACATACATATAATCTACATATATACATGTAAATATGCATATAAAAAAGTCAGTGTTACATACAAATATATAGTTGCCTTACTATCACCTTAAAGTTTGCATAGTCTCTTTTGTATCTTATTACTCTTCAATAAACTTCTGATCTTTATTTTTGTTCATTATTGTACACCATTTCTTTCTTTCATTTATTGAATATTTTTACATCAAAAGCTGCTCTATCAATTTCTTATAAAACAAAATGCAAAACATGTTTTTGCATTTAAAATATCAAACGAACGCATTAAAAATCATAGCAACGGCGGTGAAGGTCATCAAATTAATTGTCTTCAACATTTTCAAAATAATATTTGAAAATGGATCTATTATACTCCTTGTATTTCAACTGAGTTGTTTTCAAAAATTATTTTGACAAAAGGTATTCTTGACTTCATGTTGTTATAAAACAAATTGTTATAAAACAAACACATATGCATTATAAAAATATAAAAGTGTGACAGCTTTTGAGGCTAAGATAAAGCAATTCAGTTCTAAAAAAATATGTACTGCAAGGTTTTGAAACTCATCTACCCATGTCTAGACAGAGAAAACAGTTTGGATCTCCAAAACACTGAATTCCCTAAAGCAAGCTGTGAAATAAATATTAGTACTCTTTAGAGAACATTCTTGGTAGATCCAAACCAGAGAAAGATTAATTTTGTGGATAAAAGCAGAATTTGAGCTAATTCTTATTTAAATAAAAAGTTTTCTTGTTATTCCTTAAGACTAAGTTCAGTTCTATACCCTTTACAAATTAAAATGGGTTAGCACTTATATATCCTTCAAGAAGGTATCTTGTTTTGGAATATCCCTTCCTCTTTTAAAGTATTCTTACTTTTTCATCCTTGGAAAATCCCAGGTATGCTATTATAATAGGAAAATCCTTCCTTCTTTTGCTGTTAATGTCTTGGTAGGAATTAATGTCCTTGCTTTCCAAAAGAGAGTTATCAGCTATAGCCTGATGTCCTAGACATCTAAAGCAACTTGGCAAAGTTTTTACATTCAGGAAATGATTGAAGAAACCGTAAGCTATGTCACCTCCTTCACACTAGGTAAGATCAATGATGCAGTATAATGCCAGCCAAGCGTTTTCACTGAGTGACAGGTGACAACACTCGAATAACAACGAAAATCTTGGCAAATACACGGTAATGAAATACGTGGTGAAACTCTGAATTACTACATTTGTATGCAATGTGATTAGTTAGGCATGTATTGTGAATACTTTGTGTCAGAATGGTGTGCCTAAGTGATAATTAAAAGATTAAATTGTGGCTCAATTGACTTTGCTGAGTGATAAGCAATTAAGCTGGTTATCGAGAAATAGCCTGGCCCTGTTTGGCATATGATATGGTAAGTAATGTGAATGAGTTTGGTGCAACATGTCAGATGTTACAGATCGTATGAATGGCACTCGTTTTCTTCTCTACATAAACCCTCTGGCATAATGAAATAGAAAGTATCAATTCCCAAACATTATTAATCCTTTCCTTTTCAAATAAGTAAAGTTGGGGGAAAAAAGAATCAAGAAAGGAAACAGAAAAAGACTATTTCCCCAAGTAGATTTCTCAGTATCCCTTCCAAATCTGATGCAGTATGCTCTGCAACAATGCTAAGGCTTAAAGATGTAGCAAGTGGAATGTGATTTGAAACATACGATGACAGCTAATACAGCGTAAATATAATCAATGAGAGAGTTAAAGTATCTCAGTATTTCACAGAATCGCACCTAGAGAACTAATCCTAAAAGGAACTCTGGTGCAGTTATTTTAATTAGGACAGGAAAAGTTAGTTATCTGTGCTTCTATTTTAACACATAATTTGTTTGATGAAACAAATGCTCCCAAATTATAAATCAGCTTGGGTAAAGCTAGATTCACCGACAAATCTATGCTGAATTTGACTAATTAGTTCAGCTTAATAAAAAGGAAAAAGTCCCACTGTAACTAGTTAAGCAAGTGCTTAAAAAAAATGGTTTCTAGGAAATAAGAAACTTAGATTCACACCTTTGCTGCAGTCTGCTTCGGAAGGTGGATTTGATTTGAGGTTCCCCGTATCTTAATTGAATAGATTTTTATTTTTTTTTTTTTTCAAGCAGTTCTCCACTCTAAAGTAGATTCTGTACACTCTTACTATTTTTTCTATAATGGTGGGGTTTGATTTTAGATTAATTATTATTAACATATAATAATACGTTGAAATCTTCTTCTAGTTATGTACAAATGTGTTTCAGCTCCTGCTACAGTCCATGGAGATAAGACTCAAGCTGAGTGCCCTCTGAGACCTTATAGGGTATTGAAGACATCTACACGAGGTTAGTGGGTAACAGCACAAGATTTATGATGACCTACTCCCCTTTGCAGTGGATGATGAAGTTGAGGAACACACTCCATTTAGGTGTCTAAAACCCCTAAAATGGTTTTGTGGTCAACATGTAATCAGAAGATGCTGAAGATAACGTGCTGGTATCACTTGAAATAGCCAATGCTAACCAAGACATGTAAGTACCCAGAATGTGATATCAAGACTTGTAGAAAACCTGTGCCCTTCTGGGCCAGTACTTGAAGGCAGTGGAAAGGTGATCCAGGAAAAAGGGTAGAAACTAAGGAGTTTGTGTATAAAAATTTTAACTGCATTATTATTCATACTGATTTTTTTTTTTCTGCATATGTGTGTTCTTTCTCTCTCTGTAATAATTTTTTTTTTTTGACTAAAAATTATTCTCAATCAAGACAAGTTCAGACAGAGCAGGCCTGACAATCCATAATCCTGAGGCCTTACAAACTCAGTAAAGAGCTTATGGCCTGTTACTAGACTGGCAATACGATATTACATGACTACAGAATTGTAGCTCAGGATTTTACCCATGGCCTGCCTGTTTCTAACTTCTTGTGCAGACACGGAAAGTTGAGCCTAATTCACCAATACTTCTGTACTACTCTGATAAGGCAGAGTAACAAAGAACTGATCACCTGCCCTTCCATGAAGGACTTGCATTGCCAGTTGAAGAGATTGAAGCAACCAGCCAGCTGGTAGTTCTGACCTGTATGCAGCAGACAGACAATAAATTACCCTTATCAAACCTACGAACATTGTCAAATAACCCTCGCACGCATACCTAAACATTTTCCAGATGTTGATTCAACATCAGGTTTGTCACTGAAAAGTCAACCTTCTTCAAGAGCAGGTATCTAAAGAATACATTATTTCACTTCAGCTTGGCAAACCACAGAAGAAAGGGTTTTTTCAGTCTACTTTTTCCCAAATATATATGAGTAGTTTTTGGAAGGTTGTTTTCCTGGGTAGTCCCAGCACACTTTACTAAGGCAAACAAGCACAATCACATTTGTGCAACATTATATGACTGAAGGCACCAGATATATTGCATATGAGACTCCCACTATAAAATACAGCAAAAAATTGCTGCATGTTCTTTTGTTGGGTTTGTAGGGGTTTTTTTTGTTTTTTTCATGAAGAAATGAGAACACCTATAAACATCTTGAAATAACAAATTAAGAAAAATAGATTGCTTTATAAAATATTCATGCAGTCCTTTCATGGAAAGACAAGTCAGTGATTTACAGAAATTAAAAGGAATTCGTACTTCTGAATAAAAAAAGATGAACCTATACACTAAGTCTTAAAATGCTTTGGTATAGAAAACTGTGTGACTTTCAAAAGAGTTTGAGAAATATGAAAAATAGCTATATGCTATAAGAAAGGGAAGCAGTCAGATCTAAAAATATTACTCCAAGGGACATGGTAATGAACTGGAATCTGAAGGCCAAAAGAAATACTTCTTAACTCATGGCATCATAGGAAACTAGGAGAATTTAGGCTATACTTGTATGCCTCTGTCTTTCATGTTGGAAATCCACTAGCTTACTACACTAATACTTGAATCAGACAATAGAAAATCTGCTAAAAAATCTATAAGAGGAAGGTAAACTTTTGAAACTAAATGAAGTGTAGCTTCTAAACAAAAAATTAAGTACTCGTAATAAAAATATAAAAAAATAAGAACTGGCACTGCTTTCAGGAATGATAATTTCTAGTAAATTTAGTTAAAGTAGAGATAAACAGAAAGACATGAAGATCTCTTAGCTCTATTTTATTACTATTTTTTGTTTAGTGTCAACAAGAAGTGGTCTAGCCAAGCTTTTATTATTTTTCAGAAGGGGGAGTTTGTAGTGACTTCTAGTACTTCAGGCAAAAAAGGGATGAGTGCAAGGAAAGGCACCTAATTGTAGTAAAGGAAGGCCAGATGGTTCACTCCTATAATCGCTCTGAAAATAACCTGTAAAGTCTTTATATTTTACTTCTGTCTGTCTGAACATTACAGAAAATAAGGTCACAATAAAGTCTTTCTAAGTATCACATCCTGTATGAGATTAATATCTTCAATTTTCCCAGTACTAGGATGGAGGGAGCAGTTAAAGCAGTTCTTTGGAGATCCATAAGAGGTTGGCCCTTGCTGGATGAAAATATTATTTGTGGCTACTTGACAAACTTAAAACGTTTTTGAAGTATCAAAGCCTTTTAGAATTTCCATTAGATACTGATTTGGTCCTTTAGATTGATATGGATAGATTGTTGGAACGGCCAATGGAAAAACCCAGGGAGCTACTGATTCTCTTCTAATATAATATGGATAGCATTATATACTGTTCATAAATAAATACCTAAATTTGGTTTTTATGTCTGTGTTTGCAAGTATCCATAAGTTTACTGGTCTTCACAGTTCTATGAATGCTATCCAATTTCTGAACAACCTTTTTCAATAAACAACAATAACAGCAAAAGGATGCAATAAATTTGCCAGCTTGTGTAATAATAGTTTTAATTGTTCTTCTATGAATTAATCATCCAGTCAGACTATCTCAAGGTGTTGACTTTTCCCCTTTTAATTTATTTATTTATTTAAAAAGGGACATTAAATATAGAAACTTATGGTCATTGCTTAAATATTGGATATTTTCTTGGCTTTAGCAAAGAAAAGGTCAGACGATTAGCTATACCACTTCATTATCAAAAATAATTTGATTTATACCCTTGTGCATTTATTTATGTCCTGCATGAGTTATAAATTATGCCTTAGCATCCTTTTGAGGAAAGACCATTTTTGTTCCATTGTAGTTTCTCTACTGTGCAGACACCTTGTTACACAAATGTCCCTTCTAATGAAAGGTCTTATCAACCAAAACATGGACAAGAAACACTGGCTATCATCATAAACTGTAAATGCCTCATTTTGCCTAGTGACGTGTTCAGGTAAAACAATGTGTAAAGTCTAAAACATGTTTTAAAGTTTTAGGGTTTTTTTAACAGCTTACTGTGTAAACCAGAATATCCTGGTGTTGCTGTGGATTTCAGAATTTCTTCCCTGCCTTAGAACTGAGCAAATTTGTAGAAAAGATCTGCAGTATAACATTAGGTCATTCTGTTAATGTCATTAAAACTGTATTAGATTAGACAAAAGACACATCTGTCTGACATGCAGAAACCATAAGTGGAGAATCCCAGAAAACCCGCTACAAGAACATGACAAACATTTTCTTCGAGCTTATAGTGGTTTATGCTCCAGAGACTTCCTGGGCCAGAGGACGTGTCCTTGGACACCTTTTAGCAGATTTTTCTTGAATGAAATTTATTTAAATTACAAACACTACCCACCTCACCACCTAATAAACAGAAGGTAAAAGAAGATAATGTAGTGTGTCTGTATGGTGTGGGTAGAGTTTTTCTATTTATCTATCTGAAAGGGAGAGAATTTTTGTCTTTTGAAGCACCACAGAAGGAGAAAAGAATAAAAAGATAAAATCAATGTGCATTTGATCAAACTTTTTTCAGTAACAGAACATAATGGAAAAGTACCAGTCTTTCAGGGTTGGTATCCAGCACATTCACAAATAAGTTTGAGTTTAAAGAATAATATTTCAGAGAAATATGGGGAAAAAAGAGATTTCTGTAAGCAGTTAGAAGTAAGTCAATATGGCAAAAACAAGATAGCAGTTCACAGCTCTTCTCCATACATCTCAGAGGTTAAACCCCCACACAAATAACTTCACAAAAACTGAGAATTCTGTATTCATCTCATTCTTCAGTGTTAGAGAAGTTATTGAGATGAAAGGTTATTATCTTGTATAGCTTGCATGATTTACCTATATGCTAAATTCTATGGGTTTTGTTGTTCTTTGTGGTTTTTTTTTTTTTTATCATTCCTTTTTCTAGACAATTACTTTAATAGAGATATTTACAATTCAAATTTCTCTTTTCATCATTTTTTTCACGTTAGGGTGATTTTTTTCAACATGCAAATCAATAATTCAGAACTTGCTAGAGACTGAAAAAAAGATTTGAAAAACAAGAAAAAATAAGGTAGCTTCTGGATACAGGCAGCTTTTTCTCAGCTTCTGGCTCCCATGAATATCACAATAATGCAAAATAGCACTTTAAAAGATTCATTGCATTTGCTACTGCTTTTACATGATACTTTTTTTTTTTTCTGTGAAACTAAATTTATTTTTGAGATCTTCCTTCTGTTTAGGACAGTGTATTCATCCTAAGTAAGACTATTAAAAATTGAATCAAACAACTAATTGCCAGATATTTGGCTAATTGCCAAGGTGAATGGATGATTGCAGAAGCAGATGATTATGTCAGGAACCTTCCAAAAGGGCCTGTCCACTTAGTCATCAACGGAATGGATGAAAGGTGTTCAGAAATCATCCTGTAGCTGGACTAAACACATCTAACTCTGACCTCCTTTAGGGAGAATGTCTGTAGTTACTGATGAAATGGAAGTGTCTAGCATTGGTGGGATGATTTACCATTATGAAAGAGCTCTTATTATGGAATGAAACACTCTAAAATCTCTCTTTCCTGTACTCTTTATTCTCTTTACTTTTGACTGTCTAACCATGCTGGACTTCAGTTGCCTAAACATAAGTGCCAGGTGCCACATCAAATCTGCTGGACTATCCAAAATGTTCACAGAGGGCCAGAAGGAGACCTTTGAGAGATACCTTTCTGAAGAGGCAGCCAGCTGAAATATTTTACATCAGCTCAAATGGCTCTAGGCACTTAAGTTAAGGAGAAGGGTTCAGCTTCAGGTTACAGGCAGTTTTTGGTACTATGTCTGAGCTCCTACTGTAGTCAATGGATCTACAATCAATATATAGGACTTGATTCAGTTGCTTTCACATGAACATCTATTATCATTTGAAATGCCTGGTGATATCCTGACTGTTAGCTATATGCAGGGATGTTGCATGTGTCATTTCCAACCACATCATCCTCACAGGCAAGCTTAGGAAGTGTGGGTTAGATGAATGGACAGTGAGATGGATTGAGAACTGGCTGACAGATAGAGCTCAGAGGGTTGTGGTTAGTGGTGCAGAGTCTAGTTGGAGGTTAGTAACAAGTGGTGTCCCTCAGGGGTCAGTACTGGGCCCAGTCTTGTTCAACATATTCAT
>NW_009648241.1:2239314-2248835 GCF_000708025.1 Charadrius vociferus | reverse complement strand
GGCCAAGAAGGCCAATGGCATCCTGGGGTGCATCAAGAAGAGTGTGGCCAGCAGGTCGAGAGAGGTCATCCTCCCCCTCTACTCTGCCCTGGTGAGGCCGCATCTGGAGTACTGCGTCCAGTTCTGGGCTCCCCAGTTCAAGAAGGACAGGGAACTGCTGGAGAGGGTCCAGCAAAGGGCTACGAAGATGATTAGGGGATTGGAACATCTCTCATATGGAGAAAGGTTTAGGGACTTGGGTCTCTTTAGTCTAGAGTAAAGAAGATTGAGGAGGGATCTTATAAATACTTCCAAATACTTAAAGGGAGGGTACCAGGGGGATGGGAGCAGTCTTTTTTCAGTGGTGCCCATTGATAGGACGAGGGGTAATGGGCATAAACTTGAACATAGGAAGTTCCATCTTAACATGAGAAGGCACTTCTTTACTTTGAGGGTAGTGGAGCACTGGAAGAGGCTGCCCAGAGAGGTTGTGGAGTCTCCCACTCTGGAGACATTCAAAATCCGCCTGGACGCTGTCCTGTGCAACCTGCTGTAGGTGACCCTGCTCTGGCAGGAGGGGTGGACTAGATGATCTCCAGAGGTCCCTTCCAACCCTAACCATTCTGTGATTCTGTGATCTTGGATATACTAGCACTCTTGAAACTACACCAGAAGTCTAAGGTCAGTCAGTTGAGTAGAATCTCTCTTAACAAGCAGCAGTCTAAGATACATTTAAATACAACCTTATACTTGAAAATTGTATTTAGGTCTATTGATAAATAGATATATTTCAAATGGTGTTGACTATTACAAGGCTCTCATAGCTTCAACTGAAGCAACTTGGTGTTCAGTATTTTTGAAAATTGGAAAAAAATAAATACATTGTGCAGTGATGAGGATAAATTTTCTTAATAATTATCTTGTAAAACACTCAGCCACATTTTGGCAGTGTATAAAGAGTAGTATTTTAATTTCCTAAAGGGCAAATCAGCAAAACTTTTCTTAAATACCTTCATGACTAACCCTTGAAAATTCTTCCTTTTCTCAATATTCTGCTAATTGTTTCTGAATTATGGCATTTCTGTCACTTTACAGGCAGATGTGGGCTTTTTCTCTTTGATTCTCAAGGCAGACAGATACTAGCCAGTTCCCAGACTGAGTAACTGCAGTTAGTAAGTCTATAGAATGATGTAGAAAGCCACTGTGTCAGCAGTAGGAAGTTCATAACATTTACTTTAGAGGTGGCAGAGACCTACATGATTATAATGACTTGGTCCAATGATCATGGTTTAACCCCAGCCAGCAGCCAGAACCACGTAGCCACTTGCTCACTCCCCCCACAGCAGGGTGGGGAAGACAGTCAGAAGAGTAAAAGTGAGAAAATTGCATTGAGATAAAGCCAGTTTAAGAGGTAAAGCAAAAGCCACGCACACAATCAAAGGAAAACAAGGAATCCATTTGCTACTTCCCATCTTCAGGATAGCAGGGCTCCATCATGCGTAACTGTTACCTGGGAAGACAAACACCATCACTCCAAACTTTCCTCCCTTCCTTCTTCCCCCAGCTTTGTATACTGACCGTGACATCATATGGTATGGAATATTCCCTCGGTCAGTTGGGGTCAGCTGTTCTGGCTGTGTCGCCTCCCAGCTTTTTGTGCCGTCCTGGCCTACTTGCTGGTGGGGCAGTGTGAGGAGCAGAAAAGGCCTTGACTGCTTAGCAACAACCACAAACATTAGTGATCTATCAACAGCATTTCCATACCAAACCCAAAATATAACACTATACCATCTGCTAGTAAGAAAGTCAACTCCATCCCAGATGAAACCATGACATGCAGTAATAAAATCTCTTTGACACTGTTATTTCTATAGGTTTAGTCTCACCCAAGCTTCTAACTCCACATAATTGCTTGCCTTTCTATATTAATGCAATTAATGTCCTTGGGGAAGGACTCTTTGCAAGAGCATGTAGTAATAGGATGAAGGGGAATGGCTTTAAACTGAAAGAGGGTAGATTTAGATTAGATATTAGGAAGAAATTTTTCACTATGAGAGTGGTGAGGCACTAGGAGAGGTTGGCCAGAGAAGTTGTGGAAGCTCCATCACTGGAGGTGTTTAAGGCCAGGCCGGATGGGGTTTTGAGCAGCCTGGTCTGGTGGGAGGTGTCCCTGCCCATGGCAAGGGGGCTGGAACTAGATGACCTTCAAGGTCCTTTCCAACCCAATCTATTCTATGATTCTATGATCAAAACTTTGAGATATCCACTCCCAGCCATGACAACTGAATGACAACTTGCTGCTTTTCTTTTTCTTTTCTGTGCAAAATAGTTTTTCAACAGATAACTGCATTGAAGTGATTGGAAGCTTTAAATATTTGCTCTTTTTTGCTAAACCAAAAATATATTATTTAACACAAATTTAGTTATCCCCTATCAACATTTTAAGAAACATTGCACTGATGGTGTTAGTGTGCAAACCGAATTACTTGAAAAATGGCACACTTTCAGCTGTTGTGTCAAAAAATGAAAAGCAAAGCAAAACTACATTCACAAGTCCTTTCTTCTGAGCAGTTATTCTACAGAACAACATGGAAAAAAACTGCAGACAGACACTTTATTCTTTATCATCTCCATGCAATGCATTGGGTTAGCAAGAAGTTTTTTTCTATATTAATATCATGTACCTGAGTGGTAGGCCTCAGGACTTTTCCCTGTGACATTAGCTGAATAGCTGAGAGGAACAAGCTTGTTCAAGTGAAAAAGGGAAAAAAAACATTATGACTTATCTTTTGTTCTCTCAATCTTTCACAATGTTCTGACTGAAGACAAAGGGTGAAGAACAGACACAGTGAGCATCTGAAGGAGGAGCAATACCAAAAAGAAAGAATTACAAAGGGTTTTTGAGTCATATTTCATTTCAGTGTAACTTTGTTCTCTCCATGTTCTATCTTTTCATCTGTATCAAAAATAAGAACAGAATTCAGCCACTCCAAAGGGAAAACAAAGCAAAACAAAACAAAAGGCACCCAAACCCTCAAAAGCTGTCTGTAAAAATAACTGCTGTAATCCAAACTTTTGGTTAGAGCTTGTGTAAGGACATCATGCAGCATATATCAAGCATGCACCATTCTAGAAAAGACCCTAAAAAGTATCCTTTTATGTTTCACACAAATTTTAATAAAATACCTACCAGATGGGGTACTTTCCCAGAAACAGTTGTATGCCTAAATTTTCCCATTTGATTTTCTTATAAGGAAACGCTCCATGGATGTGAAAGACTGTGCTTATGGAATTATTTCAGATAATGTGAAAAGAGAAAGGTAAAGATCTCATCATTATCCAAATAACTACATACAGTAAACCAATGAGCAGTAGCGGAGTATGTATATCAGAGAACGCAGCTTTCTCTACTGTGAAATCCCAGTCATACTGAAAAAACTAAAAAATATAATTCATAAATGTACATATACAATATATTTGTTTATTTAGTACTTGTCAAAGGCTAACTTCATTAGCATAGAATCCAAATGACTTCATTATGCATTCTAAATTTTCTCTCCAACCGAATTCTTTCTGTGGTGGCATATTTGTACACAAAAGTGGGTAAACTGACACATTTGATACTATGAATCAAGTGTGAAAAAGTGGTAAGACTATACTGCTTAAGCTAAAAATGGGTAAATTTCATTTTCCTGTTTTTATTCTCATCTACTATATGGCCTCTTTATCTTACTATAAAGAGCTATCATCATTGATTTTATAACTACTCCTAAATTGACATAGACATAATTCCAGTCCTGAACATCTGATACAGACATAAAGCGGATATACAACATTTCCCAGAATCAGACCAAAGGTTTGTTAAATATGTACACTCCTTGCAAAGGATGAAAACTTAGAAGGCATCCTCTGAAATTATTGCCAGCATGAGTGGGGATAAATTTAGCTTTAAGCTGATGAGACCTATAAAACAGAGAAACTAATATTAACTCTAATAATGTTATGGATAACCATGGAATTAAAAACTGAACCTTTGATGCACCAAACAGAGCCGTTATTTGTGCCACAGAAGAGTTCATGGTCTGAGAAACATCTATTTTAACAACAATTAGAACTTAAGATGTCTGTAAATGACAAAGGTCCTGTTCTCAATTTTGGAATTTAGTTTACACTGAAGTATAATTTACTACTGTATTGCTTGTGTCCAGATATGGAGGAAATTAATACAGATTTGATAGGGATTTTGGAAAGATTAAGACTGTGTTTCCCACAGTAATGAAAGGAACTTCTGACATTTGGCTGATGTGATTACTGGTGTTTGGATTTTATTGTATATATTTACCATGCATTCTACATTAGTGCAGCTATAGTCATTCCTAAACTCATTTTATTTTTTAAAATGGAAGTAAAAAATAAATAAAATAATCTCTCATTTTAAATTAGAAATGCATTGTTTTCTAAAAGTAAGGGATTAACTGAATTTAAAAATGCCATGGAAGATGAAAGCTTGTTAAAGGACTCTAGATATAGCCCCTTGTTGAAGGAAGTTCTGTTGCTAAGCAACAAAACCCACAAAGTGTTAGGTTCATAAAATGCTGATTAATTAATATACTTAGTAGATAGTGAACAAAGCCATAAATTGTACTTGCAAGGTTATATTAAAGAAGCAGACGAAACGTTTCAGGTAACAGCTTCAACATTCACACAAAATTGGAGCCCACAATCAAACTTCCATTTCTTCTAGTGGGAACCTAAAAGATGGACAATGATGCAAATTTCAGTCTAAATGTATCTATGTTTAATATCCAATACTATGCAGGCTTACTGTCTTACTATGAAAGATAAATCCGGCTGACGTGTTACGGGAAGTGAATGGTCACAAGAATTGCTAACAACTTAATCAGAAATATAGTACCTGATTTCTGATTCTAAATCAAATAAGAAAACTAAACAATGGTTGCATTTTTATATATAAGCTTTATATTCTGGTGCTGAACAAAGTTGAGACTGCTGGAGAATAGATGAATGACTTATATTGTAATTTAATTAACTAATTACAGAAATATCGTAAAAAATTCAACCACATAGGAGAAACTTAAATTGAGAGATCTCGAAAGATTAAAAAAAAAAAAAAAAAAGAAATAGACTTTCGAAAAGAGAAGCTTTACAGTATGAAAAGGCACACAGGATCATGCAAAATTAATCAAGGAAACTTTATTAGAAATCCTGCACAGAAGTGTGATTCTGCTAAAGCTTTGCAACATTGCAAGGCCCATAATGTCAGAAGGAAGAACACTGGGAAAAGAAAAAAACAAAAAACAAACAACTATAATGGATATAATTGATAGTAAGCAGAGTAATTCAAAGAACAAAATGTGAGTAGCCCAGAATGTTATGAACATGAAAATAACAATGGACACCAAGAAACCTTTCCTTGATTGAGATACGACTGACTCAGGTATCAGTACCTGATTAAAAAAAAAAAAAAAAAAAATGCTATGCACAAAGCATTGCTTTTACTGGAGGTATTTAACTTTCAAATACAAGTTTTTGAATAGGAATTGGGCCACCAACACTATAAAAAAAAACAAAATGGGTGACTGTTACAGAGGCTTTTCCTGTAGAAGACATAAAGATCCTATCTGGATAAGAGATCAAGAACTAGCTTTTGTGACTGATCACCAAAAATGATATGAAATATCCACAGATATTCATTACAAAAACAATGTAGAAAGAAAACCATGTTCAGGTCTTTATAATTTGCACTGTGCAAGTTTGGAAAACACTGGGAGTCTGTAATCTCTTGGGGAATTTCAGAAACTGACCCAGCTGCCTATTGAGCTAAGTGGTTAGAATTATTACATTTTGGGGCAAAGAATTAGACTTCGGATGACATTAAACAGTTATCCTCTGCTCTGAGCTCAAAGAAGGAAACATAAAACATGCATATGCATTTACAGAGAGCTAGATAATAATGCAGAGAGCTAGATAATAACGATAATAATTGGTATACCTTATATATGCCAATATATAATGTATCTTCACAACATCCACTGCATCTTACTGTTGATTTCAGTAGACATTAGGTTAGATATTTTTTATTTATGTTGTCTTGTTTAAAACAATGCCTAATTGAAATGAGATTATGACTGAGTAGACTATTTACTGTATTGTGTTAGTACTACGTACTGTATTTTGTTACTTTATGTAATATTGCAATGCTGTGTGCTAAACCCTGTCAGATTAATTATTTTATTTTGCTATATATGTGTGAAGCTCTTCTGGTGAAGGAAACAAATATTCCCTGTATTTTTAGGATTTGATTTTAGCTAACCAACCTGAAATTCACCTGAATATCATGGACTGTGTGTGAAATATGGTTTGGGTTAATTAACCACTTAATAAACCAGTGTTGCTTTCATTCTGTTCTTTTTCTTGATGTTGAGATGTTCTTGACGTGATTTGGGGAACAATTCTGGACATTAGGACACAGATTTGTGAATCTCTGAGTGTATGAAGCTGACAGAGTGCAGTACTCTGTGGAGGGAAGTGAGCTTGTGATGAGAGGGGAAGCCGTACAGTTCTGCTAGGGAAGGAATCTTTCTGCACTGAAATACCTTTGTCTGCTAATACTGCTGTCTTGCACCTGGTATTTGAGTATGGGTCTCTATTATGCTGCTTTCTCACCTTTGTCTGCTCCTATTAGAGATTATGTTTCCTACTAGAGATATTTTTTTTTATTGGAGGAGCCATGCTCGGCAATTTTCCAGTTTATGTAACAGCCTTAAACATTCATGGAAGAGGACCAATTTTGTCTTTGTGTCGAATGTATATGAACAGATTCCTTTAGGTGCTTGGTGCTATTAGAATTAGATACCTACTTCTACTAAACTTTGAAAGGAAACTGGAAGACTAACTGAATTTAAAATCCTTCTGAAAACCAAATAATACATATAAAATAATACGTCAAAGTTATTTTCATTCTTTATAAATTATTTTCACTTGTTTCTTTAAATTAATGACTTTAATGGAGGCTGCCTCAACAAAATTATCTTAAGAGAGCAAGCCAGAACCTCTGCAGCCACTTTAGGCTGTACTTTTTCCGCTCTATAGAAATATCCTGAATAACGTGCATTGGCTTAAAAGCGAACTACAGCTACAGCATCAGCTGAATTGGCTGTTTCCAACTCACTAGAACTCTGCTTATTATGTGCTTGAGAGACTTGTGAGCTGAAGGACGGTGAGGGCGGGTAGGGGGGATAGCTGTGCATGGAAGGCAAATGTAAGATAAACTGTTTGTATTCCTTTTCACCTGAATCTGTGCCTAGTTACTTTGCCCTTTTGAAATAACCCCGCACTGCTCAGCTCTACAATCTTTACTCCTGCTGAGTAGCACTTAATCGTGAGAGAAGACTACTGGGTATCAATGGGACTACTCAGAAGAACAGCACTACTCAGGCTGAGTAAGCGCTGCAGTATCAAACCCAAAAGAAAAAGTGCTGAAAGATGTGCTGTTAAAGCAATTAGAGCTGTAAGCAGGATAGCTCCCCTTCTGGGATTTCAGTGTGAAAATGAAGGTCTAATAACATCCATTTTCATCATGTTGACTTGATGAGCCGGTCACAAGTAAGGTAGGCAAGATGTGATCAAAAAAAAAAAAAGGAAGATTAACGATAAGGCTAGGAGAACACAATGGCATATATTGCCCTGAAGCTTCTGGGAGGAAGGACACTGTTGACTGAATCAAGCAGTGTGCTCTCACTATAGTTCTAACAAAAAGTACTGCTTTTTAAACATCATTTATGAGACGAAAAATAAACTGCGAGCAGGGTGATGCTTTCTTTCTGGGGTATATCTCCTTACTGGTTCCATTTTTTTTTTATTAACATCTCTGATATTCCACAGTGTATATAAATGAACATAATATAGCAATTAAATACTTATTAAATAATTACTTACTCTATCTGTGTTTTTAAACAATGGTGACCTCACTTTTCATTAGTAACTTTAGTATACTGTGTTGTGTCACGTATTTATTAATATTTCATAAACTGAAAGAGTGGAAAAAAACACAAGGTCCAGAGGATTTGAAGCCAGGAATATCACTAGCTCTGACAGTGAAAGATATTGCCTGTTTTTTTATACCAAAATTACTGTTTATATATATATATAAAATATATATATTTGCAGAACTCAAAATATATTTAAAGACTCGTCCTTATTGTACTAAGCTGTGTAGAAGTAAGTGGTAAAGAAAACCTGTTTCAAAGTTCAGAAGCAGAAGTTTTAAAGTTCTAATTCTGCTGTGGAAGCAACAGAAATAGACCACAGAATTAGTTCATGATAGCAAAGTCCAGAAACCTAGTAATAGTGATTTTGGATCACATGTTACCAATATATCAGCTCTTGCTTTCTCATTAAATGTGTGAGAACCTATATCTCAGCAGCATTTTTTTTTTTTTTTGCAAATGTAACTTCTTTCAATAAATTGGTGAATGTTTGGTGGAGATTTTGTTATGTGAACCAAGCAGAAACTTAGAAAGGGAGAACAATATGTTAAAAGAAATTTGTTCTGAAAAAGGAATGCTTTGATACTAGAGACAAGCAGCACAGCAGGAGCTTAAACAAACGAAAACAACCTTGGTGTTTGCTATTCTTCTCTGGTGACAGCTTTGTGGAGGGCACCTAGCTGTTAGAGAGCAATTTAAGAGAAGGATCTGGCAGCATGTAGCATCGTGGTATCACAACAAAGGAAGAAAATGAGATCTTGTTCTTTTTTTCCAAGAAATTCATATTGATAGCCTGTTTCCTATGTTGAATGTATTTATTTGGTGCATGTGTGTAGTGGTGTGGGGGAATGTTCTTGCAGTAGTATGCATTAAATCTACACTCAAGAGATGTTCCTGTCCTTCCGGAATTCTTTGTATTGGTTTGTTTTTTCTGGAGTCACTCAATAAAGAATTTGTAGTTGGAAAGATTGAAAAGGAGAGAGACATTCCCCAGTGAGTGTAAGTGTCTTCAGAAACAGAGACACAATGTTCCTTCTTTTTCCCCTCAGGCAAGAAATGGTGGATGACTCAGGGGAAATGGTGAAAATGTGGACATACTTCTCACTGGAACACTAATAATGTTCTCCCATTTTGCATGACTCATTTGCTCGATGACAATTGTTGTTTCCCCTCACGCGTTGCCAATCCTTCCTCTACACAGGGGATATAAGGTAATTCCCTGCAAGAAGTAGCTCTGTTTATGAAATAGTAAGAATGAAATTTCTTCTCACCTCACAGTATTTCATATGGTACCTTTCCAAGGTTTTTGCCACCAGGGACCTGTAACAGGACCTGTAACATAATGCAATGCAGCAGTGACTTTCTTCCCTCTGTTTCTGCCTCCAATAATGTTACAGATATGCTTCTTTGCTGCTTGAACTTTCATGTTCTTCTCTTCTCTTCTCTTCTCTTCTCTTCTCTTCTCTTCTCTTCTCTTCTCTTCTCTTCTCTTCTCTTCTCTTCTCTTCTCTTCTCTTCTCTTCTCTCTTCTCT
>NW_009648241.1:2215912-2239269 GCF_000708025.1 Charadrius vociferus | reverse complement strand
TCCGCTCCTCTCCTCTCCTCTCCTCTCCTCTCCTCTCCTCTCCTCTCCTCTCCTCTCCTCTCCTCTTCTTTCTTTTTCTGATGAGACTTTTACAGTTATCTGTAAATTTAGGAGATTTTAAAAAGCAAGGAAGCAACAAGGCACATGCAACAAACTTCTAACACTTTTTGCACACTAAAAAATATTCTTCTTTTCCATCAGAGTTCAGGGGACCTAAAAATAATAGAAAAAAAAAGGAAGAAAGGAAGGAAGAAAGAAAGAAAGAAAAGAGAGAAAAGAAGGAAGGAAGGAAGAAAGAGGGAAATAACAAGTTTTTGTGTTGTGTTTGTTTCCTCAAAAAATGAGCAGAAGCATAAATGTGGAAGCAACATGTTTAAAGAGAGAAGAGAAGGTAAGAGAAGGTCTTAGTGCAAACTGGGATGTGACTGTAAATGCCATGAAAAGGAACACTGCATCTTAGACATTGCCATGGTCATTCCCTGGCATTTTTAGATTAGTGGAGCTTTCACTGGAATTGCTTCTCATCTGTCAATAAGACTGCTATCTGTTCTTTTACTACAGAATACCCTGGAACAAGGCAAGATACAGTATTGGTTGCATCATGATTTTTCTCAAATCTTTGTATGACGAATAGAAACAGAAGTAAAAATGAACCAACTTTTTTCATTTTTTTTTTTTCTTCATGAAGTACTTTACAACACACATACTAGAAAACACTATTTTTTTAAACTACATTCTCTTATAAAAGCCCCAATGGTGAGTGTTAGAATGGATGAACATGTTTATCCTTTATTCAGGTACATTTAAGTATATTTAGGCATTTAGATCAAGATTCTACAATCATCAGGCTTAAGTTTACACACAATATATAATTTCATTAAATAAGAAGACCGATAGAACAGTTTAAAATTAAGCATGGCTATTATATGTTGTGAGTTTAGAGGTTAGAATTTCAAGTGTGTTTTTTCCCCTGGGTTATTTTATGTGCGTCTCTATGTACAAAAATTAATAGTGATAAATACAAAACTAATTATTTCATTGCTCTGTAAGCTGGCTGTCAGTGTTCTACTGAAATCTCAGCAAGGAAGAGAAAGTAGAAGAGTCAGAGACAAGAAAGCATGTCCACCCGCATTTGCTCTTTTTTGGTCAGATTTAGTGTTTTTATTCAGTGAAACAGGAACAGGATAAAGATGCCCATGGGAAACTATTTTACTGCTGGGAACAATAAAAAAACTAATTTAAAGATTCCTACCTGCCTCTGTTGCTATACTTTCCACTCCAGATGAATTCAAAAAACAAGTCAGGTCTGAAGCATGAAACCACAAACATATGCCAATTCATGCCTTGCAAAAACAATGGTTCTGTAACTTTAAATCCCTTAATTATTTTTTTAGTTGACACATTAATTAACATTATCAGATTGAAGAACAGAGGAACTATTTTAGGTTATATTTGTATATGTTTATGTCATATTTCAAAATAAAATATTGAGAATTAAAACTTGAGTGGACTGTTGTAAAGTCATTAGAAAGTGAATAACAATGCCCTCATTTGCCTGTGGAATAGAATATTAGTTTTGGAAATCTATTCTTTTATTTATTTGTCCCTGTCCTGCTGCTATTTTTGCTAGTCAGGAAAAGGTTTCCAGCCCATATCGTCTTCCATTTAGAAGCCTTTCTGTTGTGGGTTATAGCCAATGATTTAGCTAGTTTGTTGTAATGCTTGGCAGAGCATCCTCAGGCTTATTTCATAGCTAAGCAAGATTTTGCTGGATGGTTTCTGAATTCAGAGTCTTTTTCAGACAGCTCAAGAGGGAAAAATGCTGATTCGTTGGAAAATGCTGCATTGTATTTATTGAGTTAAAAAAGCAATCTTTACTTTGGATGATGTGGATAATTTACGTAACTCAACATAGCTAAAATTTTTAAAGTAAACTGTACCTATCTTTTTTAACCCTTACAGTATGACTGCAAAAGGCTATAAATATGTTTCTATCTCCTCTGACATGACATTAGCAATTATAAGACAATCTTAATGTTTAAGCATTAACCACTTCCGATGGGGCTTTCAAAGCAAATTCAATAAGGCTCAGACTCCCAACAGATTTGCAAAACAGACAGACTCCAAGTAGCATATTTGATTCCAAGTCACATTTTTCGTTATTTCTGTTCCTGAGAAGGTTCCTGAAAGACATTACTTCTTTAGATAAAGACAACCTAATTTTGATCTAATTCATGACACAGGAAACAGTTTTAAGCTAAATAAAAAAAAAAAAAAATCTCTGGAAAGCTTCATTCAAATAAATTATCATGTTGTTAAGTCACATAATATATTTTGTTCTTTACATGCTCTCCCACATCCTGAGTGCTCTAACTATTGTGCTATAGCACAAAAGAAACTCATCATCCTGTGGAACAGTAACTGTGGAAAACGAAAAAATGAGATACAGTGTGCAAAAAAAGAGAAGCAAATGGAGCAGAAGGTCCTGAAATGAAGCAATGGGAAAGCTATAGAAAGAAACCTTTGTACATTAATCCGGTCTCACTCCTTCTTATGACTTAGATTAACACTGCTTTCTGTATAAAGGATCATTTATGAGGTATAAAATTTATTCACACACCTTCAGAATAAGTTTGGGGAAAATAAGGGAAAAGTCTGAATAGTTTTGCTTTGATTTGTTCTTTTTCTTTTTTTTTTCTTTTTTTTTTTTCTTTCTTCAAATCGTCCCTTTAGACTATTTCTGCAGCCAGTGGTGGCCTAGTCCAATATTTCTTCTGGACAGCAATGAAGAGGATGTTTTTTGAAGGTTTAAAAAATCAAAATTAAGTTAACTATTTTTTTTTTTTTTTACAAAGGCTTTTCTTGATTCTTATACCATCTTCCTCATTCTGCTTAATGCTAAAGTTGACTCAGTTTATACTTGTTCACAAAGTTCTAAAATAGTCCCCTCATGCAGGAACAGTTATCTGTATGCAAGACAGACTCCAACCCTTTCATTCACCAGACGTATGTGAGGCAGTAAATACATCTTCATGATTGTTTGTCAGTGTTGCAGATACATCAGGGCTTCTGTACTCTCTTCATGAGAGGATTTCTTTTCAAGCATCTTGATGTCTGCGGGTCTATCTCCGGTGAAAACCAAGGACCTTTCAGGCTAACAATTGAAGTAGCCATTGAATGGAAGGTATTGGACGTCTGATGAGGAAACTAAACATGAACAAACAAACAAACAACAAGAAAGCAGATTTGCATGCTAAACTACAGAAAACAGAAAACATGCAAGAAGAGCGTATAGGTAATTTCCTTACTAGTGTTTACACACCTACCCAAGACTGTTTGAAAGCTTCTCCTTCTAGAAAAGATCTGCAACTGGAATCTGTCTAAAAGAAAATCATCTCAGGATGTTTTTTACAGTCAGTGCAGAGAAATTGGCACTGTTAAAGAATAAAACATCTCCTCCTAACACAGTTATATGTTTTATGCCTCAAAAAATTTCTGTGGCTTACATAGTCCAGAATGCCTAATTAGGCCCATACAGAATGTCTAAGTAGACCACAAGGGCTTGGGGTTTTTGTTTTTTTAACGAACTCAAATTCAACTGAGTCTATGTTTCTCAAATTTTGGGTATTTTATGAATTCACTTATGGTAACTAATCTTAATATAATCGTTGTGAATGTATTCTTTATCAACAGTGAGCTTTCATTTAAGGCAGGATTTTATTACTCTGATTTACTTGGACAGTTTTCTTGTTTAGCTACAATGGTCTAAACTCCTCTTCAAGCCTTCAAAATCAATTATGTCATGTCAGGTCTAATCCTTGACCAATTCCTCAGTAACCTAAGGTATGTGTTTTATTCACAGTCAATGTGTCTAGAGAATGTGACAAAGTCTTTTCAATTCTAGCCATTTGATGGCAGAAGAAAGAGATCAAGTTCTAGGTCATCACTTAACAACAATTTTCCTCACATTCTTGTTAATTCTTCTTATATTGTTTTGCTTTTGTGCTATAGAGAGTGAACACCTTTAAGGGATTTTAGGTGTTTGCATTGATTTATATTAATCTGTCATTAATAGATTAACATTATAAAGTAGGTGTTAAACAGCATTATTGCAAGACTGTTACCAAAGATCCTTCCCAAATCAGAAATAATTCTAGAAATCATAACAAATATCAAGGAGAAAGTAATATTTTTCCAGGATTTATACATATATATATATACACACACAATTATTTTTAATAGCTCAGAAATAAAAAATAAGTTTGGAATTCAGTGTGTCTTGTTCTTTCTTCCTTTTGGAGTCTGACTTCCTGAAGCCTCAGAAGTTATCCCAAAATTCTTCATTCAGAAAATTAATTTTATTATTCTTTTTAAACAGTCTCTTTAATATTTTTGGTGTAATTTAGTGTTACTTTGTTTGGTTTTTTTTTTAACAAAGTGCTATTCATTTCATTGCAAAAAGCACATTTTCAATACATTACCAACTCCATTTAATCAAATTCTTTTTTAGAATTTTTTAGGAAAATTAAGTCTTCAGTAAAAATTACCATAAGGGATGGAAAATGGAAAATTATATTGGTCTTGCATATTAATGTTGTATAGTGGTTAACATCAGATGGCAAATATAACTAAAATATACGGTATCTAAACTAAATTATACACAGGGACGTGATTCCCATTGATTTAGTTGAGAAAAAGTTTTCTAAATGTATTTGTGGCTCTAGACTTCAATTTTTAAATGAGAATAAATTGTGTTATTATTTTATTAGGCAAAGCTGAAAATATCACTGAATACATTGTGCAGTCTATGCAGCCTGCCTTACTTCTGTGATGCAGAAAGTTGCATGTAGTTGTAAATATTTTAAAAGAAGTATTTATTGTTATATTATTTTTTAATGAGTTGCAACATTTTTTTTTATTCCTAGACTGTAAGAGCATGGTGAGATATTTATTACAATGGGATAAATATTTCCTTTTTAACATGTGCCTGTTAACTCTGCAGATTTAACTATGATGATGGGAATTCACTAGTCAGACAGGAAAAGCAAATATTCACAGATAGCTCATGGAGATACAGAGGAGGTATGATGTATAAGGTGATATCATATGATTAAGGTGAGAAAAAATATTGTAATGATATATATTTAAGAGGGGGAATTCCAAAGATCAGAGAAGCTTTCATAAATATTTAGGATTTCAGCACTGTGATTATTTGAAATGGGCATCTGAATTCTTTGAGAATTATCCATTTCCTACGAGGATCCAAACAATTTTTCTGTGAATATTTTCTGCAAATATTTTCTGCTGAAATTCTGGGTTTTTTTTTTGTGAATTTCAGAATTTTCAATGTCCTGTCAGTCTTAAAAATGCAGTCTATTTGAACTGCATGTTGCAGACATTTTCCTAACTAATATGAGCGGCAGTTCTTGTTGGCTTGTGGAAAATTTAAGCCCATTGGTTTGTTTCATAGGTAGAACTGGGGAACTGAGGGTTCATGACACTGTTGCCCTGTTTGGCTTCAGAATCCTTTTTTCTAGAGTCCACTAGAAATCACATAAAACAAAAGTTTCTGGCTATGGGATAGATTTCCTACTTACTGCATAAAACTGTCAAAGTTCCTTCATATATAATTTCTTCAAATTTCACTTTAATTAATATATTAATGTCACAATTTTTCAATAAAGACTTAAAGCTTCCCATGTTTGAATTGCTTGGGCATTCTAGTGCAGATGACCACAGCTGACGGTAGTATGATGAGATGTACAGATTTAAAAGACTGGGACTGTTCTTTACACACGACTGAGGTTAATGACAGAGTAATGTTATGAAGGCAGCCTTTTCTTTCTTTGTGATCACAGATTTATGAGCAACAAAAAGTATATCTAAAGTATTAAAAATGAACAAAGTGAGATGCCTCAGACAGCAATTGTCAATAGGAATTATCATGTGTGACCTGTAAGTCATGAATGTGTTTGTGGGCCTACATTCTCTTTTAACAATACTGAAGTAACCCAATTTCCTTGAAGTCCAGAAGAAAATAATTTGGATTTAAGATTCATTTTTTGAATTATTGATAGCCTTGAAAATGTGATAACTAAATAATGGAAGTTATTCTTGCCTGAGTCAAACAATTACATCATTATAATGCAAAAAACATTTAAAAACTGGTACATCAAGGTGCCAGAGTTATATCATTATATCTCATCTTTATCATTCCTATTAATAACAAAACCAGGATTAGCTCCTCAAACATAATTAGCACTCATCTGAAGAGCTATGTCCACAGTAATAGTGAAGATCAAGCTAAAATAACCATGGGAGATCAGTAGGTAAATTGAGATTGATAGCCATTGCAGACAGTTTGAGGATTAAAGCTACATGCCAAGGAACAAAATAGAAATAAGTATGGACACAAAAGATACTTCAAGACAACAGCATTAACAACGGGATCTAGGCAGGGGGGCTGGGTGGGCAGAGGGGTTGTACTGGTGCTTGGGGGATCTGTGAATGTGCATGTGCTTGTTAACCTGGAGAGTGTGGTGTCTCTGCTGCATTAGTGACCTTCTGCCTCTGCCAGCTCAAGAGGAGGAGGGCACATGTCTGTCTGTGCCTGTGTCTGGTGAGTCCTGGATATGAGTACTGCTGGAAGCAGAGCCTTGTCTGTGACCACATGTGTAACCAGCCATGTCCATGTCCTCTGTGTGTGTGTGTCTGTGTGTGTGTGCAACTGTGTGCACAACTGTGCGTCTGTGTCTGTGTCTCTGATAAGTTTTCAGCTTTGCTGCTGGTTGAACTTGAAAACAGGAAAGTGACAGCTGCACCCGTCAGCTTGAGCAGAGACCTCAGGGCACTGGGCAGGAGTCCTGGGCTAGACCTGCTAGAGGAGGGGGCTGTTCTTAAAATCCCTTAACCTCCTCATCCTGTTCTTAATCTGTGTGGTGGGTTGACCTTGGCTGGCTTCCAGATGCCTACCCAGCTGTTCACTCACTGCCTCTCCTACACAGGGCATGGGGGAGAAAATCAGATTAAAAGTCTGATGGGTGAATATAAAGACAGGGAGATCACTCACAGGCAGACTCGACTGAAAAACAACATGAGCCAGCAAAATGTGTTTGCAGCCCCAGAAAGCTAATCGCATCCTGGGCTGCATCAAAAGACGCATGACCAGCAGGTTGAGGGAGGTGATTCTGCCCCTCTGCTTTGCTCTTGTGAGACCCCACCTGGAGTACTGTGTTTAGTTTTGGAGACCCTAGCAGAAGAAAGACACAGATCTGCTTAAGCAGGTCCAAAGGAGGGCCACAAAGATGATCAGGGGGTTGGAACACCTTCCGTGTGAGAACAGGCTGAGAGAGTTGAGGTCTTTTAGCCTAGAGAAGAGAAGGTTCCAGGAAGATCTTGTAGCAGCCTTTATCAGGGAATTTACTGATAGGACGAGGGGTAATGATTTTAAACTGAAAGAGGGTAGATTTAGATTAGGAAGAAATTCTTTACTGTGAGGTTTTTGAGACACTGGAACAGGTTACCTAGAGAAGTTGAGGATACCCCATCCTTAGAAGTGTTCAAGGCCAGGTTGGATGGGGCTTTGAGTAACCTGGTCTAGTGGAAGGTGTCTCTGCCCATGGCAGGGGGGTTGGAACTAGGTGATCTTTAAGGTCCCTTCTAACTCAAACCATTCTATGATTCTGTGACTTGGGAAAATTAATTTATTGCCAACGTAAAGAGTAGAATGGTGAGAAACAAAGACGACATTAAAACAAAAACACCATTCCCCACTCCTACCCCCTTTCCTGAAGCTCGGCTTTAGTCCTACTCCCATCGTGACCGGTGCAGGGGGATGAGGAATGGGGACTGTGATCAGTCTATAACAGCTCCTCTCTGCAGCTCCTTCAGGACCTATCCACCAGCTCCAGCGTGGGGTCCCCCACAGGCTGCAGTATGGATATCTGCTCCATCGTAGTTCTTCATGGACAGCAGGGGCACAACCTGTTTCACCATGGTTTTCTCCATGGGCTCCAAGAGAGTCTCTGCTCCAGCACCTGGAGTATCTCCCCCCCTCCTCTTTTTTTTTTTTTTTTTTTTTTTTTTCAGATTACTGTTATTTTGTTAAATGAACAGATATGTTATACTACTACTTGAGTTAAGATTGTTACTTGTTGTGTATAGGAAGCATATAACACTTGAAAAACAATATTAGAAAATTCATCTCATTCTTATTGACTTGGTGTGCTGTGGTAGAGGTTAAGGATGTATTACTGTATTACTTTTCCATTAGTAGCCTACAGTGAAAACGAAATCAGTGCCTAGTGTGTCTAAAAGTTAAGGAGACTTTCGAATGCTTCTTAGGTAAAATATCTCTTCTTTCCTCTAACACTTTTTTACATCTGAGGACAAAGGACTTATTTATCCATGTATTGTGATGGAAATCAAGTAAAAAATCTAGACAATGCAGAATCTAAATACCATAAAAAACACCCTTATAAGATTTTTCTTTTCCCCCTTTTATCCATTATATTACATCAGATTACTTGAGGTTTGCTCTTATTCAGATAAAATTATAAGTGTCATATGAACTTTTAAGCAACAGCAAAAGGAACCCTGGGTCCTAAATAAATTTTGCCTAACTCAAGCGACTTACCTGCCCTAGTGACCTTCCAGTGAAGAGAGGTCACCATCTGCTGTGAGGCTATTACAGGCCTCAGATGGGTTCATTTGGGTCTATGAGTTTCTTCTTCTTGTAATTTTCATTATATTAGAAATATATTTCATTAAAATAGAAAATTAGGCAGCAGAAGGGTGGTCAGATAGCACAGAGAAAGCACAGAAAGCTAGATGAAATATACTGGAGGAATTTCACACCATGCTGGAAGACGTAACTGCTAATGTTGCCTAAAAGAGCAAATAATGTACTAGAATACTGCTACCTCTGGTTCTGGAAACAAAGATTAGCAAACTTAAAAAAAAACAACCAACGAACAAACAAGGGAAATGTGAAGTATTTCAGTCTGTATGTTTCTATGATATTCTCCCGCTCCGTTCCACCACTCATCCACGGTAGAAAAATTGATACTAAGTAAAAATATTCAGTCTGCTCCACCAACCCACTGCTAACCAACGCAAAGTTGTATTGCCAATGAAAGAACAACTGTGAAAGACAGCAAGAGCACTTGTCCAAATGCAGGCATCTAGTACTGAACGAGACACCCTAAGACATCAGTAGAATTGACACAGTTAGATGTGACATGTCACAAAGGTATATGTCACATAGGTAGATGTGACATGAGACCTTTGGCACTGCTATGTCCTTCCCAAGTTGCACTGGATATCACCACACATACTCTAGGGCATACAGGATGGTACTACCTGTTCATGTTCAGGAAAATAGTAATGTTCTAGGTTGAATGAAACTTAAAGCACTCACAAGTTAAAGGTAAAAACTTCAAATTAGCATTTTGGAAGACTGCAGAAAAGTTTATTTTATGATAGTTAGTCCCAAGATATAGTATAGGAGTATCTGTTCATCATGGCCTAAATTCTCAAGACCAGAAACCAGTATTAAACGTGATTCATGTGCCTTTTCACATTGTATGAAGAAAAATATTTTTTGTCTAATTAAGCATTTTATAGTGAAAATTTTTCTTGACCATTTATTTTCTGCTCTAGTTTCATGCCTTTTTTCTCCTTCTATATTCCTATTTTTGGCCACAGTCCACGCTATTGTCTTCCATAACCAGTGTAGACCTACTCACTGATCACTAACAGAGAAGTTTTAGGGTATTAGACCTTTCTCATGAAATAGTATCTTGAAATAGGTAAGGAATCTTGTATTATTGCAGTGTGTTTTTAAGAATTAAAAGGTGTCATTAGAACCGTCTAGCCTATGATAAAACTGTAAAACTAGCAGAAAAAAAGCTTAAAGACTTTATACTCTGTTTAAGACTACTTTTTTTGTTTGTTTGTTTGTTAATTGCTTTTCTTTTATTCTGAAACTGGAGTTATTCAGCATGTGCTTCCTGTTGTGACTTCATTGGTATTTATACTGTTCTTTTAAAATGAATGCTTCACAAAACATTTTGGATTAGCAATGAATTATATAGACACCATATGTCAAATGCTGATTTTATTGGACAGTCAGCAACATCCTGTGTACATTTATGAATATTTGCTTTAGTGGTTGGTCTCTATTAATAGTTGGTTGCTGATGATAACAGAAAGACTTTTCCCAAAAATATCTTCAGATTAGGTTCTGTAAGAAAATGTTGTCATACACAAACTGACTAGTGTGCGTTTTGAAATGATTCTTTTTGCCTTCATATAGAAAACATTTGTAAGAAGCATTTATCACTGCTTTGAAAAAGCGATGCTAGTGCAATCTGTGCATCACATCTAATTTCATCTTGTAAATAAATAGAATAATTTGTCTGAAAATCACTCGTAAAATGTAGTATAGTTGTGCACCTTCAAAAATCTTATTTTTTTCATAATCTGCTAGCACTAAGAGAGCAAGCATATCTAGTAGATATCATATAGGGTATCAAGACATCTCAAAGGTGGTTGGTATACATTACCTTGGAAAAAACAGTTAAAACATAGTTGCCTTAGTTTCCCATCTGCAGACTGAAGGAAAATATGCAATTTTTGTTTGGTTTGAAAGCTACTGTTCACTACTCCTAATGCATGTCTCTCTTAAGTCACAGAAACCATGAGCTTAAAAAGATTTTCTAAATTATTTAAAGGACAGCTTTGGGATAAGAGTAAGTCATAATTTTCACAGGTAAGTAAGATACAGGAATCAAAGATGCCATAGTCACAGGGGTGGGTCACTGGTAGAGATAAACATTTCCTCATGTGGATAGATATCCATTTTACTTCTCACTTTAGTTTAGTATTTTTGGTAATGCAGGTATGAATAGATAACAAAGCAAAATGTAACTACAATGGTAAGAAGCTGTTTGGGGAAAATTCAGCAATCATCATTAGCTCACTACTGCATGCTTCTTTAATGTTGCACAGTATTATTTAAATAATCCATTTAGAATGAGAATATCATTACAGTTTTTAGATGTCACAGAGAAAATACTCTCTATGAAGAGGTTTGTATCAGAATAATTTTTAAGTTTTAGTCAAGATAAAGAAGGATTCAGGAGTACAGACTTGCGTGTAAACAGATTTTAAAAAGAAGAGTTACAGAAAGTAATGAAAACAATAGTGGTGGGTTTACCCCAGCTGGACACCAGGTGCCCACCAAAGCTGCTCTATCACTCCCCCTCCTCAGCTGGTCAGGGGACAGAAAACATAACGAAAGACTCGTGGGTCGAGATAAGGACAGGGAGGGATCCCTCGCCAATTGCTGTCACAGGCAAAACAGACATGTTTCTCTCACATATTCTCACTCTTCTCTCTGGCTTCTGTTGAGTAGCAGTTGTTTTTTTGGTTTTTTTCCCTTTATAAATATGTTATCACATAAATATGTTGCCACTGTCACTGATGGGCTGGGCCTTGGCCAACGGTGGGTATGTCTTGGAGATGGCTGACATTGGCTCTATTGGACATAGGGGAAGCTTCTAGCAGTTTCTTATGGAAGCCACCCCTGTAGCCCCCCACTACCAAACCTTGCCATGCAAACCCAGTACAATGATGCTTAAATAACTAGAATTAAAAAAAAAAAAAAAGAAGAAAAGAAAAAGAAAAGAAGAAAAGAAAAGAAAAGAAAAGAAAAGAAAAGAAAAGAAAAGAAAAGAAAAGAAAAGAAAAGAAAAGAAAAGAAAAGAAAAGAAAAGAAACCAACAACAACAAAAAAAACAAACTAAAACCATAAAGATCTTTAACATGCTGATTAATTGACTGTCTTGCCCGTAAATTCGTCTTCAGCATGTTTACCTGTAAATGGTTTGCAACTGCTCCTGGTTTATAAACTTTATACATATAAACCTCATGCATGGCAGGAATTTCAACCACTAGAAGTTTTATGAATGAAGTTTTGAAGTTGAATGGGCTAGGGTGAAAAAAAGGAGAGTGTAGAAGGTGGGCTTCATGAGTTCCATCCTGGTGTTTTAACCCTGTTACAATTGTTTTTGTATCTTGACCAAAACTCCCTATGACATGAATACTTGAGAAATAGGTTTGAAGAGTTCTGTGAAACTCCTTTTTCCTGAAATTTGTTTTTGTATTATAACTTCCTGTAACCATCTTCTGACTTAAATGCTTGACAGTATAAAAAGACTTGATGATTTTCTATTTTTCAAACCCAATATAAACTGTGCATTCATTATGCAAATCTGATTTTTCTTCCTGTTTCAGCTCATAGCTTTCATTCAAATAAAAGTACAAAGCCACAAAAAAATTCTAATATTTATTATGTTTTCTTGTTTAAATAAAACAAAAATTGTTTTCAAAGCTAGGCTCTGTGTCTTTCAACAATCAGTTGGGAAAAAAAAAGAAAAGAAAAGGAAAAAGAAGAAAGAAACAGGCAAAACAGATGATATTTGATTTCCAGTCTAGCTCATTCCATAGCAGACCTAAGGAGAAAATATACAACTCAGCAATAACCAGCCAGCCATGGGAGAAAAGATCCTTCTGAAGAAGAAGCAAAAAAGTTGTTAGGTATTTTCTAACTACATCTAGTCAACAAATGAAAAAAGTCCCCAAAAATGTGATTGTAAATGAAAGAGATGCCTACAAGACATCTCCATTTAAATATTGTCTTCTTTGTAAAAAGTGGAAGGATGACAACAAAACAAAACCAAATGCCCTATTCTCGTGTTTGAAACAAATGGGCCACACAGTAATCTTTTTTTTTGCTCCTTCAGGATCACAGATGACATGAGAAGATGGACAGGTCAGTAGGCAGCAAGGAGAACAGATTAAATCACCCAAATACCAGGAATAAACAATCAGGTTTCCTCAGAGGCATGCTGACCCCTTGATTTTATTTTACTTTTTTTCTTTTTCTACTAATACAACACAGTCGTACCTTGTTTGGTATCCATAAATGACAGTAGATATCCTGTCATATCCTCCAATGGCAACACATACAAATCACAATGTCACTTAACATTGTTGTGGATCAACTTAGTAGATGCTATTTATGAAGTCTGTAATATCGCTTCCTGCAGCACCTGATGTCTCCTTGGAGGTCTGCTACCTGAGCATTGACCAGACCCAAACTTGTTTTCCTAATGAAATGTGACAAGGCCACAGCTATAAGTAGTGTATCCGCACTTGAGTATCTCTTTGCTCAGTAAAAATTAAATGCACAGGAAACCCATGCAAGGTTGTCAAGTAAATGGTGTAAGTTTTGCTGTTATTGTTCTTTCTTATTAAATTTATACTATTGTCTCTATATATTTGGAAGAAAAGGTTATAAAGAAGTAGATATGAGATGTTAAAAAGGTACAGAGTTGTTTTGAGCTGTTTCAAAGGCAAAGTTTTTGTACAGCTTACTTTAATTATATGATTACAATTTAATTATATTATAATTATGGCTGCAATTACTGTTTTGTATGTTTCATTAAAGCTGCATACATTAATTGCACCAAACTTCTGTTGATGAGCTTAACTAATATAAACAGATGTTTACAGCAGAAGAGCCCGGTTACCTTCTGTTGTAACATTCCTTTTGCAAGGTGACTATCTCCAGAAAGCAGGTAGCAACTGAGTACAATACTGGCAATTTTCAGTTCTTCATTTATTCTGTTTTTAATTTTACACTACATACAGATACACATATATCTATATATACAAGCACACACGCACACACGTATATACATTTACACATATTTTAAACTTAATTCTCAGTCTACAGAATTACAATAAGAATGAAATTGGCTCAATAGTTTACATCTGTATTTTAAATGTGGACAACAACTGTAACATTTTTGAATCCGTAAAGGTAAGCAAAATTTTTTTTAATACCAAGTAATGAAATGGGAAAAATTTCAAGGGGACATAACTTTGCCTAAGTGCTTATTGTTTCAATAAAGTAAATTAACAGAAACTGTATTTCCTAACCCTTAGCTATAATTCAACACAGCATTTTGCTAATCAGTTACATACTATTTATATTCACCTATGAAAAAAAATATTGTATATTGTATACACTTTTCACAAGACTAAAGTATTCTAAGCTCAGCTAGGGGATAGGTACATTTTAACTAATGGACATTATCAGCAGTAAAAATATTACTGTTGCATATTGTCAGAGTCAAACTCTTGATTCCATGGAGTAATTCTGTCCTAAAAGCATTGAATTTAGTGTATTTTTAAATGAATGTTAAAAATAAGTAAATTCAAACTGTTAACCTTTGTAATCTTGGTGTGTGTCCCTGTTCATGCAATACTTCGGTGACACAGCACATTTTAATAAACGCATTTTCTTTGGTCTTCAGACATTGTTGTTGGTCTAATCTGATCACAAATCAGAATCTGTATCCCCTACTCACCACGGTATAAATTTCCTTATTGTATTAACTCTGACTGAGAGAATTTCAATAAGCAAAGATGAACATGCTGTTTTGGTTTGTTGTTTTTGTTTTTTTTTTTTAATTATAAAACTTGAGGGACTTTCACATTTTTTTCTGTGTATTGATGGAAATGTGAATGGAAGATGCCTCATAGTACATACTTACTCTGTTTGCTCATGAGTTGTTATTCAGGATGATCAGGTGTTCCTCTTCACAGTATCTGCTCATTTCAGAATTTTGTGTCTGAGCTGCAACACTCCATTTTGAACAGAACTTGTTCATTTTACATAAGACATCTAGAGAGATCTGGCAATATCTGTGAGGGGAACAATATCTTGATGCTATTCTGTAATCAGGAACCCTATTGGCTGGGAGAGAAACTCACAGCCAATATCCAAAACCATGTCTCTGGCCCCTCAAAGCTGTGAACCAGAAAGCTCACTCTGTTTCTCCTCCTTCCTCTCAGAGGTTTCCCTGGCCACCTGCTCCTCCTTCCCTAGGCACTGCAGTCTCTGACTCTTTCTGCAGATTAAAAGTAGGTTGAGGTGGGAGCAAATTAACCAACAAAACTTGGGTTAAATGCAGGGGATTTCTGCGGCAGAAGAGCTTTGAAGAACCTCAGGCAACTGAAAAATCTGTTAGATGTGCGTTTCTGTGTGTGTTGGGCGAGAGGGGATACAAAGCATGGGAGAGAAGCTGAGAGACGGTGTTTACATGTATATAAGAGGGAAAAATCATAAACACTCAAAAGAGAAACTAAAATAAGGGTTTTAAATTTCAGTAATGCAGGCTGACGCTCATATAATTTACTGTACTGAGCAGAGATTCAAGCCCGTTATATAGAACAGCCTGAATGTAGGAGGAGAAGATAACTGCCAAATATACTAGCGTGAATTCATCGTGCTGAAAACCCCCATATGTTTGTTTAAATGTGTTTGTACATATACTGTATATTTATATACATTAAACAAGCAAGATTAAATCAACATGAGGGGTTTTGGAGTTAGCAAAACTGACAGAAAAGAAATACTGTAAAACTGAAATACTGCAATAGCAAGGTATGTACTGTGTGACCTAAAAGGTTATTTTCCATTTTTCATTCCTTTTGTGATAAACTTGTAGCACATTTGAACAGATATCAGACGGTCCAGGAGATTTTATCTCAAATTCAGTATTGTGTGCCCTTTCTTAAAATGAATCAAAAAATAAATAAATGCACGTTTTTCAGCTTTAGCATGGCTAATCCAGAAATTATGTGTTGATTTACAAATTCTTACTTCACTTTAGCAAAATATTTTCTTCGTTGTTCATTTCAGTAACCTGTGTTGAAAATCTGGAAGATAACTCTTTATGCTGTGGCCTAGCACTCTATTTTTACTGGATCTCCAGACTGAAGAAAAGAAACTCTTTTTCCTTTTGTTTTGAGGAGGTGATCAGATTAGAAAAAATACAGAATCAAATTTCCATAGCATAGTGTAGTGTTTAAATAGTGTTGTGGTGTAATGATAGGAATGAGAAGGTTTGGAGAGAATTGCTTCAGTTCCTGTTAAATTTCATTTGTAATTAATTAAGGGCTAGGGTTGGGATTTATCTCATTTAACTTTACTTCACCTAAAAAATAAACCGTGTATCCTTCTAGGCTTATTTATTTGGCAATGAAGACTAAGAGTTGCCTCCATTCCAGTACCTCTGTTTTGAACATAGATGTCTAAGCCACATAAGCCACATAGGATCAATTGCTTTCTTTTGCTTTCTGGAGGTACCCATGTGTCATTGTTGACTAGTTCTGTCAACAAGCAAGATGAGAAGCTTAAATTACATCACTAGCTTTTAAGTGATGTGAAATGACTACATAATGTTTAGGTATCAATAACATAAGATTAGTTTTCTATAATTTTGTTGTTCAGTTTGTTTTCAAACCCGTATTACCATTCCAAGCTGAGGATGGAGTGCCCAGGCTCTGTTTTGTAGGGAACCAACCAGTGTTCTCTGAGGTGAAAATAAGGTCCAGTTCCAGAGGTTCTAGGAACTGTACCATCTAGGTGGTATGGATGGGATTAAACTCCCACCTACCTGTGCAGACCTTTCACCCTCAAACACCTCACTGTTATGCGGCTTCTCACGGCAGCCCTCTATCTACCCCTTTGGCACCATGCTGTAAAGAAATCCCTTTAATTTCAAAAATGATGTACTGTATGAATCATTTTAGGCATTTTCAGCAACTATAATAGTAATTATTATGTATTAGGTTTACAAGTCAACAAGGAATACAGAGGAGATTTGGGCCAATTGTTTGGTTTCGTTTAGTTCATAGACTATTTGATTAGGTACATAGCAAAGCTGTTAAAAACAATGGAGTTACCATAGAGCTACAGGAATGAAGTTGAGCTCTGAGTATAACTTGCTGTAGATGTTGGTGTAACAATGATTTTAATGTTTGACCTGCCCCAGGAGAAGGAGAAGAGGGAATTAGGAATTAAATATCTATCTCAAAAAAAAAGCCACAAAACAAAACAAAACACTAGAAACTTCATAATCCATTTACTTCCCAAACCGCAGCGGGCTGGCAGGCGATCTGCAAATGGCTGGAAGAAATTTTTGCGGACAGCTTGGCTAGTAACGTACCTGAGCTGTTAATGTAGTATAAAAAACTGGCTACACCATTCAACTAGCCAGCTTGGGTACATAGCCACTGGAGTATGTCTCGTGGTGGCTTCTTAGACTATATTTCTAGCTTCATTGGATGAATACGTGGTCTTGGGAAGGGTCTTGGACCTCAAAGCCTAGTTCAGGTACACTTTTTACCTTCAAGTTTATTATTATTATTAAGAATGCTCGTACACATCTCTAATTATTACAGTTAGTTATTATTATGGGTAATTATTACACAGGTAGTTAACTGGTATTAATTCTGAATAATCAGTTTGTAGTCAAAATGCATTTAATCTAGCTTTAGACAATGCAAATATTTAGTCCTTGGCTATTTGTATCAGGCTCCTTTTATAGTCAATGAAAAGAGATAGACACTTGTAGCAAGTGAATTAATTTTCCCCAATGCAGACATCTAAAATAAATCAGATCAACCTAACTGAAAGTGTTTCCATGGATTAGCAATATTTGTGGTTTTGTTAGGTATGACAAAGTTTATAAGAAGCCTTGTTTTCTTGAGATCTTATCCAGACAATGGCTTGGATAACATCTGGTGAAAGACAGAATTTTGACTCCTTTCTAAATGAAACTATGAACCCTTTTAAAGAGGAACTCCTCACTAAAGTGAATTTCCATCTCACAGTATATATCAAACATAAATATAAATGACAATCGTCTTTCTTTTCCTCTGGCCATACTTATATATTGCATGCTACTTATACACATCTGTTTGATTCTGGAGAGAGAGCCTTGGAAACCAAACCAGCATTGCGCACGTGTGAAATATTTCCACAGCTGGGTCTCAAAATAGAGCTGTATATCTTAGGCAGGTTTATTATCCTGAGTCAAAGTATAGCATATATATAGTCATAGTTTTGTGTGTGCTTTCTTCCCCTGTCCCATATATCTGTTGTTGCGATGAGCTTACATACTTTAATATTTTACCTGAAGTCTGCTTTGAGTATTTTCAGAGGCTAAGTGAAAATGTGGATAAATTTAGTCTTTTGATATCCTTCCAAAAACTTGCATAATTTACTCAGCAGACAGTGAGGCATATCTTAACATTATCTCCATAATGTGTATTGCAGTCATCAAGTGAAAGTCAGAAAAGAAATTTTTATCTTTATTACCCTGAAGAAGCAGACATTTATGTAAGAAATTATTTTTGCTAAAGCACCTGCCTTTTCTTATGATGAATATTTCAATACTCTAAGAAATCATACTGAACAGGTTTCACTTAAATGCAACTTTGTCGTGCAAAATCGGAACAAATTGCTTATACACAAAGTCCTGTGAAAGTTCACTAAAAGGAGATACAGGGTGGCAATACAATGGAACAAACCAGATCACAGTGGTGGTGTTTGCAGAGTGATGACTCCCTAATGTCCTCTGTTAAGAATGAACAATATTAAGAAAATAAATTTGCTTGCCTTTATTATCTAGCATGACTAATATGAATCAGCTTACTGTGCAGCAGCTTTAATCAAGCTACTTGTATAAAATAGCTGTGAAGACACTGAAGCATGAATGCAGCAGGTCAGCAGCCAGAGAGTATTCCTCTAGTTGCTAATTCATGTTCAAGACCAGGTTATTCTTCACAAATACTGTTTCTTTGCTTCCCTCTCTCACTCACTTAAAGATGCCTCCGTGGATGTCTCCTTGTGCTCCAATAACAAATTCATTTGTCTGGGTGGAGATCTATGTGAAAGTATAAGACAACCATTTAAGTGGAAAGTATGAATTTGAGGCTACAAGTGCCCCCAAGGTTTTGTATCTGTATCTATTATGTTCCCAGCAATAAGATAGCCAATTATAAGGATATTCCTCTTAATTCCATGTCTACCTTACCTCCTGTGACAAAAAAGATATGCTTTTCTGGTTTTTTAAACTTTGTTTTAAACAGAGATGATGAAATCACACTGTCCTGTTTGTACTTCTCTCTGATAGACCATCCCTGCTCTTCAGTAACAGTTGAATCTTTCAGTCAGTTGCAAAATGTGAAAAAAAAAGATT
This sequence comes from Charadrius vociferus, assembly GCF_000708025.1. NCBI lineage: Eukaryota > Metazoa > Chordata > Aves > Charadriiformes > Charadriidae > Charadrius > Charadrius vociferus. Next base: position 2,220,148 of record NW_009648241.1, on the reverse strand, counting down.
TCACGGTAGGAGAGCATGATGAACAAGTTTACTGAAAACATGCACAGAATAGACACAGATTAGTACCTACGTTGGAGTAAGGTTGTAATCTGAGTTCAACCATGTCATTAGATGCCTAAGAATCCTACAGGGGAGACACTTAGGAAATGAATAGGAAAACATCCTACAGCAACAAAGCTATTTAACTGTGTTTTACCACTCATATGGCAAATAGTTGTGCTTGGCTTTAGGGAGACACTTTACATTTGCATGTAATCGTCCTTGAATAGATACTGTATTTGGTTGCTCTTCCTTCATTGGAAAGCTCCTGTCCTTTCAAGCTAACTGATGTGCTCTCATCCACACTGTTTATTTTGAGTTCCATTTCACTGCTCTTACCACAATGGCTATTTAGGATTGTAATTGTGATTCATATTGCATTATGAGCATCGTATCTGATTGATTCTCTGTGGCAGTGTCCCTTCTTTACAAATAGATTTGAATTAAACCATATGGTAATCTGATGAGCACATTTTCTAGGTCAAGTATATGTTGCATTTTGGGGTGGATATTTCTGAATTGGGTAAGAAAACCTTCAACTGTTATTTTGTTTTAATGAAGCTACAATTCAGATACTTTTTCTTTCCTCTCTCACACAGTATAAATCCAACTGCAGCAGAAGAAGTACATATATCAGTTATCTATAATGTACAGTTTTCACGTGTCATCAGAAAATTAGAGTAAACTTTTGCTTTCCTGAGCTTCCCTTTATTTTCTAGTTATCTTTGGAGAGAGAGGAAAAAAGTAACTTATAAAACAAACAAGTTAAGGTTCTCCGTTTTCAAGCAAACAATTGGTTAAAAAATGGTAAAAAGCTCATTACGTGTAAGAGGTTTGCGCACAAGTATTCAGAACTGAGGTAAAATTATAATCTTTATGCAAAAAAAAAAATGTAACAACTACATACATTAATTTAATGTTAAAGGAAAGTAGACTAATGAAGATCTGTTGGCCCTTAAGTCAATGTCCCTGGGTAATTATGAATAAATACATAATAGTTGGGCTGTTCTAAACATTTACTTCACATATTTCTGCATATCCCCAAACCTCAAGATTATCTTTAGTTCCTTAAGACAAATGACATTGATAATAAAAAAAAATTACAATGTGCCACAGCAAGAGAGCAGGAGAGATTCAGGTTATGTCCTTCAATAACAGGGGATTTGTTAGATGAAAATGTCTGGAAGATTGTGGGAACTAGGTCAAAATGCACAGAACAAGGAAAACTAAAATGCCTTCAACTACCTTTATAGATTTCCCTTGGGGAAAACTACTGACTCTCAGACGTTAGATTAAATAAAACTTGAACATGCAAATTTATTAGAACAATAATTAAGAATTTTGAGAACTTATATGCTGTGAGAAATAAGTCTAAAGAAGAAGAAGAAATTCGGCAGTTTAATCAAGAAACTATATTAAAAGCATATTCAGAGACTATGCAAATACTAGAAGGAAAGTGTAGAAAAAGAACAAGCTTTGGTAAAGTATTGATTCTTCAGTGATTTCAATTATATGAAGGGAGTACACAGAACACAGAACAAGAGGTCAAATTATTAAGGACAAATACATGTGGGAAAAAATCGTAAAAGACCAAGATGTAAAGTAAGACACAACTGGCAAGAGTCATAAAGAGCAATAAGAAAACTTTCAGTAAGCATGTTAGTATCACAATGAAAATAAAGGAAAGAACTGATTGAGGGAAGGAAGAACTGATGATGACACCAAGAATGCTAAAGTATTTAGGGTTCTTTTTAGCTTGAGATTTTTCTAAAAAGATTGTCTGAGATCAGGCAGCTGACACATAATCAACAAGAAAAGGGTAAAGACTCAGTCTGGAGGAAGGAAAAGTACATTAAAGAGCTCTAATGTAAGTTAGAGTTTTACATTGGATAGTCCAATTGAATTTTACTCAGAAAACTTTAAAGACTTGCTGAAACCTTACAGAATTCATGAAAGATTATGCAGTTTTGGAGAGTTGGAAAAAGGAAAATCACAGTTCTCATCTTCAAAAAGGCAGAAATGTAGGAATGGAGAATTATACGTGAGTCAGCTTTAGTTCCTTTTATAAAAAGCTGGAACAAATAATCAAACAATTTATAAGCACCTGGAGATAACGTAAGAGTAGAGTAACTGCCAGAACAGATTTCTTGGGAACAAAGCTTGTCAGAATAATCTAATTTCTTTTCTGTGATAGGATAACGGCCTTACAGATAAAGGAGAAGAAATGTATATGCTTTGTTAGATATTTTGAATTTACAAAATCTTTTGAAGCTGCTTTACATGACACTTTTAAGCAAAAGATAAGATTAGTATGATTAGTATTATAGATGTGCAAAATGATCAGATGTGCCCAGAAAGTCATTAACAGTGATTGGCTATCAATCACAAGGTAGTATTTAGACAGGTTCTATGGAGGTCTTTCAATATGTCCTGTACGGTTCCATTTTTTCATTAATTATTTAAATGTTGAAATATAGAATTATTATTTATTTAATTTCTCAAATGATCCATTGGGGAAGTGGTCAGAAAACAAACAAACAGATAAGCTAATAAAATTCACAGAAAGTTTTGAAGTTCTGCACTTAGGCAGGAATAATGAATTAACTGTACAAATATGGCTTAGAAGAAAATCTGGCAGGAAGATGCTCTGAAGAAAAGTATCTGGTCAGCATACTTGCTCCCAAATTGAACTGGAACTGAATATGTCATGCTGTTCTACTATCCTGGAGTATAGAAATGGAAGTGCTGTGCATAAGGTATGTAAATTAATCTTTCTGCACTGCTTGACTCTAATAAGGCTGCAGATAGAGTACCGGTCCAGTTTTGTGCACTGACTCAAGGTGAAGGTAAATCAGATGGAGAGAGAGCCTGAAGTTCAGTGCAGTGTAATGATAATGGGCTTTTAAAGTATAAGAAGCTGCTGTATACGTTGTTTTGTTCTATCATGCACAGAGCACCAAACAGAAAAACTCTTCTAGAAGGCATAATCATGAACCACACCTTTGTTTGCTTTCATTGCAGAATCACATCCCTACCACCCCTTATACCTGCTTTTTGCACACACAAATCTTCCTTTGTAATTAGATGAGGAAAAAAAACATGATACCTTACTTCTCAAAAACATTGTGCTCAGCGAATGTCATTCCATAAATTTTATGTTGATATCTGTTTATTTTCTTGATTGGACATTTTGTCTAGAAGTCTGACACTCGGTAAGCGGCAGTTTTCATTTTGTGCAGAGTTCCTATCAAGCAACAACAAATGAACCAGAGGATATTGTTTGGAAAAATGAACGCAACTCATCTAAAGTTTCCAGATGTATATCTACTGGTGCTGCAGACAATCAGTTCATGTAATACGCTGTCCTTATTTTTCTATCTTATTTCTAGCTTGAACTTCATGTTGTCTTCAACCTTTAGTTTGCCATAGCAAAGAAAACTCTCTACAGAAAAGAAAAAAAAATCTTTACTCATATTACTTTGTACCTTCAGATCTAATCTTGACAATACAACAGAAGTTGAGAATTGTTGGGAATGTTATAGGAGTGTTTCTTTTCTTGGAGGCGGACTCCCTGCTCCCTGCTCAACATCATCACATAGGCAGAATGCCACCCACATCATCTGAGATGAAATGCAGTGTGTGCTACTGCCACGTAAGGTATGATTCTCTGAACTCACACTACCATTGGTGGAGTCAAGGAGTGGCACAACTCTTAACTGCATTCAAAAGTTGTATGCATGATTGGCTGTTGCTGTCAGATGACATGGACATTACGTATCTCTGATAGTCCACCGGAGCAATGGCGTTGCTTAAGACCCTGTGTTTGCTATCAGTGATCCGGTGAATCACCATTGTTGCTCATCTTTCTTACTGCCTTGACAAAGTTTGGTTTATAATGTGTTGTCAGACTCCATTACTGTTCAGACCACAGAGGCACAGTTGTTCTTTGAATAATGTGGTGGTTTGCTTCATGTTGATTAGAAGCAGTGCTGTTGAAAAGAGATTACGGAGCCTCATCATTAGAAAAAAAGATACTGATTATAAGTCTTGAATAAGAATACTTATCCTAAAATGTAAGATTATGTTTCATGCATTAATATTCATAGCTGGCGTTATAATTAATTCTATTTGTCCTGTATATTATTGTCTGGCTCTACATGTGAAGAGAGCTTGAGTTCAAAGAGAAGCCTATCCTTC
>NW_009648241.1:2156261-2215849 GCF_000708025.1 Charadrius vociferus | reverse complement strand
AAATAAAGCAGGAGCTTTGGTGAAAAAAGGCGCAATCATGACACTCAGGATCAAGAAACAAGGATGTTGGTATGTTTGTGATCTCACTAGCACCAACATTATAGTGAATAAAATACTGATAGTTTCTATGCCTTATTCCACAAGCGTTTTCGAGAACATTGTTATACTAATTACGGTCATACACAAAATGCCCTTGGATTAGTTTATGATACAGAAAAATAAATGAATATGTTTTTTGAAAAATTATATTTATGGAAAGACCAACAATGTAATGTGCTAGAAATGGCATAAACATACAAGACAAAATTTGTCTGTCTGATGTTATGCAAGACAAAGCAGTGGAAGATCTGATGGGATTTTCCTCTGTTTCTGAACAGAAAACAGGGGAAACCAGTCAGCAAAATGTCTGTTTCAAGTCAAGTGACTTTTAAGCACTTAGATTTTTTTGTACGTAAGTGACATATCTGGGGGAAAAAAAAAAAACCAACCAAAAACAAAATGCTGAAGAAAAGTGGAGAATGCTTTTTTCAAAGACAGAGTTAAGAGATCACACCGAACAGAAAACTAAAAATGACTGCAAAGAAATACAACCAAAAGGTTATGCAGGCAATTAGGCTGCAGATATGTTTCTACAGCTGAAATTCCTTGTGGAACAACTGAAGCATATACTACAACTGCCATTACACTGTGGCACAAGGTATTAAAGGAGGAGTTGCTCTTCTGCATGCTTTTTTTTTTTTTTTTTTTTTTTTCCATGATGTTCTTCTTCAGCAAACATCTAGAAGAGCCTTAGCATGATTTCAGACTGAAGTTCATGTGCCTAAGCAAGTAGTGAAAATTGCAAGCATAGTGATAGCCAAAGCAATATATTTAGTCATTTGGGGAAAATAAACCAGAGGAAGACTATGAACCCAGAATGTGAGCAAAATGGGTCAAATGGTCACTCATCAATTCCCTACTAGATCCTATCTAAAGACAGTAATGTCTGAATCATTTCTTTTGATTTAAAGTCTCTCTTCAGCAAACTGAGACAAAAGATTAATTTGAAAATTGCTTTTCCGTGGCAGAAACTCTTGGAGAGAGACATATTGGTGTCTCTCTACTCCAGGTCAGCTACTTGAGCAGTTTTGAAACCATAGCTATATTTGCAGAAATTAATTTCACTTTTTACCCCTTAAGGATGACCTGCCAAATCCACCAGCAGAAAAAATGCATGCAAAAATATCTTCAAAATCAGCTTTTTATTGCTCCTTTTGGTTTCAAAGACTGTAAGTTTATGATATGGAATGCAGCCCATATCTGTTTTAAGCAGGTCATGTTCCAATTGAATTTCCTGGAGGCACAAAATGTCATTTTTAAATGGGTGGATACCAGGATAAAGGTAAATACCTCTACATAGTTTATGTCAAGTTTTTGCTTCATCTATAAAGAATTATTTGTCATGAAAATCTGCAGTGCTTTCTAGATATTTATTTTTTTTAAAGTGTAATCAGATGATCATATAAAACTTGGTGTTTGTCAGCTATTTTTTTAGGGAGTTTGTCTGCAACATTTGTGTGAAGCAAGACTACAAAAGCATCAGTATTGGACTTAGTGTGATACATTTTTAAGGAAAAGGCCAATGCTTTTCTCAGTTTTGTTCATGTAGAAAAATAATTGTCACTTTTACCCTCTGAACTCACTTCTTGCTTGTAGTTCATAACCTTCTCCTGTGGACCTGTCTGAACTGTATTTCATCTAGGAATATAATTGAGGGGGAGCAAGATCTTTTAGTCTACGCCTCATCTCACTGAGAGTCAGGTGTGAAGTGGAGTCAGAAGCTTTTGCTGTGAAGGTGATTCTCTTGGGATAGTCTGAGAGAGATTCCCCAAACTGATCAAGACCAGAGAAAGAAAATTGTGCTAAAACAAAAGGCATGGCTTATATGACACTGCTAGTTTGAAACCAGATGACAGTCTGTGAGGGAGGCAGAACTTAGCTTTAAGTGCAGACAGCTTTTGAGAATATTTCTACTCCTTGTATCCCAAGATATCTTCCTCCAGTTCATGCTCAGTTATATTTTGTGATTTATTTAATCAAAAAGTGTTATAATTTTCTTTCATATTGGAAGCTTTTTACAAAAGCATTTCACCAGATCATTATATGACCAGGTATACCATTCAGGGGAAATGAGTCAATAATTAACATACACCTACATCAGTTCTGATGTAGTTTGTTAATTATTATTATTTCCAGCCATTTTCCCCATTTTTCCTACCGTATTTAGGCCAAGACTTTTTTTTTTTTTTTTTTTTTCCCCTAGAGAATTTTTTTTTGACAGGAGATGTTAGATAGAAATTAGCTTAATGTCTCTGAACTGTGTGTCTGTATATGTCTGTGTATTTCTGCATGTTTGTGCATGTTTGTGGACCAGGCTTGCAAAAATACAGAAATGATCATTCCCCTTTATATTTTAAATGAAATGAGAATTACTGTTAGAGACCAAGGAATCTGTCACATTGATGTCACACAGCAGGTAGACAATAGTTTCTTTCTATATGACCCCAGTGTGATCACACTTGCAAAACTAAGTTCAGTTCTGGGGAACTCAATATCACACATTTATTAACAAATCAGAGGGAGTTCAGGAAAGTGCAACAAAAATTATTAAGTGTTCAAAAGGAATGAAATGTTAAGAAATAATCACAACGTGGCCAAGCAGTGGCGAATATGATAATGGAGTACAACATCTGAAGGAAATAAATCTCAACAGGAGTTTTTTAAAATTGAGTCAGCTAAGGAAGCTAGAGGAAAGAACAGGAAATTCTGAAAAAAGCTAAGGTTAAATCAACAAATATGGTATTACAGGTAGATTTCTTATAATTTTGAAAAAAAACTGTAAGAAAAATACAAGCAAAAAATTGTTAGGATGGAAGGGACCTGGAGGTCATCTTACCCAAGTTCCTGATTAAAGCAGGGCTAACTTTGAATTTAGACTGCTATGTTGGATTTGTTAGGTTTGAGGATATCCAACAGTGGTGGATATTTCAGATTCCAGTGTTCCAGTGCTTGACCACCATTGCCATAAAAAAAATTATATATATATCTCTAATCAGAATTTTCTTTGCAGTAACGTGTGTCTGTCTGTTGTGTCTCAGTCTTTTACTAAGCATATCTGAGGACAATCTGACTCTCTTCTCTGCACTCAGCACGGGTACTCTGCTGTCTCCTGTTCAATTTTCTGCTGATCGGGACATCTTTGCACAGCCGGTTTCTAGCCTATCCTGTTGCATGGGTTGAATCTATTTCAGGTGCAAGACTTTACATTTATTTTTACTGAATTTCACTGGGTATCTCCAGCTTCATGAAATGGCACACCTATCCTCTTCTTCCAGGTCTACGTCATCAATGAATTTGGTGAGGGTGCAGTCCATCCCATCATCCATGTTGTGCATCAGCTCTAGCACCAACTTCTGCAGAATGCCACTAATACCAGGATGTCAGTTGGACTTTGAAGTGATGTCTGTTGATGTTCTTTGGCATTCTGGCAATCTAGCCAGATTTCTATTCACCTCATAGTCTGCCTATTTTTAACTCTCCAATTTCACTACATGGATACTGTGAAATAGTGTGCCAAAATCATTTCTGAAGTCAAGAGAAAGGAAAACTACAATTCTCCTCTTGTCCACTCAGTCAGTCATCTCATCACAGAAGATAATTGGCATGGTTACACATGAACTATGGTCACACATAACATATTGACAGTTCTCAATGACTTTTTTTGTACTTCATATGTCTGGAAATGAGATCCAGCAGGATTTCTTTTATCATCTCAGAGGCAGAGGTGAGACAGCCTTGTGTGACAGTTTTCCTCCTTCTTGAAAATGGGCATCACATTTGTGTATTTCTTGTCATCAGGGATATCTTCTAGTCTCTGTAACTTTTCAAAGATGATAAAGGCAGCCTAATAATGTCATCAGCCCTTTTTGATGCATACAGTCTGGTCCCTTGGACTTGTGTATGTAAAGTTTGCTCTATCTATCATTAAGATGTCCTCCATCTAATTAGTCTTCTGGAACATTTCGTAGCACTGTACCCTATACTCTGCTACTAGGGACAGAAACTTGGGTAGTCTGTTGCAAACCTTGCTGGGTAGAGAAGGTGGTGTGTACTTCAGGCTTTTCAATATCCTATGTAGCTAAGTGCCCATCTTATTCAGTAGCAGGCCCACATTTTGCTTTACCTCCCTTTTAATCTCTACTTACCTATAGAACTGCTTCTTCTTCCCCTTCAAATCTCCTGTCGTTTTCAACACCAGCTGAACTTTGATTTCTTTAATTCTCTTCCTAGAGATCTAGGCAGTATTTCTGCATTACTCCTGAGCAGAATGTCCCCAGCTCCACTCTGTATACTTTCTTTTTGTGTTTGAGCTCATCCAAGATTTCTGCATTGACTCAGCTGGCCTTCTATCACACCTTCTTGTTCATATTGGGATTGACCTTCTCGTGTTTTAAGGAGTTTTTCTGTGAAGAAAACTGTATTTCATCAATCCCTTTGCTGTTCAGTTCAGCCTCCCATGGGATCCTGTCTATTATTCCCCTGAAAAAGCTGAATGTCAATCTTATCTTCACTGCTGAAGCCCAACTTTGTTACTCTGCCACACAGAAACTGTCCGGATGAATAGAAGTCATCTCATTGACAATAAAAAAGACCAGATCAGATGCATCTCAATCCTTGGAACTGTTCCACTGGTTCTTTTTTCATAAAAAACTTTGTATCTATCAACATGCATGGTCCTATCAGGAAATTAAATTTATTGCTATGAAATTATAATAAAAAGTAGTGATCTTGAATCTTTTCTTTGGATATTGATTCACAAATTAAATCTTAGATAATAGATAGCACTTTTAGTCAGTAATATTCATTCAAATACCAACCGTAACTTAAACTATAAGTAAAAAAAAAAAAAAAAAAAAGTACAAGTGTCATTATCAACAATTGTTGGATAGTATTAACTATTTTAGTATTATTATAAAATATTAACTATCATTTTACAACATTTTGAATAATGTATTCACATTTAGATATCTACATAATAGAATCTCAGAAAAACAGTACTAAGGCGGCATTGAGAGGTCATCTAGTCCTTTTCCATGCCCTAAGGCAGAATCAGCTCTGTCTATGATTTTTCCACAGACATTTTTCCACTTCTATTAAAGACTTCTATGACAGAGACTCCCCCAGCAGTCTATGCCTGTAATTCACTACCTTACCTTTACATGTTTCGCCAGTGTCTATTCTGAATTTTCTGTGTTGCTTTTGAAGCTCATTATTTCTTGTCTGTGTCCTGGTTTGAGGTAAAACAGAACCAATTTTCTTTTCTGTAATTTTACTTTTCAGTTAAAAAGAGCATCTGTTGTTCATTTATTGGGCAACCATGACAGTCTGATACATCATGGATATGGAGGACTGTTTATTTCCTTCTCTGTGGATGTGGATATCCAGTCTGGTTTACATCCGCCCCAATGTCCTTTAACTACAGTTCTCCCATTTTCTTAAGAAAATGTCATATGAAAAATAAACAGATGTGGAACAAAAGTGAACCTACATGGCATAGAACTCCCTTTCTATTTTGTCATTTTGTAGAAAGATTAGATTGTCTAGGTTGGTTTGACCCTACTTGTTCTTCACAGAGCTACATTCTGTGTGTTGTGTACTTCATTCTTGTCTCCTGTGTACTTGTAAATAGGGTGGTTTATTATTTGGTGCTGAGTATTTCAGAAAGTTAGGGTAATTTATCTGTAGCTCTCTGCTACAGTTACCTGACTTCCCCTGACTTTTTTTTTTTTTTTTTAAGATAGGTGTTAAGCTTCCTATTATCCAGAATGATTATTTCAACCAGTTTGCTTATACTGATTTAACAGAAGTTATCCAGTTAATTTATGATTAACTGTACATATACTATTGTCCTGATTTAAGGTAAAACAGAACCAATTTTCTGTTCAGTAAATTTTACTTTGCAGCTAAGCCTCTTCTAACTACTGAAATTAACAGTATATTGTACAGAAACTGTTTGCTTTCAGAGTGATAAGACCTGTGTTTATAGTTGATGCCAATGAACGGTATGCAGAGAGGCTCTTGCTTATACTTATTACTATACCAGTCAAGGCCAACTAACTTTGTTATTTGCCCAGTTGGAGGGTTGGAAGGAGAAAAACGTATAGGGGTCCCACCTGTGGGGAGGAGCAGCCAGGACAGGTGACCCAAAACTGACCAACAGGGTATTCCATCCCATCTCCATCATGCTCTGTATAAAAGCTGAGGAATCAAAGGGTCAGCCCTCTTTCTTCAATGGCTGACATCTGAGGAGAACTCTGTCTGCTTGTTTGCCTTTGATCTCGATCCTTGTTCCTGATCTGTGCATTCCTGAATCCAGATTCAGAATCCAGTTCCCATCCATCACTGGGTCCAGTCTGGGACTTTCCCCATGCCTGCTGGTGATGTGATTGTCATCCTGGAAACTTGATCCAGTTTTGTATATATGTCATTATTTCATTATTTTGTTTTATTATTTTATTTTAAAAATTTCATTAAAGTAGTTTAGTTCCCTCTAAACTCATAAGTCTCTCTCTCTCTCTCCCCACTGTCTTTGGAGAAAGAGGTGGGGGACAACATCTGTTATTTTGCCTCAGTGGTCAGTCCAGCCTAAACCATGACAACCATCAATTGTGTATTAACCCTGCATGAAAAACTAATTGTCCACTATCCATTATAAATAGCCACTATCTATCATATTTGAAAAGTCATGGCACTCTGGTGAAGTTCCCACTGACTGGAAAAGGGGAAATGTAACCCCCTTTTTTAAAAAGGAAAAAAAGGAAGACCAGGGAACTACAGGCCAGTCAGTCTCACCTGTGCCTGGCAAGATCATGGAGCAGATCCTCCTGGAAAGTTTGCTAAGGCACATGGAAAATAAGGAGGTGATTGGTGACAGCCAACATGGCTTCACCAAGGGCAAATCATGCCTGACAATCTTAGTGGCCTTCTACAATGGTGTTACAGCATTGGTGGACAAGGGAAGAGCAACACATATCACCTACCTGGACTTGTGTAAAACATTTGTCACTGTCCTGCATGACATCCTCGTCTCTAAATTGGACAGGCATGGATTTGATGGATGGACCACTCGGTGGATAAGGAGTTGTCTGGATGGTCGCATTCAAAGAGTTGTTGTCAATGGCTTGATGTCCAAGGGCAAGCAGTGATGAGTGCCATACCTCAGTGGTCAGTACTGGGATCAGTGCTATTTAATATCTTTGTTGGTGACATGGATGTTGGGATGGAGTACACCCTCAGCAAGTTTGCCAATGACACCAAGCTGTGTGGTGCAGTCAACACGCTGGAGGGGAGAGATGTCATCCAGAGGGACCTGGACAGGCTGGAGAGGGGGGCAGTACAAACCTCACAAAGTTTAACAAGGCCAAGTGTAAGGTCCTGCACTGGGGTCAAGGCAATCCCAAGCACAAATACAGGCTGGGCAGAGAATGGATTGGGAGCAGTCCTGAGGAGAAGGACTTGCGGGTGTTGGTTGATGAGAAGCTCAATATGAGCCAGCAATGTGCGCTCACAACCCAGAAAGCCGACCATATCCTGGGCTGCATCAAAAGAAGCATGGCCAGAAGGTCAAGGGAGGTGAATCTGCTCCTCTCCTTTGCTCTCATGAGACCCCACCTGGAGTACTGCATCCAGCTCTGGAACCCCCCAACATAGGAAAGACATGAACCTGCTGGGACAAGTTCAGAGGAGGGCCACAAAGATGATCTGAGGGCTGGAGCACCTCCCCTATGAATAGAGGCTGAGAAAGTTGGGGTTGTTCAGCCTGGAGAAGCAAAGACCTATAGGTTGACCTTATAGCAACCTTCCAATATGTAAAGGGGGACTACAGTAAAGATGGGGAGGAACTCTTTATCAGGGAGTATAGTGATAAGATGAGGTGTAACGGTTTAAAATTGAAAGAGGGTAGATTTAGATTAGACATTAGGAAAAAATTCTTTATTCTGACAGTGAAACAAGTTGCCTGGAAGAGTTGTGAATGCCCCATCCTTGGAAGTGTTCAAGTCCAGGTTGGATGGCGCTTTGAGCAGCCTGGTCTAGCGGTACTTGTCCCTGCCCATGGCAGGGGGGTTGGAACTAGATGATCTTTAAGGTCCCTTCAAACTCTAACTGTTCTATGATTCTATGAGTTTATGATTATTTACTGATCATATTTCTGGTTATATTACTGAATCATCCACCAAAAGTAAGAATCTTTCTGGTGATCATCTTAGTTACAAATGAGAAAGTGCTCATTTATTGTGCCATCAATAAATCGTCGTCACCAACAAATTCTGATTTTTCACCTATGACTGATACAGAAAATGAGATGTAGTAGAAAAAAAAAAAACACCAGCTGTATTAAACAGAATTTAAAAAGCACAAACCCTAAAATCAAAACAAGCATAATAGTACAGTAAATAATCTAACCAATAGAAAACCACTGTGGTACATCATAATTTTACACAGCACTATTATTTTTTGGACTCAGACCCAATGTTCAGTGTGTGTGGCATTAATCCTGAAAAACTGGTTAAGCAAAAAAAAAAAAATCATTGCTGTGCCATGCTTGTGCTCAGGTTGAATGTTCCATTCAATTCCTAAGGGAAGGTTTTTGACATCTCATGAGCCACCATTGGTCACAATTGTTGGATTCATCCCATTCCATTTTAGGAACTTATCTGAGAAGTCTATATTAGGACTGTAGGTTTTCTAGGAGTTAAACCATAAAAGCCTATCTCTTCCCACTGGCTACAGGGTGACTTCTATTCTCTGATGCAGTAAACAGCTAAAATTAGATTGGAAGAATCTAGTCCTTAAAGACATGTTTGAGTGTAAAGTTTTAAGACAATGGATAGATTTCACATAATGAATATATCCACTGTGAGAAATAAATGTGGAAAGTTGCAATTTTGAAAGAAACCTAGACCTATGAGGAAGGAGAAAAGTTAGACATGAGACTACACATAGTATTGACAGCATATGGTGAGACTAGTTTGGCTGTAGCTGCAGTAGTGCAAGTGAGTTTGACTGCGGGCACTAAGTATTATAAAGCTTAAAGAAAGGGAAAATTTGAGGGAAAAAAATTGGATATCAAAAGAACAACATACAATTCAATAAAGAAGTAAATTCATTAGCTGGTAATAATGAAAACTTTCTCATCTTTTAATGTATGATACCCACTGGAAAGACATGTTACGGTCAGTGTGTTACAAATTCCTGCACTTCATTTTCTAAGATACATGACAATACAATGCTCAACTAGGGATGAATTTTTGGCAAATGCCACAGTCTTTCAAAACCATTGTTAATAGAATTTGAAGAAATGATCATCATCTCTAAAATGGTTAATTTTTTATTTATATTGAAAAATTTATTTTAGTTCTCCAATAAGAATCTGTCACCTCAGAGGCATATACAAATTCCAGTTACATCATGTATGAAAAAAAGGTTTGGTTTAGGTCTTAAATTGTTGTGTATATTCATATATAATATTCATAAATAAAGAGATCAAAATTTTGTGTTCTCATATGCATCATAATTCTGCTTCTATGTATAAAAACAGAGCTGTGTATGAACCTTTTCATATTTTTAAAAGAATTGTGATTAATGCACAGGAAGTAAACAAACTGAGTAATGGAATGAAGGCTGTCTAGACATGCACATTTCAGACAATCCTTCCATAAAAAGGCCAGAGTTTATTGGACTGGATAATATCCCCCCTTGGATCCTTTTTTATTTTTTTCCCCCCTTTATTTTATATACAAGAATCTGTATCTTCCCTGGAGGTCAGTTTGGCAACTTTTGGATGCTCTAAATTAATTTAAACTCTAATAACCAGTGAAGAAATGAAATAGTACTGAACAACAGCAGCACTCTGTGGTGTTTACAAATACATTTAAAGGAGGTCATTCCTCCTGTGAACCCATTGTACGTGCCAATTTGTTGCACTCTTCATTATAATAGAAAAAGTATGGGTAACAATGAACTGCAAGCCGTATGTGGAAAACACATAACTTACAAGCATCAAAAGACAACTGGGGTCATCTCTAAAGCAGATTTCATAGTTGCCAATGAGTATTTTGCTGCTTTCATTAAATGGACTTTAAAAGGATTTTAATTGCATTTCTTATTTTGGCTAACAACCTGATTCTGATAGCATTATGTCTACAGCTGTTCAGCTCTAAAGAGCATTATTTAGTCCTAGAAAAAAATGCCTACTAATGCTATTGAGGTCTCGACTAAGTGACCTTTCTGAAATTGTGTAACAGACTTCTTCCAAATACTTACTTGCTAAAATTTGCTCACTTCTGTTTACGCTTACCTTGTTTCATCCATGGTATTAGGTGTGTATGACTACTATTGCCTCTGCGTTTGTGAATCACATGCTATAGAAGAGACACAATATGGGAAAAAAGCCTAAGTCAGGTGGAAAATGCAGGTTGATGTAAATGTAATTTGGGCTCATTATGCACACACTTCAGCCAGTACTGAATGACTTCTACTCATTGTCCAAGACTAGGAAAAGGTAAATCCCAGTTCTGAGTAATGAAATCCAACAGTAACTAAATATATTGGAAATAATTGATCTCATAGTCACTGATGTATACATGCAAACTGTCAGAGATTGCTACAGTTTTAGGCACAGTCCAAAGTTTCACTTCTCTGAAAATAGGTATAGCAAATATGGGAAATCTAACTCTATGTAGATAGTGGTTTTCTATGTTCTTTTCCTTTGCTAATGAAAACTAGGTAAATATCTTGATAGAATACTATGGGTCAATGGTATCACTAATTCATTTGTAAGTTCCCAGGAATGTGTTTTAAATTGATTTAATGAAAGAGAAGAGGAACAACTTTTTGCTATATAAGCATGTGAGAAGATAAGAAAAGAGGTACTCTGCTCAGTTTTCATCTGGCTTTATTATGTGGCGTCTTGATACTTCAAGTTATCATACACACAATATATAAAGCAAGGGTCAAACCAAAGTTAGTGGTAATACCATATTAACAAGGGATGTGGTTCACACAGAAAATCTTTTCCAAAGTTTGTCTACAACAAGATGCCATGCTAAGACTGTCTAATTTTCTCCATTTCCTCTGGGTTTTTTTTTTGGTCAGTGTGGTTGTATAGGAAGAGTAAAGAGCTGAAACCATTCTTATGAATCTTTATTTGTTGAAAATGCAAAGACTATAGGATATAATGCAAGGAATCTAAAGAGAATGAAAAATTTCCTTAAAATGTTTTATATTGTTCTGTTTTGGTTTTGGTTTGCTAAATGCCTCATTGCGATCTACTACTTGAGAAAAAATCTTCAAAGTGCTTTAAGGACTCCTTATAAATTTGACAGTGTATCTTTGAAAGCATAAGAACCTGAATAAAATATATGTTTTGTCTGAAAGATTCTAAAAAAAACCCTATATTAAAAAAAAAAAAAGGCCTAGGAACTTTTTTTAATCACTGTCAAATGATACATAAATATGGATAAAATACTGCTGATTTAGAAATTTTGCCAAATATTTGATAGATGAATGTTTATTCACAAAGAGTTGGGCTTTGACGCGTTGCTATCACTGACCTTATTTACTTAGAAAAATGTCAAAGATTTGAGTTAATTCTT
Source organism: Charadrius vociferus (assembly GCF_000708025.1). Classification (NCBI taxonomy): domain Eukaryota; kingdom Metazoa; phylum Chordata; class Aves; order Charadriiformes; family Charadriidae; genus Charadrius; species Charadrius vociferus. The sequence continues at coordinate 2,204,156 of NW_009648241.1, read as the reverse complement.
AATGGCACATAGGAAAGGAATCTATTCCTTTTCATAAACGGTTGAAGTAGTTTCTTGATTCTCTATTGAGAAAATAGTATAAGTAACTGGCATTTAGAACATATTTTACATTAAGATTCTCTGTTTATTTTCCTTTCTCTGAGAACTTGACTCAAAAGTTGCCATAAGAAACTTGTTAACTGATACTAAGGAATAGTTTTCCTGATTAAATAGTCTTAAGTTTAGCTTAACATAAATCATCTTATTAGTCACATTGAAGTGCATGGGTGAAGATGAATCTGTAGCAAAACCCTGTCCAAGGTATGAGTATTGTCTTCTGACAGGATCTAGAAAATATAATTTGGCACCATTTTTATACTGATCTTATTTCTTTCTGAGTTCTTCAGCATATATAGTCTGGACTGACTTGGAGAAGTAGCTTTCTGCCATCCACCTGCTGCCAGTTTTCTATCTCTGGCTTTTCTGGTGATATTTCAGGTATGTTTTACCCCTAGAAAGAGCCTTGTTCTGTATGTATAGCAGTTAATGTCCTCTCACCAGAATGATAAAAAGCTAAAATAGAGCTCTTTGTGCTCAGTTCTTTTCTGAGAATGAAAATCGCTAAGAAGTCAAAGACACCTATATAAACCATCACAGCATAGACTTGAATATGGTATTTTACAAATCATATAATAATAAAATAAAATAAAAAATCAATACAAACCCTAAACCATTGTATTTAGATGTCGAAGATGAATGTTTTTTAGAACAAAGGTACACAGAATATTCATAGGTTGAAACCAAAACAAAAGAAAAAAAGCCATAAAACTGTGTAACAGCTGTTTTGACAGCTAAAACTTGAGAAAATACATAACATTAACTGCTAAACTTGGCTTTTCATATTAATACTGGGACATTTTACTTTGAATTCTTTTTTAAGTATTCCAGGCAAGTCAGAAGAAAGTATTGATCAGCTTTAACTGATGACATGTCCATAAAGTCATCAACAAATATTGGTGTCTAATTCTGAAGTACATGCAGATGTCTAAGATAATGGATTATAGTGCAGTGGCATTGATAGATAAGATTTTTTAATGTGTTTATTTAGATGTTAGATGCTTTCTGAGAGTTTAATAAACTAATTTCTTCTTATCTTATTTTTGGTAGATGTGTAAATGCTTAGACAGCATTTATAAAGTATTGTTCCCAACTTATCTGGGGAACTTTGGGACATAAAGGTTGCACCAAGCTTTATAAATTATTTGTCTTGGAGGTCGGTGTGTGGATATCTCATAAACTTCACATAGCTCTGCTCCTAGAACTCTGAAATAGCCTAACCCCGCACAATTATTTTCCCTCTCAGTGCACACAGAAACACTGTGATTTGTGACAATACGAAGCAAAAAGCAAAACAACAACGTATAAACATCTCTCTATATATAATATTTTCCTATAATTTGGATGTGAATTTTCTCACCTGTAGTTTACTCTCAAAATCACATGGTCTCTTATAAAATTTTAAGCCAGCTACAATGGTATTTTTACCTCTGCTACTTACTACAGTTTGTCAGGAAGGTTAAAGAACTATCATTACAGGAAAATAAAGTTCTGTATTTGTTAGTATTCTATGTTGGAAATAGCAATGCTAATGCTCAGCCCAGCGTATTTCCAACAAAGTTCCAGCAGCTCATAGCTTTCATTTGTACTCTTGTAAGGATTATGCGAAAATTATAAAAAGGTATTTTTTGAGCCTCCTGACAGTCAGACTAGCAGAAAACAAAAGTAGCAAACCCACTATCTTTACCAAGGGCCTCCTTAGGAATACATCATAAAAATTTGGTCTGACTGACTTAGCAGGGAATTCACACCAAATTTCCATGCTCGACAACATCTACAATGGTCCCTTTGGACTCATGTTCATTCTTCTGGAAGAATATAGTGTGCTGCATAGGCCAATCACACAGCCACTGTTTCTTGTTCGTGTCGGTGATGATCTGACTGACAGTTGGTGACATATTGTGCATCCATGGGGACAAAAGAATGCTTACACAGTGGGTGCTGATAACCTTTCCTATGAGTGCCTCTATAAATAAGAAGAAAATAAAACGGGATTATATTGATGAGACTAATGACAGAGCTGATGATGAGTTGTAATCTCCTTTAAGAGGTCATTCATAGGGATAGTCTGCTGTTCAGTTAAAATTATTCAGCAATCTAGAATTAGCAGGAGCCTTTTCTCTTTTTCTCTCTTTTTTTTTTTTTTTTTTTTATTCATTACAGCATATGCACAAACCTGTGTGATGGAGCTGATGACTGATGATGATGACAGTAATGATAATGGCTGCTTGATTTTTTTCTTATGCTGCTATTCACTAGTCCTATGTGCTGAAGGCATACAGTATGCACTAAGACTTCATTAGGAATTTCTGAGATGAATGATTCCTTTTTTTCACCTGCAAACACCTTTCATCTGCATTTCTGATCCTAGCTCCATTTGTAGAGAACTTCAAATAAAAAAGGGAATTTCATGGCTGGGGTTATTTTTAAAATGAAAGGTAAAATAATTGATATTTGAGAAACAAGGAAAGGCTCTTCTATATGTTGCACATTTCTTTGTCAATCTATATACCATTATTGATGAATCAAAATAATTATAACAAGAGAGTAATTACAGCAACATCTACAAGGTGGTTTTCATAGTAGGACAATATAAAATGAAGCAGTCTCTCAGAAAATTAGCAAAAAATTACACATTAGATATCTCTTTTATCACTGACGCTGTATCCTGCACAACACTGACTATTCTGAATTCTGAACTCTCAGGGTTAAGATCAGAGATATAGCTTTTGTCTCTCATAAACCCTATATATGAACACAGGAGGCTGCAAAGGTATAGATTTTTAGAACATCCATCAGATTCAACAATCAACCAGAACTGGTTGATTGGTCATTGGTCACCGGTACAGAGATTCCCTACTTATACATATGATAGCATGGTATTAATTTTCCATTTCAGTGATTAACCATAGACAATAAAGGTTAGAAAATGTAAGAGTGCTGGGTATGCACTGAGTAATCATGTATCACAGTTAAAACATAGTAAGCTGGGTTGACCTTGAAATGAAGAACAGTGGAGGAGAGATAGGGTCATTCTCTTTTCACACAAAAAGGGAAATGAACTTTGGGTCATTCCTACTTTCTTAGCCACTGGCTGTTATCCTGGAGGTGTTATGCTTGAGAGATTTTATCAACAATACTTTCTGATTACTACTGGGCAATCCAGAGAACCACATTAGCATTGGCCTCAGAGGAATTTTTCTACATGTCATCCCAGCCAGAGGCTAAAGAGCTATAACAGAAGTTATAGAGGAAAGCTAATTAGAAAAGGGAAAGGAGGATGGAATTGAGTATAAGGATAAAAAAAAAAAATAATCTATTTTTTTCGAAGTTGTAATGATATATGTCCTTGTATGTATTTCTAGCTTCTTTCCTCTGATGCCCTATGACATTCTCACATTTTGAGTTACATTACATATTCAATCAGACAGCAAGCTTGAAGGAATATTATGCCATCAATTTTTTTTCAAGAATGAAATCCTATAGCATAACTTTTTCATGAAGGTCATTACTTTAAGTTAAAAATTTGGAGACATACAATTTATGCATTTATTAAGGATGCCCAGGTGTCATAAAACATAGGATTCAAAACATTTGTGACTAGAATCTGTCACATTTAGATATGAGGTGAAGAAAATTAAGGGTGTTACCTGAAAGTTTGTGTCTTTATGGAAGATCTTTCACACAACTTCTTTCCCTGATAATTAGACTGTGACAAAAAGCACTGTTATTTTCTGGCACTAGAGATTTCAGCAGCTTTCCAGTACCTTCTGGTAGATTCCTCTACCACAAAGGACTAGTTACGTGTCTACAGCCCCTTCAGCATAGATTATGGTTTCTGAAATGCATAAATACTTTGGTTCTCTGGACACAATTATCTTAAACATCTGCAGTTCAGGAAACCACAGATGAACTAGTCGTCTAGGACTTTCTTTATATTCGAGGAAGAAAATGGCACTTTTAAGACACAATTAATTTTACTTGTTCTTAACACGTTTCTTGGGGTGAGATGATTTCTCTCCTAAGAATGAGTGCTTATTTCCATTCATCCAGTCTGTGTGGATGCCCATTGACTTTAGAATTTGCTTCTCTGATAGCTGAAGAAGCCTATCTGCCTTCAGTGTGAGACAAATATTTAATTTATTTTTTTTATGAATAGAGTTTCTTAGTTTACTAGACTTTGTTCAAATAAGTACTACTGAGTTTTCCAATGATGCCTCTAAATGACATTTCTAGCAGGAACACTTTTCTTATTTAGTCTTGTTAGTGAAAGTGGCACATGCAGTTTATATGTTTTTAATTTTTTAAACATAAGTGTTTAGCTGCAGTGGAAATCTGTACAATAAAAGTAAATAAAATAATGCTTTCAAAATTCCTAAAATTTCCTTATTTGTGTGCTGTCCTCTGTGATAAAACTCAAGGTGGTAGGTGCTTAATAAAATGAATGACAGGCAATATAATGCAGGTTGCTAGTAGCAGCGTTAGTTCTGTAGCCCACACTTCAGTTCAGCCTAAGCCCCATATCTGTGAAGAATGATAATTAAAGAAGAATAAATATGAGATATTTCAAATGCCAGTTCACTGTGATTGAACAGGCATGCTGCTGTACATTTTTTTATTTTTAATTCTTTTCTTTTCCCACAAGTTCTTATTCAGTTTCTGCCTATTATATATTCTGTTACCCATAAGCTTGAGTACCCAGTGCTAAGATATTATTCATTTCCTCAACTTTAAATTGTGATAACATTTGCCTTCCTTTCTCAGCTGGCTGTAGAGTTGCATTTCAATGAGATATTTGTGATCTATACTTTTAACATTATAAATAAATCCTTCTACTGCTGTAACAACATATGTATGTAAAATTTTTAAAAGGCAGAAAAGCCATTCAGAACATGAAAACACCTTTTTTTTTTATTGATTATATTTTTCCCAATTGAAGATAAAATTACAAACTTTACAGCATAAATCGTTACTTCAAAACTTAAGTAAAATGCAAAGATTTTATAAGAATCATACCAGTGGACTGGGAAGTGGCATGTTTCTTAACATAAAACAAAATTCTGTGTAGGTGTCTGTGTGTGTATAGACACAAGGTGAAAACACCTTTCCCTACTCACTGGTGGGCCACTTGTATATAGACTTCCAAGCACTGAAAACACATAGCAGAGGTACATTCTTTTTATTGTTTTTAATCTCTGTTATCATTTTTAAAAGTAGTTTTATTTTATCTAATAGGGATTGTTCTCCCAAAAAAGCCCTATGACAATCTTCACAAGTTTGTGAAAAGCCTGTATTGAGATTCAAATATCGTTCCTGCAAATGAGCCCCAACCACATTATTCTGGTAGAAAATCACATCTGAACTAAAGGAATCGGTCTCATACAAATACCAGATGACTACAAATACCAGATCTTAACTAAAGCTGGAACTGCAGGAAGGGTCTTTTGTATTTACAAAGTACTGGCATCTTAGTGCTGAGAAGAGAATAAGTGTGATAATTTTTCACTTTTTTCCCTGCTGTGTCACTGGTCTATTTTCCCACGGTCGACTTTCATATGAACTAGTCAGAAAAGCTAAGGGGAAGAGGAAAATTTTGTCCGTCTAAACAAAAATGGTAGCTGCTTCTGTATGCCTTTGGACCATTTCCTTCAAACAGTTCACATTTGCATTCCCCGTCCAAAGATGTCCATTGGGGTAAGTTTCTTCTATGTAATCTCATAAAACGTACACAGGGATCATACTGGATAGAGGAATTATAAAACTGCGTTGTACCATTTGTTGATGGATCTGTGTATACTTTTCAAAAGCAGACAATTTAATAGCACATCTGTAATCTATATGTGTATATTTAGACATAGAAAATTGAGCTTTCTTTCTTCTCTTAAAAAAAAAAATAATGTTTCTAAACCTGACTTTTCTAGTGATGTGAAATTTTAAAATCTATTAAAACAGCCACTTTATGAAATAAGCCATTCTATTTAGTATCCGTAACCTTTTTCAGAATGCCTAAGATGAATTTCTCAGTGTGGCAAACACTCAGAGGCATTTGTAAAGCCCAGAGCAAGTGATATCATCATGTAGCTCATACCACTCAAATATTATTTAAAGTATAATAAATCAGAATCAAATTACATGTCAGATATTCAAAGGTTATGAGCAATAGAATTGCAATACAAAGTCATTGGCAGAAGGAGAAAATCACTACTGCAATCACACTTCTTTATATGAAAAGTGGAATTGTAACAGTTTAATGAAACAGTGATAATAATTGCAAGGTAGGATTTTTGTCTTCTTCAGATTTGACTTTGCTAGGATGTTGTTGAGAGGCCAAAGAACAAAATTAACAAGTGACTAAAAGCCACCTTATGTTACTGTATCAGAAAACATCTGTCATGATGTCTAAATCCATATCATTTAATCAGAATAAAATAATCAGTGTGCAAAGTGTAGTAAAAATGACTGCATTATTTTCTTTCTTCATGACATTTTGAAGATTATTAATAGTGATTTAGCACAGGCAACTGACATGGGAATTTCCAATCAGAATCAAAATACTTCAATAAGGTTTCTGCTCTGAATCACCCTCTGGAAGATCTTTCCCCTCCTCCTAGCTTCCCTTTTTCCCTCTCTCTTTCTCATTGTCCTTCTTTGTTTTTCTCTCCTTCTTTATCTGTCTCCCTCTCTTCCACTCCCTGGGTAATATAGAACACCGAGGAGACTTTTAAATGACTCTTACAGTAGGCTATTGTTAATATTCCCCTTTTCATGCAAATTTAGAAAATATATGTTTAGACTATTAGCATTAACTAAAGTAGAGCTAGAGACTGCACAAGGCACAAATGTATTCTTCATGCAAATAAAAGAGGTAAGTACCTCTGATTACCATGACATAATTAGGCAAAATTTGGCTCTCTTTCCAGCAGAAAGTACCTTCTTGATGAACTATGAGTCTGGTTTTGTGGAGGTTTGGACCAAAACCAAAAAAAAAAAAAAAAATGCTGATGGTTCATTTATATCCTAAATTCCTGAAGTTTAAGATAGGGCAAAATTCATTACTCTAAGATATTCTAATTTGTACCTTTCTCTCAAGTGTGTAAACTAATACTCATGAAGAAGAATCTGTAAATTAGTTCATCAGAAGTCTAGAGACCTATTATGTAGGAAATCACAAAATGATTTTTGAAGTCATAAAAGCCCTTAAATGTACTGTAAATTTATTGTAAATACTGTCTGGTTGATCTTGCAGTCTTTTGGCAGGCAAAATTCTCCTTGATGCCAGTGGGAGTTTTGCCATTATCAGAATTTCAAATACAAGATCTTCTATAAACACCCTAGTAGTCTAAAACATTACATTTTATTATATCCATGAGAACTATATTCCTTATAAACTTAATAATAGTGAATAAATTTGTTCTTGACTTGCAGCTTTGAGAAAAGTGATGCAGATATAATACTGTATCTAAGCCTTACTTGGGTTTATAAGTAAGCAACTGGGTGCGCTCTTTGTGCATTGCTGATTACCTGCCTGCATTGGTTCCGTGGGAACTGTGGCTCTATACGTAATGACTTGAGAATGTGAAAAATTATGAATTTAACTTAGATAATTTGACTTGTTAATACAGTGATTGTTTTTCTTTGTTTTAGGATAACTCAGTTTCTTTGAAGTTTCTAGCTAGCCCTACATGATGCACAAAAGACCATCACAAGGGGTTTTGCTTTGTGAAAAAATTTGCCACGTGCCAAGCAAGATCTTCAAAACCATGAGGCATGCAAATGCATCTTAATACATCACTCCCTGTCCCCTTCTGCTCAGTGAAAATTATTTGTTTCCACACTTACTTACCTCGAGGGAGGTGACTCTTCCCCTCTACTCTGCTTTGTGAAACCCCACCTGGAATACTACATCCAGCTTTGGAGCCCTCAACATAGGAAAGACGTGGACAGGTTGGAGTGGGTCCAGAGGAGAGTCACAAGGATGATCCGAGGGCTGGAGCACCTCTCTTATGAAGACAGGTGAGAGAGTTGGGGATGTTCAGCCTGGAGAAGAGAAGAGTCCAAGGAGACCTTAAAGCAACTTTCCAGCATCTGAAGGGGGCCTACAAGAAAGCTGGGGAGGGACTTTTTGCAAGGGCATGTAATGATAAGACAAGGGCTAATGGTTTAAAACTGGAAGAGGGTAGATTTAGAATAGATATTAGGAAGAAATTATTCACTCTGAGGGTGGTGAGACACTGAAACAGGTTGCCAAGGGAAGTTGTGGAGGCCCCATCCCTGGAGATGTTCAAGGCCAGGCTGGATGGGGCTTTGAGAAACCTGATCTAGTGGAAGGTGTCCCTGCCCATGGCAGGGGAGGTTGGTACTAGATGATCTTAAAGGCGCTTTCCAACCTAAACCATTCTATGATTCTATGAATTTCTGTGTATAAAAGGAATGTGTCTCTCTTATTTAGCTGTTAACTGCAACTATATTTGTTGAGTTAAAAAGAAAAAAAAAAAAAACAACAAAAACACTATAGTAGAAGATAAATATTAAGGGCTAAACCCAAAGAAAGACTTTAAAAGCACAAGAACCTACAGAGACTGTGGTCTTGGTTGGAATGCTTTTTTTTTAGTTATCTTGGATGTATTAAACATTATTTTATTATTCAGTATTAGGACAGATATGCTTGTTAAGCACGTTGAATTAACAGACATCAAACTGAGTTAAGAGCTTGTCAATGTACTGTATAATGGCAAACATTTGAAGTACTTACAGTAACCAATCCTGCAGAGCAATTTCCCTGTACCTCATTTCATAGTCACTTCAAATACTATCACACAGAATACTCCACAAAGCCTCATTTCCCAGTGCTGTGTGGCTGGTGTGAAATGAGCCTCTTACCCTCAAAAATAACTGTTGAAAGTCGTCAGAAGGCAGTTGATCAGCTACCTATGCACCATATGCCAAGTGGTAATGCTGTCATCGCAACCCAGGCTTTACAGGATGCAGAAGCATAGCTTTTTCAATTGTGTTCTGGTCAGTCCTATAACTCATTGGGGATGACTGGACCGGATCTGCTCTTGTAAAGTAAATTCCAAATAGCCCAAGTGTACTAGAAATTATTCTGGTGTTTTAAAAGGTCTTTCCTTGTAGACCAGCTCTAAACAAATGTTCCATTGTGGTTCTGACTTAGCAAGGTGGTTTTTTTTTTTTTTCCGAGTAATATGTGGGGAGGAAAAAAAATCCAAACTCTAAATGCTGTAACTACTTGTTGTGGAATATTAAGGATATCTATCATAACACATGTCTGAATGTCTCAGCACCCTTGTCAAATACTCTTATTTGATGGCTGCACATTATTGCTAATAATATAATTATGCTATATGGAATCAATTTCTCTTGTATTTACAAATGGAAAATTTGTGCTATATTTTCCCCATTCAATCACTGTAATAAGTTAGTTCTGCATAATTTAAAAGTTGATACATTTTATCCTGTCTGTGTTGCAGATGAAAATGTATACATTACATACACATATATTAAATTACATTACATACACAGATTAATAAGCACATACATAAGGTATTCTGACACTCTCTGTGGAAAACTTACATTGATTTTGTCTGTGATTTTGAATGTGTGCTAAAAGTCAATGAGCAGTGAAAGAATAACACAAGTTATTTCAATCTCCAGAGTCCCTTTAATTGGTTGCTTCTTCCGGCTGATATCCTTGGTTGTTGAACACAGGAGATACTGAAAGCAAAACATTGACCAAGACCTTTTCACATGAATTTCATAGTGGAACTGAAAATGAGGTTGTCAGTTTCTTGGAGGAAAGAACTTTGAAAAGACAATTGTTTGCTATAGAGGTGACAGAAGGCAATCTGACATCAGTGATAGTGTGGTCCAACAAAGTGGGTTTGTACTACTTTGAAAAGTAAATTCTGTTGTCAGTAAAGAGCCCTTCAGAACCACCAAAGGTCTGTTCTGATGCCTACATTACTTGGAATTTTCCATTAAGATAAAATACCTGTAGATTACTGTAGTATAATCAAAACAAGGTATCCAGTATATTTTAGAAAATACAGTGTGAGTGTCAAATTCAGGATAAGGGAGTTTGCCGGGTTCTACACAGGAGAACACTGAAGTACTTCCCACAGATCTGTTGTTCCTTCTTGACACCCCTATCTTAAAAGCTCTCCCACGTGGATATTAAGGTGTGAAGTCTTCTGATTCTCTGACTTATGGTAATGCTTTTGGAACTGTTTACTATGAAGTCCTGAGCTCTGATCCCAGAACTCTGCAATGAATTCTGTGTATATGGAATATATATATGTATTTATCTCTATTCTAGCAAACAATATTTGCTACAGCATTTGCAAATATTTCTGCAGTTCTAGAAGGAATCTCTTTATTGATTTTAGTTTCTTTTAATGATTATTCACAAGAAACATAAGACTGAAACACAAGGAGCTTAAACTAACATACTTCAGCAGAAATTAAATTCCCAGCCATAGAAAAGAGGTTTTATCCATGCAAACCACATGAGATAGGACTGAAGTTAAAACAGTTCTTTTACTTTGACATTTGTATTTAAATCCTATTTGTCTACATTACGTTGCTGTAGTGCCTGATCTTTTAACTTTCAATAAGCCTCTGTATATACATGTGAACACACAAACATCTTTCTATAAAATCTACCTCTGAATGTATATGTGTACGTATGCGTAGAGGTCTGTATGTACTTATAGATGGCTATACATATTGTTAAATTATTTTATATGTCTGTGTTTATATACTATGTATACAAAAATTTATAAATATTTTTACAACTTGTTGAAAGTTGATAACCTGCCTTTGGTAAAGAAATACAGACACTGATTTACTTCAAAGGTAATTTCTTGAAAGCTACATTTAAAACTAGAAAGACTGTCAAATCACCTTGAAAAAGGCACCTAAGACAGGACTTGGCATTTCCCTTATTGAACTTCATGAGGTTCCTCTCAGCTCGTTTCTGCAGCCTATGGAGGTCCCTCTGAATAGCAGCACAACCCTCTGACCTATCAACAACCCCTCCAAGTTTTTAACTCAGAAAACTTACTGAGGTGTGCTCTGCCCCATCATCCAGATCACTATTTAAGATTTAAAACAGAATCAGACTCAGTACTGATCCTGGGGTCTACCACTAGCCACTGGTCTCCAACTAAACTTTGTACCACTGATCACTGCCCTCTGGACCTAGTTGTTCAGACAGTTTTCAACTTACCTCACTATCTTCTCATCCAGTCTGTACATCAACAAACTGTCTATAAGGATCTTAGGTGAGACAGCATCAAAGGTTTTACTGACGTCCAGGTAGACAATATCCGCTGTTCTCCCTTCTTCTACCAAGCCGGTCATTTTGTCACAAAAGGCTATCAAGTTGGTCAAGCATGACTTCCCCTTGGTGAATCCATGCTGACTACTCCTGATAACTTTCTCATTCTTTATGTGCCTGGAAATGGTTTCCAGGACTAGTTCTTCTACCACCTTCCCAGGAATTGAGGTGAGGCTAATGGGTCTATAGTTCCATGGGTCCTTCTCTCTTACCCTTTTTGAAGGTGTTTCCCTACCCTTCTTGAGTGGTGTTTGCTTTCTTCCAGTACTTAGTTACCTCTCAGAATTGCCATGATTTTCTGAAGGTAATTGAGAGTGGCCTTGCAATGGCATCAGCCAGCTCTCACAGTGCTTGTGGATGCATCCCATTAGAGTCCATGGAATTTTGTACGTCCAGTTTCCTTAGGCATTCTCTAAACTGATCCTCTTCCACCAAGTAAGTCTTCCTTGCTCCTGACTTTTTCCCTAATCTCTAAATCTTTAGATTTCTGAAGGATGGTCTTAGTAGTAAAGATTGAGGTGAAGAAGGCATTTAGTACCTCAACCTGTATTCCCAATAGACAAGCAAACACAAAACTGCACAAACTCACCCTTACACCACAAATATATATATATACGTGTGATAAGCCACACAGAGTGACACAGACAGACACATTCCACACTCACACAAACACAAATAGCACTAATGGCCTCATCCTGCTTCCCTCTTTAGCTGAGCAGGATGAGGATACAGACACATATGTATGTTAATACAATGTGACCCTTCCAGCCGCTGGGTTTACAACTGATCTCAGTCTCCCTAGTTGCTGGTATATGAATGTATGAACCCCTGAGGCTGCAGCCCTACTTCGGTTGCTGGTGCAGATTCATATGCACGCATGTGTGTGTGCAGGCATACACACACACATTCAGTGTGTATCCTTGGATATTTTTAAGGCATGAGTGGACAAAGCCCTGAGAAACCAGGTCCAATTTCATAAATAACCTTATTCTATAACAGGAGGTTGGATTAGAGACCCCTCCCAAACTCAGTTATCCTATGATAACTATGATAACAAATCTCTGTTCTGGCTGGACTGACATAAAGATTTGAATGCCCATCTCCTGCATTCTAGAAGAGTATGCTAAAATTAGGTTACTGAATATGATGATGTGGATCTTGGTCTTTAATTTTTTGAAGCTATTTACCACTCTTTCATTGCAAATGAATATTAAATGCGTAAGAAGTTGAACCTCATCATCATCTTATATCAGAGAAACGTCTTATCCACCTAGCTGCAAAGTAGATCTTTGAATGTTAGCTACCTAGTTTGATGGCAGTTTATGGTACATATGGACTGCACAAGTTTTAATAGAGAAATAGCTGAAATGTACCTTGCTTCAGAATATCTAACAGCCTAGAATTTAGTAGACCTGAGTTCAAACTCTGGTTATAAATAATTAAAACAACAACAACAACCTCATCGCAGCCTTCAACTGCCTCAAGGCCGTCCAGTAGAGAGGAAGGTGCTGATCTCTCTCCGGTGACCAGTAGCAGGTCATGACGAAATGGAATGGATTCATGTCAGGGGAAGTTCAGATTGGACATTAGGAAAAGGTTCTTCACTGGGAGGGTGGTCAGTCTCTGGAACAGGCTGCCCAGTGAAGTGGTTGCAGTACCAAGCCGCTCAGAGTTGAAGGAGCATCTGGATGACACTTTTAGTCATATAATTTAGTTGTAGGTGGTCCTGTGAGGAGTAGGGAGTTGGACTCAGTGACCCTTATGGATCCCTTCCGACTTGAGATATTCTATGATTCTGTAGTTCTAACAAAACCAGAAAGATATGTAAATCTCATATTAATTACCTTAAAGTTAAAACCATAACAAACAGAGATGTAACACCTAAAAAGTTTTATCTGTCAACTACTACTTGGCAGAGACTAGTAAGCATTTTGTAGGAATGCTTTCTTCGCTAACCTTGAAGTGGAGATTTGGGGAGAAACACCAACCTGACAATTCCAGCTCTAGGTGTTGATCAACAAAAGGACACCTGTTTTTTGATCTGCATATGCTTACAAGCAGCAAATATTTTGGTGCTGACAGTCAAGTAGCACTTGTGAAGATTTTAAGGATGCAGTCATAGTGGATTCAATAACACCTCCACTCACAGAATCATAGAATGGTTAGACTTGGAAAGGACCTTAAAGGTCATCAAATTCCAACCCACCTACCATGGGCAGAGAGACCTCCCACTAGATGAGGCTGCTCAAAGTCCCATCCAACCTGACCTTGAACACTTCCAAGGTTGGGGCATCCACAACTCCTATATGAAGCCTGTTCCAGTGTTTCACCACCAGCACAATAAAAAAATTCTTCCTAATACCTATTCTAAATCTATCCTATTCCAGTTTTAAACTGTTACCACTTGTTCTATTACTACACTCACTGATAAAAAGTCCCTCCTCATCTTTACTGTAGGCCCCCTTTAGGTACTAGAAGGCTGCTATAAGGTCTTCCTGGAGTCTTTGCTTCTCCAGGCTGAACAACCCCAACTTTCTCAGCCTGTATTCATAGGCAAGGTGCTCTAGCCCACATCTTTGTGGCCCTCCTCTGGACCGACTCCAACAGGTCCAAGTCCTTCTTATATTAGGGACTCCATAGCTGGACACAGTACTCCAGGTGGGGTTTCACGAGAGCAGCGTGGGAGAATCACCTCCTTCGACCTGCTGGCCACGTTTCTTTTCATGCAGCCCAGGATACAATTGGCTTTCTGGGCTGAGAGTGTGCATTGCAGCTCATGTTGAGCTTCTTATCAACCAACACCAACAAGTCCTTCTCCTCAGGGCTGCTCTCAATCCATTCTGTGCCCAGCCTGTATTTGTGCTTGGGATTGCCTTGACCCAGGTACAGAACCTTGCACTTGGCCTTGTTGAACTTTGTGAGGTTTGAACATGAAGTTCAGAAGTTTGCTTTTTTACTTTCTGTTGAGCAGAGACTCTGTTCCTTTCTCATTCAGACTCACTTTTTGGCAACGCACTTATATCTGTTTTGTCTAGAGACCAGGCTCTGGAGAGAGAACTATGGATTAGGCTGTGTCTGTGTGCCACCTCAACATGGAAAGTGCACACACACCCTGAAGGAGTTGTGGGTTAGTGTATAGACATGGACTTTGCTAGTCTAGTTGTTAATCCTCAAAGTTCATTGCTAGTCTAGTTGTTAATCCTCAAAGTTCATTGTAATACATGTGGGTATATTTTACATCATTATGTAGTACACTTTTGAAACTATCATTACTTAATAAGCAGACTTCTTCATAACTCACAACCTGAATACTTTGCCATTTTTACTTTTTTTTATTTCTAAAATTAAAAATAGACAGTTTTAATTTAAAATTAGTTACTCTCAAAATCCAGTGGATGAGCCTTTATATGTCATATATTTTCCTGATCCTCGACACATGTGTATAAAGAGAAAAATGTCAATAATATTCTCTCTCTTTCCTCTGTTTCTCTATCCAGCCTATAGCTTGTTTCTATTAATTTGCTGATTTTGGTTCTTTGGTTGTTAGTTTTGTTTTGTTTTCTTTTCTTTTTCTTCGGTGGGGGGAGGAGGCTGGAGGTTGTTTGCCTTTTTGTTGCTGTATGAAAGTTATACACATTTAAGAAACTTAAAGGAAAACTAAAGAAAAGCAATTACTCTTGAATTACTTATACAAATATTTATATGCATGATAGTGACTCTTATTCACAGTTAGGTGTCCAGATGCTGTCAGATATTTCACATGAACTTTATTCAATTGGTCAAGAGTTTCAGAGTCTCACTCGAATGTAATGCCTTGGGAGGTCAGGATCATGCAGGGAAAGACAATTTTTCTGCCAGTTAGTGCCAATCCTGTAGAGAGTCTTAATACTAGAGAAGAATCCTTGATTTTTTCTCTGAATTTCATGAGGAGATAATGGATCACTGGGGTGATGTGCTCCATCATGACCTCTGCTGCTAAGCAGATGAGCTAACACGGCCTATAATACCTGAAGGTTTTTCAGGTTGCACTGTGCCTGATTCAGGACAGCAGCCTGAAGCTGGGTTTCCACAACACGGTGATCTCAGTGTAAGCATCCTACTGCAGGATTTTATTGTTATTTTTTTATTTTAGACAATCTTTTCAATTTGCATTGGTAACTAAGTTTAGTACATGCCAAATATGAAGTGGAAGACCTATAATAAAGCTTCTGGTTCAGATTAGCCAGAAAATCAAACTGAAAAGATTTCAGTACATTCCAAATGTGTATCCTACTCTTAGTAGCAGTCACTCACTGGACCCAACAAGTATATAAGGATCATATTCCTGCCTTTTTGTCATCCGTACAATAGATCACAATCCAAAACACTCCTTATACAGTGAATGTAAAGTCAGGTGTGTTGAAGGATGGCAACCCAAATAACCAGAATCCAGAAAAATCCAGAAATCAACAAAAGAAAATGCTAAACAGAAGGCTGTTCATGAGTGTTTCCCCATGCTTATTTGTCCAAGACAGGTTTTCCTGAAGGCACCTTTTTCCATTCAAGGTATGAATGGTGGAAAAAAATTTGTTAGCAGTAGAAGCAGTATTCACCGGACCAGATATAATTTAATGAATTAGAATCCTTTTATAATCACTGAAAAAATTAAGTGTTTTAAAATGCAGTTAATTTCATCCCTAAATAGATTTCTAAAACATGACAAATGAATTGCAACCTGTTACTCTGTGTTGATGATAGAGGTAACCAGGCAAAAGTGCTTATATTGAAAAATTCTAAATTTAGAGTTAACACGTACTTCTTAAACATATGCAACAGGATATCCTGGATGTACAGGAAAGGGTATCAAACAGACATGTATGCCTTGGACCTCAATATGTCTCTACATATGTCTGCTATTTGAAAAAATGGATGCAATCCTTGTCTTTTTTCTTTTGCTTACAAAGCAAATGAAAGAAACTGAAAAGGCCAGGATTGAATAGGGCATTTTGGGATATGAACTTGTTCTTTCTGATTGCCACAAGAAAAAAATACTCAGTTTGAATAGTTTAACCAAAATCAGGAACAAAACGATTTATAATTTTATTAATGTCACATAATTAACTAGCAATCAGTGAGCTATACATTTGGGATCAATACCAGTAATGTAACAGACAAACCACAACTCTTGATGCTTACAAAATGTCAATAAGCACCTACACATTTCTAAACACTCCTTTTTAACCAAAACCCTCTAAATTTAATCCTTCCTCCACAGTTCCTCTGCTCCCTATCCAGAGGTTGCTGGCACCCCCTTCCCAGCACTGCAGGTTCCCCTTGCAGGAGATGTGAGCCCTCCAGCTCTGTGTGAGGAAGACCCCCCCCACAAGGTCCCTTGCACCCAGCAGTGAGGTGGCCCTGGGTGTTTGGTCCCCTGCCGGCACCTCACTGCCAGATGCAAGCTGCTCCTGGTGCCCCGTGGGACAGCGACGCTGCCTGATCTGGGCTGAAGCTGGGGTGCTGCAGGGCCACTGTGGCAGGCACATATCCAGTGTGATTGTTGCTGCTTCTTCTCCAAGATCTTTCTCTCCTGTAATGTATTTACGTGGTGGTTTTAGTTCATGGGTTTTTTGTTTGTTTGTTTGTTTGTTTGTTTTTTAATTTAATTTTGCCATACTTTTTTCCAGATTGCCTTGTTCTTTGTTCCAAAAGTCTTTGGAAATTCTCGGCTAGTGTTTATTCTAGCTGATCACTGCCTTCCTGCTTAACATCAACAGCTGGAGGCAGGTGGTAGTCTTCCTCCTTAACACCATAATTTTTTGGACAAACACCATTCGGACAGTTTTGTCTATTCAAACCCCACACACTTTGTGCACACATATTCTTATCTTAACAGGTGACGTTATCCAGGCTATTGGTCAAGGGTGGGTGTGCACCCCCACACTGATTTATTGCACTAATTATTGCAGCTATGTTTTTTACAAGAAAGCCAGCATCTGCTGCATTTTTGAAATAGAAAAGATATTGAAAAAAAAAAATAAATGGTCCATAGGCACTAGAATGTCTATAATCCAGTTATTGGATCAGTCCAGTACAAAGAAACACCCAAGTATCACTAATTTCTGTATTTTAGGGAGCTGGGTAGGTAAGTTCTCCATCTTGCTGGATACCTCAAAGTACTCAGCTTCCCAGTCCAACAAAGGCTGCTTTGCCCACATACCAATTGGCTGTCCCATTCAGTAGGAATGCTTAGCTCTAATAAATCAGCTCCTTCCAGCTGAAAATTGGACCCAAATCAACACCACTTGTGGTTACAGTGAGGACATGCATTTTCACTGTGAAAATAATAATACATATAAAAGTAATATGTTGTTACCTAGAAACTCTTTCTAGAATGAAAAAAATGTTCAAATATCTTTCAAAACTTTCAAGAGGTAAATACTCCATTTTAATGAGATCTACTGTAATAATTGAAGGTGCTAATAACATACTTGATTTTTGGATCATACATGTTTAGGAAGTCATTCCAGAATAAAGTAGTGCATGGATTTAAAGAGGAACCAGCAGCTGCATCTAGGCTGGTCAAGAGGGTACGTGGCACAGCGTATTTGGGAATCCTGGCCTTTTGATCATCTGAATTCAGTAACTTAACTGAACATATAGCATTCCCTTCATTGCTGAAAGGCTAAATATACAGGAAAATGAAATGCTGGCATAACTCAAACCCTCAGTCTAAAATAGGGCTGTGATGTGTACAAAAGAGGTACCTAAATTGGAAAGCCAGGAATTGTTCCCACTATTTGAAGTGGACCTTCAAAATGCATTCTGCAGATCAGTAGCAATCAACTTTTCTTCTGGAGGAGGAAAGAAGGCTTTGGATACCTCCCATGGGTGTCTGTGGTGTAGAGACTGCAGTACACAAGACATTGGAACAGGACTAGCAGATGTGACCCAGGATGTGTGAAAGACCTGCACACTTCTGGAGCAGCAGCTGGACAGCAAGTAAGATACATAAAGAAATCTCTCCATGGGTGTCTAAACCACTGCTTTATTTGGGGAATGGTTACCCCAATTCCTCAATAATTATTCCAAAACTAAAATTCATTTGAGCTCTGGTAACTAAAAAATTAACAAAGCAGTGCTACGATGAAGAGATTTTTACACACTTTCTTTAATTCCTGCTATTCTTTTTTCCTCAAGGAATTATGAAAATAGTTTAGAAATAGTATTTGCAAGTATCTAAACTTCAGGCAGATACTGGCAATTATGTGGAGAACTCATAGGGTTGTTCTAGCATTCCTAATTATTGTCATTAGACCTCTTTTAGCTTGATTTCATACCCCACTAATGACCTTCACAGATTCTAAAAATCCCATTTAAGAATTTCCTTTTGGTAATGTTCATTATGCTTTTTTTATAGCATATCAACCACAGCATCTTAACCTCTGCCTACCTGAAATTTGTATTACCATTCAAAAGTTTGAACAAATTGATGAATAAAGTTCTATAACTACAAAACAAATTACCTTTTTTTTTATAATACTTGCACGATGTTGTCTTTCTTCTGTACTTCTAATCTGAAAAGTTAAGCTACTTGTATTTCCAAATATAAAGCTTTTTTATTAAAAAATATAAAATATATCTTCTACTTGGTACTGCTAAATATTTTACAACTATTTCTAAGTGGAAATACTGTGAGTTAGTTCTGAATCATCTACATTGTACATTCTGCCTACCTATATTTTAATAAATGAAATATTTCTGTGAATATTCTCTGTAATTGAGGGCAAATAGTACTGAACAAACCATGTCCATGCTTTTAAAATCATGTATATCCTCCAAAATTTAGTTACTGCTTACTGTGTATGGTCTCTTGTTCAGGTTAATTTACAGATTACATTTGGGAATTGTTTGTCAGCATATTGATCAAGCCAAGCCAAGAAGATGGTTGAGATGATTCTAAAAAATTAAGAGTATTTTATATAGACATATATAAACACACACATATATACATATGTATTGCATAGACACGTATATATTATGAAAGATTTTTTCAAATCCTGATGATGTTTCACAGCTGTCCTTAACTTGCTGGTAAAGTAATTACATCTCTATCAAGCACAAAGTAAATGCTTTACCTTTAAACTAAAGCTACATGGATCTCATAATGGCAAAAATTTGATCATGGCATCATGGTGTTCAAAATAAGTAACAAAACACACACGACATTCTTTTAACAAACCCATGCTAATCCTTTGCTGTATCTGGGGTCTGGATATTCCACTTCAAGCAGCGTCTGTCTGTTTTGTAAGAAGGTTATCTCCTGTCTTTAAGATCCTCCCAGTAGCCAAACTGACTGCAGCTATGCCATTAGGGAAAGGGCGGGTATCTTCACATTATATATATTCTGTATGCTTTTTGATGAGGTTATCATGCAGATTATCTTTGGTCTTTTCCTTCAGATTCCATTTCTAAAAGTTATAGAAGTTTTTAGGTATATTATTATAATTACTATTTTAAAAAAAAATATTCTTTATATATTTAGATTGGTAAGTAATAACATATTTTTGACCCTATTTTTAACCTTTGAATTATGAATTAATGCCTAACTGATCTGTTATTGCCACCACAGAATTTAAAATTCTAAACATGTTGTTATTAGACCTCATTAGAAAACCACACATAGGTCTGTTTTCTCTTTGAAAATATGGTTCAACCAAAAATCAAACTGCTTTCCAAAATCTTGTCAAGTTTAGCAACATTTTATTTTAGCAGAAAATCTAAGAAAAAAAAAAAGTATGTGTAAAAAGCTATGATATTTAATATTTTTGGAATGACATGTTCTAATCTGTCTTTGTAAAAGGACTGTCTCCCTAAAAAAAAAAAAAAAAAAAAAAAGGAAAAAGAAATCAGAAGCCTGATTCAGCTGCAGCTTTAAGGTACAATTGTCTTCACTTTTTCCTTAAAGTGAAGATGGCTTTAATTCTCTAGTTCTTTCTGTTATTAGAGTAGAAAACAGATCAAAACCAGGTCCTGGAGTGTAGAGACAATCTTATTTACTGGCTGAGGCAGATTGGAATAAAATAAAATAAAATAAAATAAAATAAAATAAAATAAAATAAAATAATTTGAAATTAAACCTACCTGTAGCCTACTTTTTCTTTGCAGGGGAAGTTCTATCCTCCAATCTTATTTTCAGTTCAACTTTAAATGGCTTCTTGTGTTACCAGTATCTCTGTGTAGTCCCTTTTTTCCATAGGGATGTTCTGTAATGCTTCATTGCATGTCTTCTCCCTGCTTTTCTCGAGGGGTTTCTGGTATAATATTAATCATGCATATCTTTAGATATCCATATAGCAGATGTCTAAGTTGAGCTGTTGATTTTAGGCTTACATTATAGTCAATGATGACAAATAGTCATTTTCAACCATTATTTCTCTGACCTGTTTCAGCTGTCTACTTTATGATAACATGAATCATCCCCAGGAAGAATTTAATTCCTTCTACAAACCACAAAGAGAAACCAGGCTGACCAGCTCATATGTAGACAGCCAAGGTTCAATCCAGTCACTCTTCAACAGCTACAGTCTTGTCTTGGATGTCCTTGTCTGTATTCTAGCTGCCACTCAAGAAGAGGATGGGTCCCTCATTGATCTTGTGTCATGTCTGACAGCCTAGTGTGCACGTTTTAAAGAACCAGTGTCTCTCACATGGATCTCTATGATTTTGGTAATGTAGCATAATCCTTCCTCAGATATCTGCCTGTTAGGTTTGAGCAGTCCTATTATCGTCAGTAGAAATTTGAAGTTTGACTTCAGTCACCATCGGGATGCCTTTTGAACTGCTCTAGAGCATCTAAGGCATTTACGTAATGATAACATTTATGACATAGGGACTAAAAGTGATCCACAGTCTCCTGGGTAGGAAGCTTGAAGGTAGCTGGGATCGTGGTAAAGAGCATTAGATATTTATATGTGAGTAACTGAATCAAGCCGTCAGTCAATACAGTGAAAGGATCAATTCAGTTTATGCTATAGCAAACGTGTTTTTAGATAGATTAAATGTGCTTTGATCTGCACTGACTGCAGTGCAGGAGGCTTGTTTGTGCTGCATTTATGCACTAGGGAATTCCACATCGTCTCTGGCTGTCACTTTAAGAAGGTGTTTTATGTATCCTGTATCGTACCTACATGTATCTAGATATTTTGGATGAGATGTTTGTGTTTCTGAATCAGGTCCTAGATGTCTGAATCAACAGCTGAACTAAGTCGTAGAATTCTGTTCATTTGAACAGGACCCTAAACACAAAGCTTAGATATAAACCTCTATGGCTGACACAAAGTGTAAGCAAGATAAATTTGTCCTGGTTTGGTGAGATAAGTTGCATCCCAGTCCCTACATGTGCTGAAACCTTACAGTTTGCTGTGTCTGTCGTGCATATACTGTCTGCATCACCTAGCACTCTACAACTTTTATTGTGTCAATGTCCCCTATTGCTGTAGAAGAAGGAAACATTTCTATCTTCCTCTGAAGACTGGAAGATCACACATGATTAAGAGGACAGCAAGCAAGACAAAGCAGATAGGCAGCCTTTCTCCCTGCTGTAGCACAACTCTTTACCAAAACATAACACAAAATAACCAACAAAGTAACAAACACATATCACTTGATCAAACAAATAAAACAGTGGTGCTATATGAATTATAGAATAATGTCTAAAAAGTAAATGGAAAGGAAAAGTTTTGATTTCATAAAAGCAAAACTTTTAGAACAAGTCAAAATGTGTTTCCCTCAGAAATTTTTCTTTCATAAAAAAAATGTGACTTTTGGAAGACACTCAAAATTTAACTCTATCCTTAAACACAACTTTAATAATTAAATCAACTGGAATCTCTATGTGAGCCTATTTCACATTTTAATCTGCAAATAATTTCCCAAATTATATTTCTCTGTTGCTCTGGTACTGGGTGAAAAATCTTTCCTTTTCCTAAAACAAACCCACAATTAGCTGTTTCTAATAACTATGTCATGAGAAAGTGCTCCCTTGAGCTGATGTCCTCTTTTTTTACTGTAACTGAAAAGAATTACTATGAGATTGTATTTGTTTTCCCCAGGATATTGTTAGATTAGAGAATTTTCACAATGTATGGGTTAGATTTCGTCATTCTTTTGTGCCATTAGTGTTTTCTCCCAACCTTCTTCATATTTCTTATTTTCTTCCTGTTGAAGGTCAAATATAGTCAACAAATAGATAACCAAAATTGAAGAGAAATTGAGTATTGTGACAAAACAAAAATCTAGGCAATAATTATGCTCAGAATTTAGGCCAAAAGTCAAGAAAAAAAAGTCAGAAACTGGACTGGAGTTAAGAATAGGTAGGTTAAAAGTTGGATGATAGTCAAATACGTGGATATAAGAAACAAAAAAACCCAACAAAACTAAGGCAAAAGAAGTAAGAAAAGGATCAGAATTAAGGCAACAAGAAGTTTGGTCAGAACTTCACCTAAGTGGCACGTTGAACAGTATCATCAGCTGAAAGGGCTAATGCATATGCCAAATACTGGGATTAACCACTGGTCTAGAGGTAAAAAGGATGAGGGCTGCTTTGTAAATTTGACTTTTTCGGAAAGGAGGAAGTCTGCAACAGTTTGAAACAAGTACGACGACAACACTGGGAAAGAAGAGATACATAAAGCACTTGCACTGTCTTGCGGATTACCGTAGCCAGGTTTCCTCTTGGTTCTTGAATATCTAGGCTTTCAGGTACCCAGTTCTGACAAGCTATTATTCTATTTATAAATTATTATTTTCCAATTAAAAGAAAAAAAAAAAAAAAGTCACTCAGTCCCCAAAAAGTGGTGAAGCACACAAAGATATACCTTTGAAAACTCAATTGTGTATGTTAACTTGCTATTAAAAGTCAAAGAGTTTTTTTTTAATTATTATTTTTCAATTGAGTAATAACTATTTCGTTTTAAAAGTAAGATATTTACACTGACCACATTTTCTTGGAAAGTAACAGTTTATCATCTTAACAGAGCACTGCAGAATATGGATTATAGTACAATGATTATGTATGACAGTGACAATGACCTGGTGTCTAGCTATTGCAAAGCCAAATTATTACCATTAAATTATAACTATACTCTATTCCTTTTTCCTTAGATAAAGCATTTAGAAATAGAAATGGGTATTGAAGTTACAGCAGTTTTATTGTCACAAAGACATTTGCCAGTTGTTCTTCACTATCTTTAAAAAGGGATTTTATCATTGTTACATATTCATTTTATTATTGATATGGTTATTACCTACTTACTAATTCACTAATGAATCTTGAAGAAGAGACTGATGAAATAACATGAAAAGGAAAAGGTATTTCATTTAAGTTGTACAAGGGTCTTTCTAGTCCTTTAAGGATGATGTGAAGAAGCCTTACAGAATATATAACATCACAAAGCTCACAGCTCATCAAGTTAGTCATGATTTGAATTGTTAGATTGATGCCACACAGGTCAATGCCTAAGAGGAAGATGGAATCAGGTAGCTTCACAGATTGTTACTGGGCTTAATACTTTTGCAACGGGGCCAGAATCCTCCTTTTTCTTACGTTACGTCTTTCTTCACTACAATCTCTCTCTGAGTCCCAAGAGAAAAAAAACTCATCTTCTCTTGCTAACTAATCAGATTCTACCAATACAATCGGGCCCTGCTCCCCATAAATAGTACCTCAGAAAACATTCTTCCACTATGCAGTGCTATTTCTGTGATTTGCTGTGTGAAGCCCTATGTTATACTGGTCTTGGGAGTGCTGAGATCAAATTGGTTTATGCGTTTGGTTAATTTTCTAAAATGTAAGGTCAATATCTTACCACAATAAATTGACCAAATATTGGCTTGCATAGAAAATGAAATGTACTTCTGGGATGATAAAATCTCATTCTTCTACAGCTTCTGGGACATGTACTTTTTTTGTTGTATTTATAAGGTTATACGCAAGTTCATGTCAGGCTGTATATAGCTCCCAAAATAGATTTTTCTTCTTCTGAGATATGATGAATAGATTTGGAAATTATACAAGAGACAGTAAACCTGAAGGGGAAAGACACTCCTCAAGAAAACAACTTAATTACATATCAAAACTAATTAAGACACACCTGTCAACATTTTGGGTTTTTTATACAAGAAATTTGGTGCAATGGACTTATTCCACTGTGGCAGCTGTCTGTAATGGTACTGCGTTTCCCAACTGAAAAGTAAGGAACAAGTAGCTCAGGGAATGATAAAATCATCTTACACACAAGAGATTACTTTTAGCTGATCATCCTGCAGACTTGTTTGCTTATACTTTGGAAATGATCTGGGATTTCTATTCTTTTTTTTTTTTTTTTAAATTTGCCGATGCAAAAGAGATTCACATTTGGGGAAAGTTCTACTTGACTCATTTTTTGCAGTTGTTCAAGACCATGAATTGTAATTATTCTTTATAGCTGCTTCCTTCAAAGCATTTCTCTCTTACCACAGAGAATCCTACACAATGAGTAGGCTTAGATGAGTCTGAATGGAAGCCATTTTCAAACAGCAATTAAGGAATACTTAATACTAATTAATTACAATTAAGGAATACCTTTTTTACTACTCACAAATAGTATCGGCTCAGGTGCCAAGAACGAAATGTGATTTCTAATTCATGAATTATTAGTTCTTAGTCATGTTCTTTTTTTTTTTTTTCTTTTTTTTTTTTTAGATATGTATTACAGCGTTTCAGCTTTTCTGCAGGGCCTTGTAAAGTTGCACCATCTTCTCACTCAGTAGTTGCATTGACTTAAGTGCCGTATCAAAGCTATATTGTTGCCATGACACAACATATGTCCAAACAAGGAAATGGGAAAAGTCAGAGTGCTCTTCACCTTTGAAGGACAGTGACTTTCAAACTCTGCTGTCTGCTCCATTCAGAGAGGATTCAGAAGATCCTGCTGGCTGGTAGAGATCTGTGTGGTGAATTCAGTGATCCCTGCTCCAGCTGCTGGTGCTGCTGACAGAGGTCCCTGAAGGAAGTCCTTTTTCCACTAAGTATCAGAAATGTTTGGATGTGCTCTTGTTTCTTCAAAGGTATCCAGCTTGGAGAAAGATTGATCTCTAGAATGTGATAACAAGAGAAATACTAAAACTCAGTGCAGTTTCATAAACGAAAAGGAAGAGCTATGTCCTAGAAAAAACTTCCCAGTCTGCTGCTTGAGAATGGTGTCCCATAGATCCTGCTGTCATATCTGCCAGCCCATGAAGATTATTTTCATTTCACAAGGTACAGCAGTAGGTCTAGTCTTATTCTATTCAGTTCAGCTTCTAGTCAAACTAATGAATGAGTTTGGAGAGCTAAGTAAAGGCATTCAGTTTATTGGTTTAGGTAGATGTTTCATGTTACGCAACTCTAAAAACTTGATTCAGAGCAATAACAGAAGATAAGATTACCAATGGTTGAGGCAAGCAAAAAGGCAAGAAGACAAGAAACTTCTCTTCTCTTCTTTTCCAGCATTGTATAAATCCTCACAGCAAAGTAAGATACTCTGATGTGATGAGGAATATGTAAAACTCCATGTAGAATGAAGTACAGAATCAATCCTTTTCTCTTGTATTTTCTTCACACATATATTCAACAGAAAACAAGCTAATTGTCATCGTAAAACCATCTCTGACGCCACTACTTGCCCTTGTGCATTATAATGAATGGGCCCAAATCTGTGGTTCTTAATTGAGCGGAACTACCATTGAAAACAACAGGATTTCATTTGATTAAGGACTGCAAAATATGTCCCCATGTGTGCACTTCTTTGTTCATGGTTAGTCAGACAGTAAGTCATGCAAAAGCTCTTTTTAATTAC
Source organism: Charadrius vociferus (assembly GCF_000708025.1). Taxonomy (NCBI): domain Eukaryota; kingdom Metazoa; phylum Chordata; class Aves; order Charadriiformes; family Charadriidae; genus Charadrius; species Charadrius vociferus. The sequence continues at coordinate 2,177,849 of NW_009648241.1, read as the reverse complement.
ATTTTCAGATGGTGACATAATTGGTTGGAACAATCAATATCTTGCTTGATTCCTGAAGGTGAGACTTTCCAAATGAGACCACTGTCATACTTATTCTGAAATAGAAAACCTTTAGAATATTTTTCAGCAGATTATTAATATTTATTATTACTTGCATTTAAATAAATAGAAAATAAGATACAAATTTATATGTTATGGTTGTTTTCAGTTTGTCAGAATTCTCCAAATATTTGAAATACATCATAACAGTTACTTTACTTTCAGTATGGTTAAAACAAACAGATACGTTCCTTAAGAAAACTGGATAATGCCACCACAGAAAAGTTGTGCCTAGTACCATGTAAAATGTACTAACATGTTCAACAAGCAGGCAGAGAATTCTCATGAATGGATTTTTTTATTTTTTTTTTCAGTGGTCAGTTCACCAGGGAAAAACCACGTAGGTAGTGACATCCCCACTGAGAAAAAAGATATGTTAGAAAAAAAAAAACTTTTAGCTTATTTTTTAAACCTGTGGCCAAAAAAAAAAATAATTGACTTCATCATCAATTTCTGCTCCTAACAGGAACAACCATAACACCCTGAATAATTCATCCTTTTGTTCCCTATATACTATGCAACCTGAAAAATGATACAGTAATTTAATCAAGCTGATGCTGGGATATAATATCTTTTATTTTAAGCTGTTTTCTATATCCAGACTGAAGTATGGCTTCAAGTAAGTGAACTGTTCTAAAACACAGATTTTAAGCTAGAAAATGAAATTGGAAGTGGGAGAGAGATTTGTGCTTGTTTTAACCCTTATTCCTCTCACGTCTCTTAGAAGCAAAATTCCTACTGAGATGAAAATGAAAACGGCTATCTCGTATCCCTGAAGAGACCATGTCTCTGCCACCAGCCTACATAGTGTATTGGATGAATGCAGGACACAAAGACTGGTTTTAACACTTTATAGTACCTTGGGCTTCTTTTTCAGATAAATTCAAGACTTTTCAAAGTGAGTGTATTTGACCATTGTAAGGGGAAAACATTTGAAAATCTGATAAAGAGGAGTTGCGATCATTTCTGAGTAACAATGAACTTTCTGATGTGTAAATTATTTACTGTACCTAATGACTTGTGGATTGTGTTAACAATAACCACGTGCTCCAATAGAATGTCTTTTGAAATGCATGCTTGTAGACAAAGTGTAATAAAATATGCTTCCAAAACTATATTTTAGCTCCTCTCCTATGTAGCTACTTAAGAAAACCTTCATAAGAGTAGGATGGGAAGGAAAATTACAAAATTGCCTTTGAAAATGGTGTATTGATGCCACTTATTTCTCAGCATATAGCTGGACTTAGGGAGTATTGTTGTTTGAAAGAATAAATATATGATTGACGAATAAAATCTTCCCTACCTCCCACACACCCCTATCCTTAATGACAGTTGGTAAGTCCTCGTAAAACATATGCAAGTTGAAATCTTGGCACAGTTTTACTCAGTGACGTAACGTTCTCTGACCTCAGCAGATAACATTTTCCCCCTTTAAATGAAAAGTTCATGAATATCTATTTTTCTACAATATTTAGCAGTGACTGCAGTGGCAAAACAAGGGTTTTCTTCAAGATTGTGTCACTGGTTCTAATTCTGATGTTAGTATCTAAGGTAGTAAAGAGTGTCATTGAACTTTATGTGATACTAAACATGATTAAAAGAGGCAGTATCAGATCCATGATATGTCTGGTACTTTTTGTTAGTTGCTGACCTTCCTTCTACATACTGACGTGTAAAACTGTATGATACAGTTTAATTAATTCTTGAAAGGAGGTCTAAAAGTGCTGTCTGTGAGCTGTAAGTTACTTGATTCCACAGCCAAAAAGTTGGATTTGCATGGGAAAATGAACAGCACGGGCATAAATTAAACTAAGCCCTATCCAGAAAGTAATCAGAATCAGCTTCAATTAAAGTAATTAGCAGGCTTAAAGAAGAAACGCAGATCCAGTGCATAGTTATGCAGTTCTGCCACCATCATCTTCACAGTGAGCATGTGTATTAAAAAGGTGCTCAGAAAATGTTTGAACCGTACTGTTTCACAGTGAATGAACAGTTAATTTGCAGGAATTATACAGCCAAGATATCAATGTGCTCATGTGATTATACAGGACACAGATGAGTGCCATTCTCTTAAGAGAATTTCATGTTAACACACACACACACACACACACACAAAAGGTAGTATGGAATAGAATATAGAACAGAGATGTAATTGAGCTTGCTCTGCCAGATCTCAGGCAAAGAACAGGACTGAAAATCTAGCAGATAAGCAACTCTCAATACCACTGGGCTAAATTAGGACATATTAGCTTGGGCTCAGCACAGCACCGCCTGAAATTTCAGCGGGAGGTTCCCTGGAGTGCTGATACAATGAACTCGAGTCTGCTCATAACACACCATCCGGTACTACCACATGATAATCACCCAGAAGAAGTGCAGAGTGGGTCTTCATCCTTCAGTAGATTGCCTTAAACCAATGTTAAATTCCCTTACAATTTATGGCATCCTCCTTATTCTACAAATGCAGAGGGTACTCTCAATGGGCAAGGTGAGAAGAAGCTTTCTGGGCTGAAGGAGGGCAGTACTGCATTAGCATCACATGGAGATCTTAAGGATCTCACCTAACTTTAATCTCAAAAAATTAAGGCCTAACCTAAAGTTATCTCCCACTGTAGCCAGTGGAGAAAAGCAACCTGCAGAGGGCAACTCATTCCAGCTACCTTAACGTGTCTGCTAGGATGGGATGAATACCTGGAATAATGTCTCTAAATCCATTGTTCATAGATGTAATCTAAATTAATGCCATCCCAAGGATCAATTTAGCACAGGTCTGAGCCACAAGCTCTAGACTGTTTGAGGGACTAGTTCAACTTTCAGCTGTCCTCAAGAACAGTCAAAAGGTAAAAGTGGAACTATGCTTATCATCTTTCCATACAGATACACATCTGTGCATCTGGAGATTATGCCCTGGGTGTTTAAATTTGGTATGCTGTTCTTTACACACACTGTGAAACCTCTCAGACTGTCATGTTAGGACTTGTCAGCTCAACCTCTGAGCAAGGTTCTTTGCTTTCTAATTTTTATTAACTTTAGAATCCTGAAAAAGCTGTTGGTTCCAGCTTTCTCGGTGAGAAAATCTCTGTTTGTTTTGGGGTGTTTTTCTTTTAATGAATTTCCTGTAGGAAATTATAGTCAGGAATTTCCTTCCATATTGCATGAAACACCAGATAGACTCCCCAGCAATCAAGAAAAAAGAAAGCTGAAATATATATCCACTTAACCTAATTACATTTGTTATTGTCATTCTCAAAATAGAGGGTCTGACTCTAATTGAATTTATTCTTACATATAAGAGAGAAAATACCAATGAGTTCAGTTATCCTGATATAATACTGGTAATTATAAATGACAACAAAATCAGTCTCTAAGTACATCGGCTGTAAATTATGTGACAATGTACACATAAACCTGTGTTTCAACCAAGGTTTAAGTCTCTTTTGTGGCCTTCCTATCTTGTCCTCTATCCCACTAACCAATGTCATATAAGATTTTTAGAAATGTAGAAACAGCATGGAACAGCTGTTACAAAGTAGTTGTTTCCTGCCAACTACAATAGTGAATGCTTTTATTTTATTTTAAAATAACATGACAAAGATATTGAGAAATTAATACTATGACTATAGAAGGATTATAGCTAATGATAATTGCTACACTCTCAGTATACCTCCTACCTGCAAAGTGTTTCTGCATCCCTGCATCTATGCTCACAGAGAAATCATAGAATACTTCCCCAAATTTTCTCAACAGAGCTCTTACATCCCTAACTGCTAAACATTTGAATCTTCCAGTAGATTTCATATCTACTGGACTGGATGAATGTCTGGCAAGAAGTTATCCATTATTTATCACAAATCATAAATCTTTATTTTAAAGTCAGTTGAACTAACATTGCTTAGTGGTAAACACATTTTGTTTTTCTTTCTTCTAAAAAGGATTAGCAAGCATAAGGTAGTCATTAATTGAACTAATGCTAATCATCTTGATTGATGCCTCTCACACAGCAGAATGAACAAAGATGACAGCTGCTTGGAAATGAGACTGGTGCACCTTTGATTTTGCCAGGATCTAAGGAGGCAAATGCGACAGACCCAAGTGAACCTTTATGAAGAACTGGGGCCCAAGTTGCCCTTTAGTAACGTTTTTCTCCTGAATGTTGTCATGAATGTTCTCTTTTTTTTCAGGCATTCACAGAAGTTAAGTTGCTGATGACCGCTTAAAGATTTTAGCTTGTTCTGGGGACCATATTTCTGCTGACCAAGAGGGAAGCAGGCATGGGAACACCAGCAGAGAATTTGACACTTCTCTTTTATCTGCTTTTCTGTTTATCTTTCTGTAATAAGTGTTTCAGTACAATGCTGTTTCAAAACATTTTTCCATGAAGTATTAAGTTTTGCAAGGGAGAGGAATAAGATGTGTTTTATTCTTCTTTTTTCCCCACACATAATGAATCATAAATAATTTCAATTAAATTTGTAGGAAAGCAGCATCCCCGTACAGCATGTTTTCTTCTTTCTCGAACATAATAAAATAAACAAAAAATAAATTAAGGAAGAAAGGCCATAAGCACTTTTCTAGATTTAGTTTTCTATACAAGGTCTACACTCAGTTGTCAGATTTGGTTAAGTCTGGTGTTAATTATGTATGGCATGCGTAACATATTCCAGCATTCTAGCAGCTCCGGAGCTCAGTCCTTTTGCAAGTCAAACAAGATGAAAAAAACTGAACTGTTTTTTCAACTACTTCTTAAACAGCATATGACTGGACAATACAAATTTTTTTCCAGGTGCTTTTTGACATTTCACATTGAGAAAAAAATGCAAACAGCTATCTCATACTTATGAAATATAACTGTACAACGCAACTGCAGAGGAACATTAGAACATACGCTCCAATCACCTATAACCTATAAGTATTAATAGATTGGTTAAAGCTTGTTAGGATACTTCCTGTCAGGACACTCCAGTGCCTTATTCCATTGTATGAACCTTCTATTTCCAGACTCAATTTATGCAGATCTAATTTATACCCATTTTTTTCTCTGTCAATAGGATCTTTAGTTTCACTGCTTCTTGTGGCTACCTGACACTTTACTCCACTTCCATTTTTGTAAGCAATTATGTCAGTGCTCAGTCTTCATATTTCTGGATAAATTTTCTTGTGTGTGATTGAGTATCTCTTCCTCTGTCACTTTAGTGCTTATTCTTCACACCCGTTTAGTTTGGGCATCTTGAATATGGATGAACAGAATGGTGTCCAGAATTTCAGATAAGGTCATACCAGGGTGCTGAACAGTATTCACATTTCTTATTCTTTGCTGAAAGCACCCATTGTGATTGTAAATACTTTTTCATAATGACATTATATTAGAGAAAAATAATAATGTTGCAGCCAATTAATGCACACCAGTCTCTTTCCTCCACCGTTCTTAACAACAGAGAAGGTTTCAGCTTTTGCAGAAATGCTTATTAGTTTTCATTATCCATTATTACATTTCATCTTTTGTCTTCACATATAGTACTCATGTAATTTTAATGTCAAGCCAAGAGTATAGTTAATCTCAAAAAAAAAAAAGACAATATCATTGATGCATTTCTTCATTCTTTTCCCACTTATTTCACAGCTAGAGAACCTTTAACATTTTTTTCTTTACAAAATCTAATATTATAAGGTGACTGTAAAGAGGAGGTCTACTTGCAATCTAAAATATACTGAAATGTCTAGATAATGCACAAGTAGTTTTGATGGCACAATACAGTATCTGAGAAACCATGTTGATAAGGGCCTGGGAAAAGAGTGTGTTTAAGTGTGTATTATTCAGGTGTCCTTCACACTGGAATCAAAACAACAGAATGACTGAGAAGTTTTGAATGGGTTAAACATCAATCAAGAAATGCATATCATTAAGTTAAGCAAATGTTGAAAATTCTGGATGTGGAGGCATCAAAAGTGTATATTTGAATGTCATACTATTAAAAAAAAAAAAAAAGAAAAAAGTATAGTAGTCTTTCTAAGCCCTCTGCCCAAATTCAGCTCTGACAAGATGACAAAGATCTCAAAGGTGTAAAGTTCCTACAATAGCCCTTTATAATCTAGTGTACAGGCTATAGACAGGATTTGTAATTTGTCTGCACTTCCAACAGTATAGGAGAAGCCTGTTCTGTTATCATTCCAACAAGCAGAAGGCAGAGGTTCACACATACTATTTATTCAATATGACTGTAATTCAGATCTAGTCACAGCATCTGATGCTCGCTAAAAAAAAAAAAAAAAAAAAAAAGGGGTAAAAAAAGAAGAGAATAATGCAAGAGAAGAGAGGGCATATTTTGACGAACCATAGGAAATTAGGCTTCCTTAGTTCTGCTTTTCATGTAACTGTTTTTTCAAACCTGGCTATTTTTAATTCTTGAAATGACAGTGATTCGACTTTACATTAGAAAAGTGCATTTCAACCTACTTAGGTTGAAACATTTGTGTTGAAACAGAGGGGAAAGGACAGAGACCTACAACTACTATGAGATAACATCCTCCTATTGTCTTTTGTAAGTGTACACATAATTTTATTACAGAACTGATAATAAGAGAGACATCCTCTTGGCAGCAAAATACAATTGGAAAATTGTGTTAAACTGATTGGATTTTTAGATGTATACTGTCTTATTTTCTGGTAAAAGAGAAAATGACTCAAAGGTTTTGAAAGTTACATTAAATTTATTATTATATTTATTATATAAAGAAAATGAAATACAGAGGAGTCTATTTGCAAAAGTGATCATCTGCAAGACATACTGCATTTAACATTTCCACCTCTCTATCTAGGAACAAGAAATAATACTTAGAAATAAAATATAACAATCTCCATGACATATTCATTACAAAAATTTGGGATCTCATTGAGAAGAGTAACATGTGTGGATACCCAACAGATATAGTGTTAAACATTTGTTATCAAAATGCAAATTCACTGTTGCAGTCAGAAAGCTGAGGAGGTGATAAGAGGAAAATCAGCCATAAAAGAAGACAATGATGAAGATAAAACCACTCAATAATCCAAGGGAAATTAAAGTTTCCTGGGTAACATTCATGAGTTCATACCCTTATATTTGTATATGCTCACATATATCTCTATATAATTTATTTAACATTAGCAAATATTTGTTTGTTCCCAGTCTTGACTTAGCTCATGGAAGCTCCACTGTTAAAATTCACAGCTTCCTGAGTTTTAAATCTAATAGGACCTGTTAAATGAAGTCTTCTAACTGTCGGTAAGCAAACACAAAATTACACCTCATTACTCTGATTTTCAGCTCAGCAAGAAGAATATTAATAAGACTACAAGCGAGGACACAGCCTTCTCACACTTACATCCAGAGTGTTTCCATGCGCAGCCACTCACTTAACACCGCTGTTCCTGTGCCGTCTCCTTTCATTGCCTACTGTCAACTCTTTTTGTAGCCATTCGTGATTACACATCAACAACACAATGCATTCAGGGCCAGGGAGGAAGTATATGCGTGACAGTGAAGCACCTAATGCTCCTGACACTGCCTCTTCTTCCTCACAGCTGCTCTTTGTACTCACAACACCTTCATGCTGCCCAATTAAAAGAGTAAAAGAGGCAAAGGACTGCAGCAAGTATACAAATATGAAAAGTAGGAAAGAGCTCTCTAGCAACTTGTTTATGAATCCAATGAATAGATCTAATAACCAAGAACATCATTCAGATAAATTGGTCTTATTTTCTGCTGCTAAAATATTTGTACTACAGTGAGTGACAAAGAACAGCAAATCAGAAACTATAGCTGCAGATAAATGTGGTATAGTGGGAAGGCAAATATTATTTATCATAATACTGAGAGAGAAATTCTTTCCCAGGTAGAGGATCCCATTGTGAGAACTCACTTCTCCATAGGGGGCACTGTAATCTGTTCAGTTGCATCTAGGACAAAACAAGTTTTGGTAAGGAAATTATGAATTGAACAGCTTGTGTGGAGGAAGGAAGAAGCTTTGAAGGTTTCAGTGTCTTGGTACTTACTTTTTCATGCTTGAACACCGAACAGATTGGAAAATCCCACACTGCATTTTGGACACGCTTACTGATTGCGTTAAGGAATGAAAAGAACTTGGATAGGGATTCTGGAGAGATCCTTTTACTGAGGTGAATGGACCTTCATCAAGGTAAACCAATACAAAGGGTAAGATTCACCTTGATTTAATGCCATTCAGGTGGTAGACCTTTTTTTTAAAGGAGCTTTGAAATTTTCTTCTGGAAGAAGGAGAGATGCAGGCAACATCTGGAGAGTAATTCCTGTGTCCTAAGATAGGTGTCTAAGACAGGTGAGATATATAGCTCTCTGGCAGTGCTTGTTTCTCTTCAGTGAAAATAAAAAGAGTTACACAGCTGGTTTAGATTGCATACCTGTTTTTAGGACTGATTAATCCTTCTTGTACTTTTTGTTAGATTTTTCCATATGAAGAACAGCTCTTATACATATTTTCTGCAAATAAATGCCAGCATTGTATTCATTAAGGCAAAGAACTAACCTAAGCATTGAAAAATATACAAAGTTTTACTATCTGAATGCCTGTGATGATAGACCACAAATTTTCAAATATTTTAAAGTGACAGAAGTCCTACTTTCTACCTGAAGCCACTCAGCAATGTGTGTGAAGACCTATGGTTTGTCTATTTTGTAGTAGCCAGATACTTCCAGCCCCTATCATGCACCTGAGAAAACATAAGGTTTAAAGCAAGGGCAGAACTTGAATCAGAAGTTTCAGGTCTACTGTTCTTCCATCATACCAATTATATCTGCGTTTCTGCAGTTTTCTGAGCCTGAAGACAGAAAACGGGCAGTCATACACACAGACAGTGAGACTTCAGGAAAATGAGGCAACAGTTCAGAAACAACCGTCATCATCTGCTTGTTCAGACGTGTTAGTGGCCCATAATATGCCATTTAACAGTGTGAGGATGAGTCCGAACCGCATAGTTCACTGTAGTGTTGAGGGTCAGTGACAGAGAAGATGAGATAGGTGTTTGTTAATCTGTGTCACTGTGAGGCAAAGGTCCATAGGAACCAGGCTCCAAACTTTCATTTGAAAGAGGTCCCCAAGGCCATTAACCAGAATTGTGATTTCCAGGCATTGCCTGTAGTTCAGGCATTCTCATATTACCAGATCAAATGCCATGTTGCAGATTTTCCTGTCTTTTTCCTAAAAGTCAGCAAAGTGACTGATCTCAGGTACAGATATTCAACACAACATGCATGTACAGAGCTAGTCCAACAAAATATATGTTAGCTACAACCTCAAATTTATTCATTGCATGTATGACATGGGAACATACTCTTTGTGCTCAATTTGTCTGGCCAGGTTTGGAAAGACGCAATAAGGACTGCCAGGCCTGCAAGATCCTTCACACAATGAATATAAATATGTAAGTACCTGTTTCAATGCACATATGAGCTTATGAAGAAAAGCTGAGCTACCCTACGCCAGCTAGTATTACATGTTTATCTCCAACTGCCTGAACCTTCCTGTCCCAATGATGTAAGGGTAAGGAGTGAAGAGGTGGGAAAGTGGTGAAACCACCCTGTCTCTCTTTCTGGCTAGAAGGAATCTCACTTTAGAAAAACAGCTATTGAAATTTAAGTCTGCTACCCTACTCTAATTGGGGTTTTTGTGTGGGGGTTGTTTTTTCTTTCCTTGTGTGTGGTTGTTTTTTTTTTTTTTTTCCCCTGTCAACAAAACCTGTTTTCTTATCCCTAATACTAATGCAGAGTGCTGGAACCAAGCTAACTTTCACCTTGTTTAGTTTTTGAGAGAATTATTTCCTCCTGCATTTGCTATGGATGTTAACCCCATTTCTCTTTACAAGCCTTCTGGGGCACATACCAGTTTTGTTTTGCTCTCTTACCCAGCAGATGTTTTATACTTTCTTTTGCCTTTCAGTAATGTCACCATAACCATCAACTTCTAAATGTATAAGTCCACCAGGAACACAGCTCAGGCTGTCAGCAGTACATATTAGTCCTGGGCCCAATCCTGCTGCTTTTACTCAGTTAAATCCTGATTTCACAGGCAGGAGTGTCTGGATTTTCCAAAGCTCTCAGTGGATGAAAGAATCTGCCTGTCTAGCAGAATCTGAAGCCTCCCTACACAAGTGAGGGGAACAAGAGAACACATTTTAATTGTTTGGATATGTGGGTTTGTTTGTGGTGTTTTGTTGATTTATTTTTTTCCTGCAGCTTTGTTATTCTTTTTGCCCTTGTGTGCAGACTGCCAGAATAACATAACTTTTTAAAGATTGGTCTAGATGAGCTGAAGATCTTTGATTAAGAAGACGTGGCTTCTTGAGCTCCTTTTTATGTTTAAAAAGTAAAGTGGAGATAGAGATTTGTGATCAAATTTAAATTAAAGTGTTTCTAATAGGGATTAAATTTAGATTTCATTAGGCAATTTTTGTATACATCCTAAACAGCAAATGGTTGCTACAAACATATTAATTGAGTTTTAATTATGAGATAGATGTTTACATGATATGACTGCTAAGCTTTCTTTAAACTGTATCTAGTAATGAACTAACATCCTGAGACGTATTTATGAATGCTTTAACTGAGTAACTGAGTTATAAGATGAAGCATGATATAATAGTAAAAACAACCTAACAACCACAATTAGATACAAATTAAGCAGTCAGGCATTTCATATAACCTTTATTGTTATAATTAATTTTTCACTTGAGTCCATTTTCTGACACATAATCAAATCAACATATATTAACTGCATCAGCTATAGTACATACATCATCCAGAGCTGAGTAATTATTAGCGTTGGACAGTTAAATAATATTCACTCATTAAAAAGATTTTTAGATTTACCAGCTATATGATAAAACGTGGTTAGTCACACAGTAAAACACTGCATAGTCATTAGCCCTCTCTAGATAGCTGCTTAACCATCACATTATATACTCTTTCCATGAAATCATCTTATCCTAGTCATTTTTGTCCTGATCAGACTGTTTTGTGTGCATAACTGGTCCTAGTTCGGTTCTCTTCACATGGATATCTGCTTCAGTTCATGACTGGGGAAGCCGAGGCAAATATTTTCAAAGATTTGGTTGAATACAAAGGTGCTGTTCCCATTTTTTCAAATCATAGGATCATAGAGTCATAGAATGGCTAGAGTTGGAAGGGACCTTAAAGATCAACTAGTCCCAAACCCCCTGCCACTAGACCAGGTTAAATGAGGGTAGCAAGATAAAATCCTGGGATTCAGAGTCATGGATGGCTCACAAGCATCACAAGAAGATACTAGATGACATCCCAGGAAAATGTACAATGGGTATGGGGGAGTACTGGTTCCTAGCACAGTACTGACCCAATCCCTTAGCTGTTCTCCACAACATGGGGAAAATTACTGCTAAAACTGTACACACCAAGTGAGACTGCTTAATTGGATTGCACTCAAATACACTTAAAACTTTAACTCACTTTTGTTTTTAAAGGATCTTTTGTTGTTTGTGAATAATAATGGTTACTATCTCACAGCACTGATATGACATTTGATTAATGTTTGTGAAGTGTTTTGAGACCCTTATTTGAAAGGCACTAAAAACTACAAAGTGTTGTTATTATCCTTTCTCTGAATTCCCCCAAGTTCCAGGCGGCTCATAACATTTTAGGGAAAGGCTGTCAGAGTAACCCCATAGACTCCATTAAAGCAATGTATTTCATCTGTTTACCGATAATTTCCATTTTATGCTTTTAGATTTTCCTAGGTTCTGGTCTCTTTCCTTCAGCTGAGTAATGTATGAGACAGAATGATACGTCTGATATGATGAAAATGGGGCTGTTCCCAAGACTGGGACTCTTAATCTTGGCAACCTGTTGACAAACTGCTTTTGCAATAGGGTCGCTAAAATGAAGAAAAACAAGCAACAAAAATAAATGGCAGGTAAAAAATATAGACCATGCCAGGTATCTCTCAGAGGTTTAGCATGTAACAAATGATTTTACTGAGAAATTCCCAACTGTACAAGTAGTTCTTAATTTCTTCCAGTTTGTGTGCTTCACTTTTCTTATATCAGTCGGGCAGCTCAGTTAGTTTTGCAGTTCCAACGCAGAACTCAGATCAGATATTTTGAAGTCAGTCCAAGACTCTATGAACTGAGGAGTGTGGTAGTGAAAAATGATCGTGCTCTGTGTGCATGTGTATCCAGATACACCACAGTTTGATACGCAATATTTAAGACAGTTTGAATGTTACCTTTCTCTGCATATATTGGTAACTGAATGGCTACTGGCAATTTTTCTTCAAACAGTGCAGAATCTTTGCTTTGGGAAAGGTTTCTTATATAATTCAGTTGTTTATCTAGCTGCTCAGTGCTTCAGGATGAAAATAGATCAGGACTCTGGCAGATATTTTAAAACAGAAATACAAACCAAGTTTTCTTGATGTTCCTGTCACAGGGCTGAATAGTGTACAACAGTAGGAGAGAAACACTCAGAAGCAGTCCTGCCACTGTCTACTGACCTGAATACAAACAAATCAGGAACCATGCTAGTATTCCTATTTCTGTGCCCTTTCTTTCCTCCCACAGCCCTCAGGCAAACAAAATACATTAAAAAAAAAAAAAGAAGAAGTAAGCCCCAGAAAGTTACACAATTATAACGTATTCCCTCCTCCTGTGGTATGTTTCTTTGAGCTTTAGACTAGCAGACAGCAGTGCAGCGGCAGACTTTTAGCACACAAAATGTCTCTATCAGTTAAAGCAAACCATACGATAGGAACAACACAGTGTGCCAGAAATCCTTACAGTCAAACGGTAAAAAAATATCCAGAGAGAGAAAAAAACACAAGCATAGAGTAATAGGAGCTTCACTTGGTTAGATTATCAAATATGTGTGTGCGGGGGAAAGAAATAAAAAAAGATGAAAAATGTGTTTAAAAATCATGCCTTAGATTATTCCAAAACTGAGGTAATTTTCAACTTTCCCCCCCTCAAATTTCTCTACTGATTCTTTTGCTTTGCATTTAAATAATGGAAATGTAGACAGGTATCGTTTTCTTTTTAGCTAAATTGCTGTCCATTTTGAATATCCTTTGCAATTTGTGCTCTAGAATCTAAGCTTCCATTAAAAAGCAACATTTCTAGCACAGATGGTAATGAAGATAACCATGAAAATCAGCTGACTATAAACCAGGACAGTGATGATTTTCGTATATTGCCGACAGCTTGAAACAATAGCTCCAAAAAACCCTAGTCCAGTGGGTGATCTGGATCATTTGTCTCAATGCCTGGTTAACTTCTGCTATGTCTAAACTGAGGGACCTAAGGACACCTCCAAGCAAACAGGTATGGATGGACATGCCGAATAGATTTTCAACCCATTGTAAGGCATACCCAATTCCCTCCCGCCTTTCCTTCCACATGTCCTGCTCTCTACAAAGCCAGGTGACCCAGGTGTACAAGTCAGATGAAGGTGTACAAGTCAGATGAGATCAGTGGTGTGCTCCAACAGGGTCTGTGATTTCGATGATCCTGTGACAAGGCTGCAGGGAATGCACATGTAGGACTTCTTAGAGACAGACTCTTAACCCCCAATCTCCCCTTATTCTCAAGTGCAAGGCAGTTTTAACTTTGAATTTTAATAAGACAAGTTTTCTCTGTCAATAGCAACATTGCCCTACACAGGACAACATTTTTAGTATAATTTAGATTGTGGTTTTAAGTGGACACCTCTAGCTCATTTACACATGGAAAGGGATTTAGTATGCAATATACAGTAAGAGAGAGACAAAGTTACAGGCATAATGTTACTGAAATCCACTCCACCCCCACCCACCAATAGTTGTTTTTATAGAAGAATGTCTTCTTTTGTGTTGCGTACATTATTTCACTAACTAGAGAAGTTGCAGGAGCAACCAGGATCCCAGGGGCAGTCGCCCCCCCTTTCTCCCCGCCCCCGCCCCCCCAGCTTCTGTTTTCCTTAAGCCCTGTGATGGTCAAGAAAAGAATTACAGGGATAAGCCAGGCAAAAACTTAAACCAAGACAGCTGTTGCAGAAAGATTTTAAGGGGCAAAGAACAGAGTTCATCTCTGAACAGATTTTTTTTTTTTTTGGGGGGGGGGGAGATTGGTCTTAGTTCTTTATTTATTTTTTTCCAGATTATATAAAGAATACCCTGTCCCTGAAGTAACCTCACTGTATTTATTATTTTTCATCCCATTATCTGCCTCCTAACATTATCCCTGCTAAGAAATCTAAAATAACAAATCGGGAAATAAAAACACCTGTCAGACAACAAAACAAAGGCAAACAAAAAAGCCCCAAACTCTCAGAATAAAACACTGTGGAGCTGATCTTGCTGCTTCTATGTTTGCCTCTTTCTCTTATTTTTTTAGTTGCCTTGTCAGGATGGTAAATGCACCAGACTTTTTGTTCTGCTTGCACAGAGCTCAGAACAAAGTGTTTTGCTTGATTCCTAAGGATTTTGATAGTTAGAGTGATAAAACAGAAACATCTAAAACTCCTTCACTGATAATCCTCTGATAAAGAATATTCATCTGATTTGATAATCCCAACAATTTAGCCTTTTGCCTAAGTATTTTTATGGGTAAAAAAAAAAAAAAAGGTAAAAAAAAAAGGTAAAAAAAAATTAGCAAAATTCCAACTCCACATTTACAAATACAGCAGGAGAATGCTTGTAACAAAAAGCCAAACCTTTCCCTCAAAAACCTGGATGTAACCCAGAGGCCAAAAGTTCCAGCTTCTCCTTAAGAGCTTTACAATGCAATGACATGCTGTCAGTACTAATATCTAACATCAGACACTCTGGGAATTATATAAGATAAACCTAATTTCACAAAAAGATGATAGCATGTGAAAAACTATACTGATTTTATTGTTTATGTATTACATGTATATAAGTAAACATAGACACAAAAAAGCATGTGAAAATGCTGAAGTTCAGACATATCTGCATATATATCAATATACGTGTATTTATGCGGTACATAAATACACTGCGCTGTTCTATATTTGACTTTATAAACTTACTGTTTAAACTTGCCATAAAATTGTACTTAATTTTGCAAAGGAAGGCACAACTCTTGTTGAAAAAGGTAATTATGCATTTTGAGGCTCTCACAGTAGAAATAAGCTGTAGTGTACAGGTTGCAAATATGTCCACTAGCTGAGAAAAATAACAACAATAATAATAAAAGACAGTTTCAACCACCAGCTATGTAGGAATGAATTGTGAACATCTCCTTGTCCGTGTATTTTTAGAACAAAATAAGAAAATAAATAGACAAATAAATATGGTAGTGACTCATAAATCAAATTAAATGTTAAAAAGGATTGGAGTCATAGAATCATAGAATGTTTTAGGTTGGAAAGGACCTTAAAGATCATTGAGTTCCAACCTCCCTGCCATGGAGTCCACCTTTTTATAACTTTTCCTAGGGCTACTTGGCTCCCACAAGTAGCAGTGACCTGCTTGGTGTAGCTACTTGGTGTAACTTCCCACAAAAAGAATGTTTGTCCTTAAGAAAGAGAATGAAACTCTTTCCTTCAATAGCAACTTATTTTTATATAGCTTACATGATAAACCAAATCTGACCTGACAGCGTCCTTGTAAAGCTTCTTTGAAGTACTGAAACACAGATTATAGTTAGAGTCTGTGTGGGGTTTTTTTGGGGTTTTTTTTTTTTATGAAGAAGGTATTAGGATTTTCACTTTTCATCTTTGTTTTAGAATTACTCTCTTGACAAAGTCTGTGTGAACTCTCTTCAGATGCTTCAGCGTATTTGTCAGACCACTGCACAGCAATGCAAAGCATATTAATTCTTGGCACAAGCATTTTGTCTCCAAGGAACATCAGGACACCTTCTGTCCTGTAATTAAACTGAGCCTGGTCTTGGATCTGTTTATCCGAGCTGGTGCCATCTTCTGACTGACAGTCCTGTGGTGATGTATT
This sequence comes from Charadrius vociferus, assembly GCF_000708025.1. Taxonomy (NCBI): domain Eukaryota; kingdom Metazoa; phylum Chordata; class Aves; order Charadriiformes; family Charadriidae; genus Charadrius; species Charadrius vociferus. The sequence goes on along the minus strand of NW_009648241.1, from coordinate 2,161,763 downwards.
AGTGCAATGCATCATCAAAGTAAGACGCTGTGATGATGCATTACCAGGGCGGAAGAGCAGGTTCGGTTTAATCCTGGAACCAAAGACAGAGCACAGGGTTTGTCCAGGGCCATGTGGCCGTGTTGATCCCACGAGCGTTTTAGCGCTGCTGTCAAGAGGGCACAGAGCAGGGTGAAGAAGTGTATAATATAATCACTCACAGTATGAAGGTATGCACCTTTTTAAAAGGTAAGACAGTGGTTTTTTTATGAACCACGCAAACAGGCTGGGCAGTTTAAATTTCTCTAGATCTTCATTGGTATGAGGTTGGAAATAGGTACTAATGCAGGTAAGATAAGAGGAGACCTTTGTTAGATATTAATCAATTTTGACAAAGGATAATCTCCATCCCCTTCAAAAAAAAACCCCAAAAAACCCAACCACATCTTTTTCCATATTTGGGGGGCAGGGGGGGAGGGGGAAGCTATAGATTTCCTTCTAGTTTGGATATTTTGCCTCAGAGTTAATATGGGAGCACTCAGCCAAACCAGTTTCAGAGCACAATAGGTGAGATGCAGGGAGTTGTCATCCAACTCAGCTTCATCTTCGCCTTGCCTTGTCTATGCAAAGATAATTTGGGGGGAGCTGCAAAATGGCTCAGCCCGGGGTTGTCTCAAGATTGCATATAAGAACCGAAACCAAATGGCCCTTAACATACAAAATTCCCTGAGTCCCATCCCACCACTATTTCCATGACTTTCAGTGCTAGACAGCACAAATTAACAACAGAGACTTAGCTATCACACCAGCAGAGGTAAATATCCCAGAGTGTAATCCACTTAGGCATAATCCTGCACCCTCACAGAATCAGGAAATATAAACCGCAAGGTTTGGGGAGAAAAATGGGGAATCTTCCAAATATATGGCTGGCCTGTAGGAGATCGCCCGCCCCCCCCCAGGCCAGGACGCTGTACAGGGTAACTTCCCAGGGATTGAGTGACTTCATCTGAGAGAGAGGGTAAGTGACTAAGAAACATACGTATGGTATATGGCATGCTATTAAATTTGTGATTGGTGAACTCTTTTAAGGCATTAATATCTATCGTGCTTGTGGGTTGTGTTGTTACTTGTCGGGATCATTTGTAGGTTGCAATAGTGTATTCCACTAATTTCTTTTAAACTGCAATAGTGTAATCAACATTGTACACATAGAACTTGCAATAGTGACGTATTGGACCCGTGAGTGAAGTCCAAATAAATTCTCAATTTGAACCTCTCAGTGAAGTCCTTTTTCCTGTTTCGTCACATAGCTTCCCTTCTCTCTGTTTGCATCCACCACAGGATTCCAAGGATCGCTTGGGAACCAGGGATCTCTTTCTGTTTCAGGAACACAGTGTCTTTCACTTCTCCTTTTTCTGATGCAGAGTGTAATTGTATTAATTGCCAATGATCCATTCAACACAATACGTCATAGAATTAAATTCAGTATTCAGGAAACCAGATCTATTTGAGAAGCAGCTTTTAAGCACATGATTGACTTTAAGCATGTGCTTAAGTCAATAAACTTTAATGAGACAATGTTTAAAGGCTTTCTTCAATCAAGGCAAAGGTAGTCTGTGTTGACAGCTTACAGCTTTAAGCTTAGACACTTACATTATTTTAAGATTTAAATATCCACTTGAAATACAGCAGCATTTAAACAGGCTTTCAGAACCAATGCATCCTATAAGATGTGAATTTTAATGTTTTAAATTCTGCAACCAAAAAAATAAAATGTTTTAAAAGTGTGAACTAACTTTCACATTAATAGACTCTGTGTCCAGTCACTAGTCTAAAGTAAAAAAACACATAATTTTGATTTGGTGAACTGCATTTTATGATAACAGATTTTAAACCCATTAGGTTACATGTTTTTTACCTTCTCTGTCCTTCTCATGCATTGACTACACTTTTTTTGGAAGAGTTAAAGTTGTTTAAGTCTAAGAGAGCATTTTTATGCTATACTCCAATGCTGCCTTTAGACTAGACCATGATGAAAAGAGGAGTTCTATTTATGCAGAATAAGAAAAAAAAAAATCATCTTAACCTCACATGATATATTCAAGTGAGAAATTCACAAGGTTTCAATTTTATTTTTCTTAGAAGTAAGAAAACTGAATGCACTATTAAGATCTGGCAGGACAGATTAACCATCTGATATTAGACTCTCTGTTTCTAAGGCCTGATTTTTAAATCTCATTTTCTCTGCACATTTTAATTCACTATTAAAAATATCATCCTGTGTACAAATAGGAAGTGCTGTTAATTTTTGTGGGACCTCTGTACGTGGTTGTTGGTGTTTTTTTTTTTCTTTTGTGGGGTCTCTGTAAGTTATGAAAAGGTAGATGAAAAGATGAAAAACTTAATCATCTTAGCTGTAACTTTGTGAATGGAATATTGATGGTAAAATTCAATATATTATCCAGCTCTTTCACAGATATTCACACTATTTAAACACCCCTTGCTCAAATGTACCTCCTCAAACAGATCTAGTGTGACACAGTGCTTGACTCGTGTCTCCCTCTCTTCAAACATTAGGCTGATATTTCAGTGCATCTTGAGGCTCCTGGAAAGGGCTGCCCTGGGCATCACGTTCAGAGGCACTAGAATCACAGTAACTCCTCTATTTCTTCTCTCTAATGTCTGGCGCAGTGTTGTGGGACTGTACAAAACATATGGCCCTGATGCACCATACCACCACCTTTCCTCATTCTTTTCCGTTGTTAGATGATATAAGGCATGACATCTGGGGAGGCAGAAAGCATTGCTGGCTACTTTATTCTAAAACCACTAAAGATTTTAAAAACCCACACCATATTTTGTTTAAACTTGCACGACAGACATTATTTTTCTGAAACGTACTGAAATAAAATCTCCAGCTGAGCTGCAATTTTAGTAAGCTATTCGTCCTACTCCTTATACCCCTTATGCAACTAAGCTTAAGCATCTTAATGAACTTCAATGTTAACCTAAATGCTTAAAGAAAACCATGCAGATGGGTAAGCCAAAAACAGAATAAAATCTTTCAGAATGAAGTACATTTATTTTGCTTTTTCCTACAAATGCTTTCTGTATAGTTTACAGGCAAATTACAGGTATATACAGGCTACAAGCAAATAGAGCCTTTTGACATACTATGTGTCTGCAAAAACAATTGCTCACCTAGGGAAAACTCATTACTGGTAAACAATCCCGTTTTAAGATCTCTAAGGAGGTAAACTATCCAGAAACAACACCTAGGTAATAGCTACCTATTTATCTGCTGTACTGGAAACATGCTTTGGTTTTTTGTTTGTTTTTTTTTTTTTCCCCCCAATATGCTTTCTAGCTGAGCTTCATAGTTAGGTTAATTAGGAGTTAGATACGCTGCAAATTAAAATCTGACATCTGAAGCTGTTTTGAACTCTCAGATTCCCATGGACCAGGCAGGTTTGTTTATATAGGCTGTCTTTTCTTTCCTCAAATGTCCTTTAGAAAAGGTTAAGATTTTCCACTTGGCAATACAGCATGTGTTGAACAGTTTCAGTATTCTATGTCCTAAGATAGAATATTTTGTGTTAGAGGAGTTTGGTAATTTTCTGGATTTTAATTCTGATGGCTTCAATTTTCAGTTCACTTGAATTCACTTTTTCTGATCTGTGAACTTTAACGTATTTGCTGATTTTATGTTGTAACCAAATGAGAGCAAGGAAAAATGCTTTATCTTGTTTTCTTAATAATTTCCTGAACTAAATAAAGCCAACTTAGAAAACACACGGCACATTTTTGCTGTTTTAATGGTCAAGTGTTTTAATAATTTAATCAGTAATAATGGTGCAAGCATCTGTGTGTAACGGACATTTTTTTTCCTTTGAGACTTCTCTGGAAAATTAGCTATAGCCATGCCTGTAGCTATGGAAAATACAAGATTTACCTATTCAAAAACTGTTTCCAGGGGCAAATCTGTATGTCTTTACCTTATTATTATGTAACACAGAATGAAAAAAAGAAAATAAAAACAAAAAAGAAAAAAGAGAAAGAAAAAGAGAAAGAAAAAGAGAAAGAAAAAGAGAAAGAAAAAGAGAAAGAAAAAGAAAAAGAAAAAGAAAAAGAAAAAGAAAAAGAAAAAGAAAAAGAAAAAGAAAAAGAAAAAGAAAAAGAAAAAGAAAAAGAAAAAGAAAAAGAAAAAGAAAAAGAAAAAGAAAAAGAAAAAGAAAAAGAAAAAGAAAAAGAAAAAGAAAGAGAAAGAGAAAAAGAAAGAGAAAAAGAAAAAGAAAAAGAAGCAAACTTCAAGTCTAGACAAAAACTCAAGAAAATAAAAGGAACTTTCTTTGCAAGGCAAGGAATCTGCAAATATCTTGGGAAGAATAGAAATTGCAGGCTATGGATACAGTTTCCTCAGTCAATTTAATATATGATAACATTGATATCAGTATAAGAGATTATTTCTAAGCATGGAATTTCAAATTATTTATTACCATCATATCCAGTGCCTTGGGTATATGTATTTATGACAAATATAAAATCTCAATACCGGTACATTGTATGTACAGCTAACTAGCTAAGAAGCAAGCAAACACAGGAAAAATGAGTACCCATAATACAGCCTTTTTTGTTTTCTTTTTTTTTTTTTTTTTGTGAACACTGAAACATTTTATATTTATAAAAGGATTCATTCCTCAGTTAAAGGTGCTTTGTAAATGGCTTGTGATCATCAGTATTTTATTTAAACCCACACTATAGCTGTGATTTGAGAGGAACCTTTTTTTCTTTAAACGTGTATGCATACTTTAAAAAAGAGGGTTGATCCACAAGCTGCAGACAACCTTGACATAACTATAAATTGCAGCACAGCTGATACCTAGCCCTGGCAGTGTATTCACACAATTCAGTCTAAATATTACTCCTAACCCAAGGCGTCTCAAAAATATAAATTTACTTCTTCCTTCGGCATTCTTATTCCTTCTCCTTTTAAGCCTCAATTTTTCCCTTTCCATTTTTAAATGCCTATGGGAAAAAGAAACAGATGAGCTTATCAAGTTTATGAAAGTCTGCTAAATAAACTAAAAAGAATTAAGCAGACACAGATATTGGCAGACACACACAAATAATACAAAGAGAAACAGAAAAGTATTAGGAACGAAGATGAATCTTTGTTTAAAGAATTAAAAGAAGGACATTGCAGTCCTTGCCTTAGGAAGTATGTTTAGTTCAGCATGTCAGTCATCAGAAGATTCATCAAGTTTTGCTTTAGTGTTTGAAATAGGCTAGGTAAGAATAAGAACCTGTTTGATTTCTAAAGTGTATTTTGCAGGTAGCTCAGTGATCAGAATGGAGCAAGCTTCCTTCAGAATTGCAGAGACAACAGGAAAGCTTATCACTCTGTCTCCTTCTACATGGGGTGCCTCTTGCAAGTAAGATAAAGCTAATCAAAGCCTCAAGCAGTTGTGGCAGGAGAGAGTGAATTAAACATACAGAAACCACTAGGTGGTCGTGTCTTTGTAA
>NW_009648241.1:2146949-2156242 GCF_000708025.1 Charadrius vociferus | reverse complement strand
TGATTTGATGTGTGCCTTTATATTTTAATTGAAATGAAATGCGCAGATACTGCATGCAGCAAAGAGAAAGTTCACTGTAATGAACGAGTCAAATCTTGTGTGGTCTTAGACGTCTGTCTAAAATTGTTAGATATTACACAAGGGATTTTAAACTTTTGTTTCTCTCTGTTCTTGCCATTTAAAATGAAACTATTTCAGTATCAATAAATAAATGTGTTCCCCAAGGCATAAGCAATTCACATTCACCTCCACTACACTGTCCACTTTCACAACAGATTGGCTGACCATACAATTCTGATTTTCAAATCTAGGTTTCAAGAAGGGATATTGAGCTGCTTTGAGTTGTCATAGCAATTGCATTTCTAAAAGAGATAAGTAGGTTTCAGATTGCTAAATAGTGCTGCATCAGGAGTGTTTTAGAAACTATAATGGAGCTATAGGACTCAATATTCAGAATTGTTGTATTGGAATGATCACATCATTTATGAAAACACATACCTAGATGTCCTTGACCATTTATGACAGCAGTAATGAGAGCAAACACAGCCAACTTCAATTTAAACATGAATAAATATGAACCTTTCTGACATCAACTGTCCTTCCTTTGACAGTTTCACTATATACTGACTAAAGAAAGCATACCACTATTCCAGACCAGATTTCATCTTAAAAAAACAATCTGGCTTTTTACTGTCAGCACAGAAGAGCTAAAGATGCTATAAAATAATAAAACACCTTTATTTCTTCCTGCTTTTCAGCAACTGGAAATACTGTTGAAGCTGGCTGGTGTGACAGGGCTTGCTACTGCACTGCTGATGAATATTGCAAAAATAACAATTGTGTTACATACTTACCTACAGTAGCCATATATTTAATATAGACTAAGACGCTATCACAAATTATGTCTGAATTACGAATGCATAATCAGCCAAGTTTGTACTTCATATACAGACATTGTAGAGGGAGAAGAGCCACCCAAGCCCAGTTCAGCACACCTGTAGCCTGAGCCATTATCTGGAAGGGTCTACCTTTCTCCATTGACTTTATAAGGGTTGGTTAGGTAACTAGTCTATTTACATAGGCACCTATAGCTAGGTGGTTTGAATTTCCCTTTCACTTACTGCAAACCCACACTTAAACAATTGTTTTTATATATCTATTTTATCTGTGTTTTCTGGGTCATTCAGAGAGCTTGTCTAATTTCACGTGGCATATTGTATTGATCCATGTTAATTAGAGGTCAGCCCCCAGGTCTATTTAAATATTCATTGAAAAGAAATTTTCAGGAGAAATATGCCACTTCAAGTTACTTTCTACTACATCTTAAGTTCTCCATTGCAGCAGTGGCTTCAGCATTACCTTAACAGTGTGATAACTGCATCAGCATCAAACACTAAAACTGCTGATGAGGAAATGTCTCACTCAAACCCAACTCCCCCTGCTTTGTCATTGTATGCCAGATTCACAGTCTATGTGTTCAGCTTCCTAAAATCTAAGCCTGCTGAAGTTAGGTTGATCTTTGGAACCACAACCCCTTGGAAACTTGTTTTCCTCTTTCCTATTCCCTGACATGCGTGTAGCATCCCACTGGCACTGGCACAGAAGAAATCTGTTCCTTCACAGGATCCTAATTTGAGGGTGAGTTGTAGCCCCAGCTCTGTCTTTCCTCCAATTACATATTTAGGTCCTTCTGAAGTAGTAGGTTCAAGTGATGATTTCCAGAAGTCTCCTGTCCTTCTCTGTGGCCATGCTCATGGGTATTTTACTTGCCTTCTCATGACAGGGAGTCTTAAAATCTTCAGTTTCTTCAAAACATATTTTTCCAGTGGTAGTTGCACTGGCTCAAGCTTTGGGTATCAACAACAGCTACTAACTTTCCATTTTAGCACTATGCTCTCCAACATGTAACTTCCACCTCCCTCAGGATCAGCTAGCTGCCACTCCTCCACATTACGCCCATAAATTCAAGCAACTCTGACTAATAGTTCTAAAAGTGGAAACACAAACAGGTGTGTGACACAATGTCTTAGTTCTACTCTGTAAAGAGCCCTGTTACATGGTTTGCACTATTAGGTGGTTGCGTGTGTAACACATTCCCAGTTCTCTTGCTTACTAATCATTTTTTACCCTTCAATATTGGAAGTTTATATTTCTGGGATCTGAAGTTAATTTATGTCTTTTTCCCAAGATGAAACTGAACTAATTCTTATATTTTTGAATGGATATTTCCCCTTATAGGCTTTTGATAATTTCTTAAAGAGTCACCCACTTTAAAGTTTTGGGTTTTTTTTTTTCTCTGTGTTTTAGAGCCTTTTTTTTTTTTTTTTTCTTTTTTCTGGAAAGGCAAGCAATACTTGGCAATCAGCTTAGCATATGATACATTTGCTGCTGAAATAATTGATGTATATCAACTTTATACATAAAACATGATAAAAGCCCATCAGCTATACTTTGCAGTCAGGAGATTAAAAATAAAAAATATTGTTAAAAAGTTGATTGGCAAAAATGTCCCAGTTATTCAACTACTTTGCATCAGTGTCTTTTCAATGACAACTAAGCTCTTTAAAAAGTCTTATTCTGTTTGATAAAAAATCTCTTTAAAGAGGAGTTTGAATGTTACACTTCCAAGTTCTGGTTTTGAAGACTTTAAAAATATGTTTACTCACTTGAAACATGGCATCTAATCCAGTGAAACATATAAGATAACCGAACAATTTATAAAAATCATACATGTACAACAGCAAATAAAAATATCATCTTATCAGACCTGACATAAAAAAATATTGTTACCTACAAATTCATAAAATTAAGCATGTAGAGTGCAGATGACTATAGGCATGTGTGTCTTTATTTAATCCCACTGTTATTTACAAATACTGAGCAGTACCATACAATTTATCCTATCAGAATCATTGAGCAAACACATGAAGTACCATCCTAATCGGTATGAATGAGCATAGTACCATCAATTGTTTAGTTATAGAATTACCTTCAATATGGCAGCATCTGTAGAAACTAAAAACATACTATTCTACAGATCTGTGCTTACTTTCACCCAGTTGGTAAATCACACCCTTTTGGTTGTGCCTGAACTAATAGCACAGAAAATAATAGACATTTTTCAGAAACCTATCACCTTTATGATATACAAAGAATATTTAAAATGCCTTCTCTTCTGAATCCTGAAGAACTCATTGTTCTTACGTGCATCTAGATGTCAAGTAAAAGTAAATATAAAAGTTGATGTCTTACAGGAGTTCTTAGAAATGCACACACAGTCTATGAGTGATAAACAAGAGGTGAGATAGTTGATCAAGGACTAGAACTAGCTGCAATATAGAATCACAGAATCATAGAATGGTTTAGGTTGGAAGGGACCTTAAAGATCATCTAGTTCCAGCCCTCTTGCCATAGACAAGGACACCTCCCACTAGACCAGGCTGCTCAAAGCCACATCCTGGCCTTAAACACCTCCAGGGATGGGGCTTCAACAACTTCTCTGGGCAACCTGTTCCAGTGCCTCACCACCCTCAAAGTGAAAAATTTCTTCCTAATGTTTAATCTAAACCTGTTCTCTTCCAGTTTAAAGCCATTCCCCCTCGTCCTGTCACTGCATGCCCTAGTAAAAAGTCTTTCCCCAGCTCTCCTATATAAGCAGTAAGGTCTCCCCTATCTTTTAGGGAGATATAATCTACTAATTATTTAATCTATAGATTAAATAATTATTTCCTTAAAGGCTGAACTACAAACAGAATTGATTTTCCCCTTTGGAATCAAACAGATGTTTAGCTGATTTCTGAGGAGAATAGAATCACGGCAAACCAAGACATTTACCAAACACAAACTTCAATTTAGATTCCCAAATACTCAAAATAATATGTCCAGACAATTAAAAATAATCATAGAATCATAAAATATCTCAAGTTGGAAGACACCCATGAGGATCATCGAGTCCAACTCCTCACAGGACTACCTAACATTAAATCATATGACCAAGAGCATTGTCCAGGTGCTCCATGAACTCTGAAAGGCTTGATGCTGTGACCACTTTCCTGGGAAGCCTGTTCTACTGACTGACTATCTTCTCAGTGAAGAACCTTTTAGTAATGTCTGATCTGAACTTTCCCTGGTGCAGCTTCATTCCATTTCCTCATGTCCTACTGCTGGTCACCAGAGAGAGGAGATCAACACCTCCCCCCACCACTGCCCCCCTTGAGGAAGTTGTCAACTATGATAAGGTTACTTCTCAACCTTTTTTCCTCCAAGCTGAACAAACCAGATGACCTCATTCACTCCTCTTGACCTCAAGACCTTTCACCGTCTTGGTCGCCCTGCTCTGGACACACTCTAGTAGTTTGATGTCTTTCTTATATTGAGGTCCTCAAAACTGCACACAGTACTCGAGGTGGAGCTGCACCAGTGCAGTGTAGAGTGGGACAATCACCTCCCTCGACCAGCTGGCTATGCTGTGCTTGGTGTACCCCAGGACACGGTTGGCCCTCATGGCTGCCAGGGCACACTGTTGACTCATATTCAATTTGCCATCAACCCAACCCCCCAGATCTCTTGCCATGGGGCTGCTTTCCAGCACCTCTTTCCCCACATTGTATGTATAATCAGGATTATCCCATCCCAGGTGCAGAATCTGGCACTTGCTCTTGGATTTATCTTGATTGTGCTCTGACGCAAGAAATTCCTAAGCAAAAGGGAAGTCATTGCAGAAGGAACATTCCCAGCTCTGTAATGAGTGACATACCAACCTTATAAACTCAACAGCTTGAAGAGCTAATTAAACAGAGTAGCAATAAAATTAGTTTGTTGTTATATTATGGACAGTAAGAAGAAGATTTGATTGGAGCTGTGACTTGAACAGTGATTTTTCTGTTCACTGTTCACCCTTAGGTTTGCTCACTCTTTTGTTCCAAAACACCTGAATCATTAATTAATAATAAATACTCAAAGAGTCCAATTCAGCACTCATTTTAGGCAGCTGTTGTAGCATGAATTGAAAGGTACCTTCAAGCATCTGTTTCTTAATAAAGATTCTAAAAAACCTTTAAACAAGAAGTTTATGTATAGGTCTTTGCATTACAGAAGTCTAGAATGAGTTGTGACGAATCCTTGTTTTTTATCTTCTGTTCAGATACGCAGGGAATATCAGAAATTACTCAAAGATTTTGTCAAATGACATGACAGCCAGTTGGGATGGCAGCAGAAAAAGAAATACCAGGAATAAAAGGGAAGTTTTACATTTGAAATTAACTTTTCACTTTATTCTGCCCTTTATGAGAATGATCAGAAAAAAAGGGGAAATATTGTTATTACAAGATCTGTGATCCTGTAGGTTTTCATAGCATGTAGTCATCACACATTCACTGCACACACAAATCCATTTATTAGGCAGAATTCAGGTATGTGCTCATTTCTCTTAATCCGTACTTTGTATGAGGTTTTTATTATTGTTATTATTATTGCAACCATTGAGTCATGCAATTCAATTGCATATAATTCCTGCAGTAAAATAAAAGACAAAGGAAAGGAAGGAGAAAAGAGTATCCAAGTATAAATTTTATCTTTCTCCAGTCTCTTTTTCAGTCTTCTTCCACATTAATTGATATTAACCCCTGAGGAGGGGGGTGTTAAGATCCGTCAATCCAAAGTGCTGCTAGATAACTAATTAATACTAATGGTGGAGTGGTGAACTCATCAGACTAAGCTATTAAAATTAAAACATCATGAGCTATCAACACCCTGAAAAAGGAATAAAACACATTTATTACCAATGGGAAAGCCAGACCTGGTCCTCCATTTCTGATTCCTAAGGAAGAGGGCAGTGTTGGATTTAATTTACCACAAGGAATAGGATTTGCTCATCTGTACTTTAATCTATGACTGGATCTCCTCTTTCAGCAGCCTGGGATCCAATGGAAATGACAGAAGAATATCTTTTATTAAACTGCAGTTATTATCAGAGCACTAATAATTCTGAGATCTCAAAAACCAGAAGAAAGTTTGTGCTCCCAAGAGTGGCACTAACACAAGGGGCGGCTGAAACACCAGTGAGAACAGCCTAAGGGAGCCCCTTTTTTGGTGGGGTTTTTAAAGAAAGCATCTGGGTTTTGTCATGTAGCAACAATAGCAATGAATTCAGGAGGAACTATTTCTAAAAGTAATCACTTAAATACTGCTTTTCATGTAGGAAAATCCAACCAGCCAGCTGGACCTCTTAACTAGTCCAATCTACAGAGTCTGACAGATGCAGCATGAGTAAAATACTCCTGTTCAAGATTTGTTCCTTTGTCCAACTTACCTTGAACTCAAAATTCAAACCCCACTTATATCAGTGGCAGTCGTCTTATTTTACCCCTTGCGTATACACAGCTATTACTGCATTCAAAAGTAAGGCGAGTAGTAGCTGCATATGCTGTGAAAACCCTGGAACTTTCACGGTGATGAATAAACAGCCAAGGAGAAGGATCTAAGTGGGAAGACCCAAGGGCCAGGACGTGCTTGTGACAGGAAATTTCTGCCCTATGAAATTTTTCAGGTAATTAATTCAGGTCATGGAGCATCATGTCACCTGAAAGCTTGGTATATTCACACTGCTGTACTCTGAGAATTGTTATTTATTTGATAAATGTCCACAAGGCCCACAGAAATCAAATGACATTCAGAAATCTAAACAGGAGGTGATAAAAACACAAAACTCAGCTTTTAATAAGCAAGAATTTCCATCTGGTAGTTCTTCTGGTGACATTACAGGTGTGTGCAGCAGAGGCATTTATGGATGCACAATTTTACTATCCCCAGGATTTCTTCCCAGCGTACACATCTATTGATTCAGAACAGAGCAAACCACCAGAAACTTACACCAAATAATTTACCAAAAGGGTAACACTTTGACAGCACTGAAAATGCACGAGCAAAATGGGTAAGAAGAAAAATGCACGGGTAGACCTGGACATTATATTCTGTAAGAGATGTGTCTTTGCTTAGGCTGCTGCAAATAGTTTCTTGTATGGTCCTATTTCATTGAAATGTAAACCACATTTTCAAATTACATGGCCAAAGGGATGTATATAGTGCTCAGGTACTGATTTATAGAAGTCTAAGTTGCAGCTTAAAACAGTAGTCAGATTTTGATGTAGCAGCAGTGTGTTAAAAACTGATGACAGGAAAGAGCTTGTCAGAAAAGAACACTTGGGGGTAAGGTATTCCTTTTATTGTGTCTTTGCAACAACCCCCATGGGCATAGATCAGAATATCTAAAGCCTTAATATGGGAAAAAAAAAAATCATTTTAAAAAGGAAATTGGGGAAAAAATCGGTTTCACCCCAGTTTTATTTTGCGGTACAAAATTTAACTGATTGTGACTTATTTTAGATACACTTCTTGTGTCAAAATAAGAACAAGCCTTAACACCCCATTTCAAACCAAATCCGATGACTATCATAATAGAAATAGGGAACTTTTTCAAATCAGTCTTTTTGAGGCTTTTGCTTAAAAAGGACTGTTCTGAATAATAAAAACATCTTTTGTATGATGTTGAAACTATTCACAGAAATCAAAATGAAAAGGAGAAACCTGAATATTGATATTTTCTTTTTTTTTTTTTTTTTGACAGTCTTTCAAATGACAACTGGGAAATTAGATTACTCTTACTTATAGACATCAAAGAACACAATGTTTCAGAAAAACTCCGAAAAATGGCATTACATGCACTAGCTATTCTGTGCAGTACCTATAGAAGACCAAGATACAAAATTATATCATTGCACTGTGAAAAATCTAAGCAATCATAAAATAGGTTCAGAACATAGTTGCTGAATTTCTCCATCAGAAGTACTTAATTAATTGTCTCAATCAGCCCCTGATAAGAAACCTTTCCCATTAGTACGGATGAACCCTGTCTCTGAGGAAATAGAGAGGTTCATTTACAATTTTCACCAGAGCATCTCAAAGCTGTGACCAGAACTAAACTTACTACACACAAACATTTCAGTGTTTAAGTTTGACTGACAATCCCCTCAAGTTAGTTAGCAAGTAACTATGCTCCCTAGTGTTGGTCAAAAATAGGACACAGCCTCGTTCTGAAAAAGGTTATCTGTATAAAAAGATTTTTATTTTACTTAGATGCTCTGAAAGCATTGTTCAAAAGTTATTACACTTAAAAATGTTATTACTGTGATGAAATATTACAATATCAGTCCATTATCCTTAATTATATAACCGTCAAGACAACTTTGTGCAAGTACAGTGAAGATACAAGTCCAAATTCTATGTTTACATGTATGGCCATAGGTATTCCAATAACAGTATGCCCTTCAAATGAGCAAGTAAAATATTTATGCAACCTCCACACTCCATTATTTTTTCCTAAATTATTTAAATTTATAACATAAGTGAGAAAAAAAAAAATCATCCAACAACCTGACATAATTAAAAATTTAACAAAAACCATATTTAGCATTCTTGGCTAAAGTATATAGTTTACACATAGCATTGCGTTTTCTTCGGGACACATGGGACGTTTCCATCCTATTTGAGAAAACTGTTTAAATGAACTTGCCATGGAACTGAACAGACACTGGATTATTTCATGTTTCACTGAGATAGAGATAAGTAGTAAACTGCTTGGTCATTGGTTGACAAACCCATCTTGATGTCCCTACGAGGTTCTTAGATATATTTATTTTTTCACTTCCTCTGTCTTCCAAAAAGGTGATCTCTATGAAATTTTCGTAAACAATTCAGTTGCCTAAGACATTAGTTCTGTCAGACATTTTTCCACGACTCTTGCCTTTCTTACTGCCAGTGTTAGAATTATTTGATCTCAAATTGACCAGAGAAAAGTAATGCAAGAAAATGTTCCCCTTCTTTGCAGTGGTAATTCACAGTAGCATGTCTACCATTACTATCAGACTTTTTTACGGTATGTATAAACCCTTCACGAAGTCTAATAATAAATAAATCTATTAGGTAGATAAGTAATAGTATTTTTATATGCTGACAAATGAAGGTAGCTGGTTTCGAGACTGCCCATTTTTAAAAATATTATTCAGGTTTCTCTGAGTTTACTTGGCTGCAGCTGGTTGATTCAGAATGCTGTATGAAATACACAGCTTATTTTTACATTTATTTAAGTGAACTTTAAGCATCTGAATTGTTTATGGAACAAACAAGGAGGAAAAGTTAATCAGAGAGATATGTCTGAACTTCAGTCCCACTCTGGAACTCAGCGGTAGCTAACATGCAGCCTGGTATTCGCAGCCTGAACGTGAGCCCCCCTGTTG
>NW_009648241.1:2113835-2146904 GCF_000708025.1 Charadrius vociferus | reverse complement strand
CCTGCAGGCTGTATCAAAAACTATCAGGAGTCCTGGGAAGGCAATTCAGAATGTCTGTCTTCATAAAGGGAATAATCTCTCTGAAGTTTCCTTGCAACTAGTCTAATCTTGTCGACCATGCTTCCTCTTCAGTCAGTGAGGAGAAAAATTTCAGTCACCAAGTGCAAGATGGCAATTAAGAGTTCCTTTCTACTTGATGGAGAAAAACTGAATTACCAAGCCAAAGGAGGGGTCTGCAATAGGTGAGATGTCTCTGGGAGTTCTGGTCACTTTCTTTTGACTCCAGAGAGATTCCAAAGTACTGAGGTGGGATACTAAAATCTTCTCTGTTTTCTTAGAGATGTATCCCATTCTTTTATAAGATTTGCCTAGTAGCAGGATCTTCATCAGGATCTCCTAAATCTGAAGCTTTTGCTTTGTTAAAATACTTTTTGAGTACTTGGTGTACATTCACAAGGAACAAGACACGGTAACTAAGCTCTGGCTTAGCTATCTCCATCACTAGAAGAGGTACAGCTGTGCCAGAGCACTGTTTCATTGAAGATAATGCACCTGGGTTCTTAGTTCAAGGTCCATGGAGTGGAGTCTATGCAGCCCTTGAGAGTAATGGAACATCATTGCAGACCTCGTGGCTCAAGTCAAATGTGAGACGACAGTAAACGCTGCTAAGAAAAAGTCTGATGATCAAGCTTTCTCCCTTGCACTCCTTCACTCAGACGTATTTCCTTCCTGTATGCCATTTCTAAGCACTTAAAATAGTAACTTAGAACCCTCAAAAAATGCAACAAATATTAAATAAAAAATGTGATTCAGTATATAAGCAAATATTCAAGGGTATGGATGTTTTGGTCTGGTTACTTTTTTTTTTCTTCAGAGTTTTGAGGTATTAGAGTGCAAAATACAACATAGTCACAAAGTTAATTGTCTCCAAAAGACGATACATTGATAAAAAGGAGAAAAAAAAATAGCCACGAATATTTGTTGCACTTGCCTACCCACGGTAGCCACCTCCCAGACCAGTGAACCTGCATCTTTTTTTGCCTTTTAGGAAATGAACAACCCACAGAAAGCCATACTTTTAATAATGATGGAGGATTTTTTCCTTTTCCTGGTGAGAGATTGAATAATGCTTCCAGTTTCTCATATTCCTGTCTTTTTTGGCAATTCCCCAAGGCAGCTTTTAGAACCATTGAAAAATTACCCTCTCTGTGCATGGTTTGCTCTTAGTCTTCACTTCTTTCCATAACTCTGGGAAACCAAATTTTGCTACCTGTTTGGTCAGCTCACCAAAGTGCCAAGATAAACTTTGGGGGTTCTGCATTCTCTTCTCAATGAACAAAAATTTTCATTTTCACTTGCAATTACCACAATGCCACATCTTCTTCACCTAGCAAGGTTAGACAAGCTAGAAGACCACTCAGTACTCTGACATTCTGAACAGATAGATTCTGGAAAGGCTTTCTGTTAAATCTTTGCTTGCCATTTCTTTTAAAATATTGATTTTGTGTGTGTGTGTGCACGCAGCAGTCTGATGTTTAAATGAAAAATAGCACTGTATATAAATGAATCATATTTTTGACTAGATTTTATTTCTAATTAAAATATAGTAAAATATGGTGAATGTAAAAAAAAAAAAGTGTGACTGTATATTATAGTAATAAAACTTTTTATCTCAATCCCTGAGTAAGCTCCAATGAAGCTGTCATGATCTATTACGCTCCAAAGTAGCTGTTAGGGTCTATTATGTCAATTATCATACACATCCATGACAGATTGTTCTTTTTTGGCTTTTTTTTAATATTAACATTAAAAATAAAAACAAGAAGGGGTTGGATGGCTCAGGGTATTGAAATGCATCAGAGAGCCTTTTGCTTGGAGGTTACCCACTGAAATCTAACTCGGGTCAGTGGTAACTGAAAATTGCTGTTCAGTGATGTGCATAAAAGGGGCTTAATGTCTCAAAAAAACCAAGTCTGAAACATTGAAGTTAATGGAAGTGCTGAAAATTACTTCAATGATTATAGAATTAGGTCCTTACTTCAGGTTCCAACAGTACATATTGCAGCTGGACACACGCTACTAAAGTTGACACTAATTTGCTGTCTACACCGAACAAGTACAAATATAGCCACAGGTCCAATGGTCTTCCCAATTATCATAGAATCGTAGAATGGTTTAGGTTGGAAGGGACCTTAAAGATCATCTCGTTCCAACTCTCCTGCCATGGGCAGGGACACCTTCCACTAGATCTGGTTGCTCAAAGCCCCATCCAGCCTGGCCTTGAACACTTCCAGGGATGGGGTATCCACAATTTCCCTGGGCAACCCATTCCAGGGCCTCACCACCCTCATAGTAAATTATTTTTTTTTCCTAATATCTATTATAAATCTACTCTCTTTCAGTCTGAAGCTATTACCCCTTATTCTATCACTACATGCTTTCTTGTAGGTCCCCTTCAGGTACTGGAAGGCCACTAACAGGTGTCCCTGGAGCCATCTCTTCTCCAGGCTGAACAACATCATATCTATCAGCCTGTCTTCATAGGGGAGGTGCTTCAGCATTCTGATCATTTTCAAGGCCTTCCTCTGGACTCGCTCCAACAAGTCCATGTCCTTCTTGTGTTGGGCCTCCAGGACTGGACGCAATATTCCAGATGGGGTCTCACGATTGCAGAGCAGAGGGGCAGAATTACCTCCTTCAACCTGCTGGCCATGCCTCTTTTGATGCAGCCCAGGTTGGCCTTTTGTGCTGCAAGCTGACTTTGCCAGCTCATATTGAGCGTCTCATCAACCAAGACCCCCAAGTCCTTCTCCTCAGGACTGCTCTCAAACCGTTCCCAACTTAGCCTATATTTGTGCTTGGGATTGCCCTGCCCCACGTGCAGGACCTTGCACTTGGCCTCCTTGTTGCACTTCATGAGGTTTGCACAGGACCACCTCTCAAACCTCTCAAGGTCTCTCTGAATGGTATCCCTCCCCTCCAGTGTGTTGATTGCTCCACACAGTTTGGTGTTGTCAGCAAACTTGCTGAGGGTACACTCCATCCCAACATCCATGTCACCAACAAACATATTAAATATCACTGGTCCCAGTACTGACCCCAAAGGAACACCACTTCTCACTGGTTGCCACTTGGACATGGAGCCATTGGCTGCTACTTTTTGAGTGCGACCATCCAGACAATTCCTTATCCACTGAGTGGTCCACCTGTCAAATCCATTTCTCTCCAATTTAGAGACCAGGATATTGTGTGGGATAGTGACAAATGTTTTGCACAAGTCCAGGTAGATGACATCCGTTGCTCTCCCCTTATCCACCAATGATGTAACACTGTCATAGAAGGCCACCAAATCTTTCAGCACAATTTACCCTTGGTGAAGCCATGTTGGCTGTCACTAATCACCTCCTTATTTTCCATGTGCCTTAGCATAGTTTCCAGGAGGATCTGCTCCATGATCTTGCCAGGATCAGAGGTGAGACTGACAGGCCTGTAGTTCACTGGGTCTTCTTTTTTTTCCTTTTTAAAAATGGGGGTTATGTTTCCCCTTTTCCAGTCAGTGTGAACTTCACCAGCTTGCCATGACTTCTCAAATATAATGGATAGTGGCTTGGCAATCTTATCCGCCAGTTGCCTCAGGGCCTGTAAATGAATCTCATCAGGTCCCATGGCCTTGTGCACCTTCAGGTTCCTCTGATGGTCTTGAACCTGGTGTTAGTCTACAGTGGGAGGTACCTCATTCTCCCGGTCCCTGCCTTTGGTTTCTGCAACCTGGGTGGTGTGCTTACAGCCCTTCCTGATGAAGACTGAAGCAAAGAATTCATTGAGTATCTCAGCCTTCTCCATGTTGTGGGTGACCAGGTCTCCCGTTTCATTCCTGAGTCATTCCATATTTTCCTTAGTCTTCCTTTTATCACTGATATACCTATAGAAAGCTTTCTTGTTGCCCCTGATGTCCCCTGGCCAGATTTACCTCTGTCTGGGCTTTAGCTTCCCTAACCTGATCCCTGGCTGCTCAGACAATATCTCTGTACGCCTCCCAGGCTACCTGTCCTTGTTTCCACACTCTGTAGGCTTCCTTTTTCTGTTTGAGATTGTCCAGGAGCTCCTTGTTCATCCACACAGGCCTCCTGGTGTTTTTGCCCAATTTCCTTTTTGTCAGTATGCATTACTCCTGAGCTTGGAGGAGGTGGTCCTTGAATATTAACCAGCTTTCCTGGGCCCCTCTTCCTTCCAGAGCTTTATCCCACTGTACTCCATCAAGCAGATCCCTGAAGAGGCTAAAGTCTGCTTTCCTGAAGTCCAGGGTAGTGAGCTTACTGTACGCCCTCCTTGCCTCCCTAAGGATCTGAAACTCCACCATCTCATGTTCACTGCAGCGAGGGCTGCCCTTAAGCGTGATATTACCCACCAGCCCTCCTTGTTGGTGAGAACAAGGTCCAGCATGGCAACTCTCTGTGTTAGTTCATCTGTCACTTGGAGAAGGAAGTTATCGTCAACACATTCAAGGAGGAGCTTGCATTGCTTATGCCCTGCTGTGTTGTCCTTCCAACAAATATCAGGACCTCTGAAGTCCCCCATGATGACCAGGGCTTGCAAATGAGAGGCTGCTCCTATCTGTCTATAGAGGGCCTCATCCACTCAGTCTTCCTGGTCAGGTGGCCTGTAGCAGACCCCCATTGTAACATCACCTGTCCCTTCCCTTCCTTTAATCTTGACCCATAAGCTCTTGGTTGGCTCCTCATCCGTCTCCGTCCGAGCTCCTTGCACTCCAGGTGGTCCTTGATATAGGGGGCGACTCCCCCTTTTTGTCTCCCTTGCCTGTCCTTCCTGAAGAACCTGTATCCATCCATTTCAACACTCCAGTCATAGGAGCCATCTCACCATGTATCTGTGATGCCAATGAGATCATAGCCCTGCAGGTGTGTGCATGTCTCTAACTCCTCTTGTTTGTTCCCCATGCTATGTGCTTTTGCATGGAGGCATTTAAGTTGGGGCCCTGATGAATCTAGTTCCCTGGCTGGAGTGGCTCTTTTACCTTCAAGGTGCACTCCAGGTGCTCTCCTGCTGACCTGCAACCCTGCTCCATGTTGTGAGCCTCTACTACTGGTATCAGCATCATATTGGTAGGAGTTGCATGAAATTCAGTTCCCCTTGCCCAGCAACTCTAGTTTAAAGCCCTCTTGACAAGGTTGGCTAGCCTCTGACCAAAGAGTTTCTTCCCTTTTTCTGATAGGTGGATCCCATCTGGCTCCAGTAGACCAGGCTTCTCAAAGCAAGTCCCATGATCTAAGAAGCCAAACCCTTGGCTGTAGCACCAGTCCTGTAGCCAGCTATTAATTAGCAATATTCACCTGGCCCTGTCAACTGCCCTCCCTTTGACCAGGAGGATTAATGAAAAAACTACCTGTGCTCCCAGGTCTCTGATCACTGCTCTCAGGGCTTTATGATCTTTCTCGATAGTCTCAGGCTGCTCCCAGCTGCATCACTGGTGCTCACATGGAGCAGCAGCAGTGGATAATAGTCTGAGGACTGCATGAAATTTGTTAGTCTCTCAGTTACATCCCTGAAATGAGCCCCCAACAACCAGCACACCTCCCTAGAGAGCACATCGGGCCAGCAAATGGGTGTCTCCGTACTTCTCAGAAGGCAGTCTCCTACAACTATCACCCACCACCGTTTCTTAGTTGCACTGGTTGTTATATGAGGGGTAGGTCGAGTAGTCTTATTCAGCTCCTGCTCCTCTCCTGATATAGTAGGTTTTGCCTCTTCACTCTGCAGAGCAGTGAAGCAGTTCTGCAGGGGCACCTCAGCTTTTGTTTGAAGTCTCTTCGTCCTGCTGCTCTTTGCAGTTACAAGCTTCCATTCTGCATTACTGGCCTCCCTTCCTTCTGTGTGTGCCAGTGTGGGAGTTCTTGACTGGCTGTGGGTTGTGGCTGTACTGCAGGCTGTGCTTGTAACCAGCTGTCTATCTCCTTCTCAGCCTCCCTGATGCTACACAGCCTCCTCACCACCTCCTGCAGCTCAGCCAACTGCTGCAGGAGGTCTTCCACATGAGCACACCTTTTGCAGGCACTTGTGCTGCCTATCCCTGCTTTGGGAGAAAGGTCCAGGCACCTTCTGCAGTCTGAGGTCTGCACCGCAGCCTTTCCCTTCAGCAGTTCCATCTGGGTGGAGGCATCAGCCGCCGCTGGGGTGGATGGTGCAGAGACCCGGGCCCGAGCTGAAGCCTTCCTTTCAGACGAGTGCCCACCGTTGTGCCTTGAGGGTCCTTGACCCATGCAGATGTCCACAAAACGGTGCTTGACCAGTGGAACACTCTTCTCCTTCAAAGAGGCGCCCTTCTCACGCTCCCTTCCGCACGAAGTGCCACGCAAACTGCCGTGGCATGCCCTGACTGCCATGCCACGCCCTGTTTGCCCATCCTGTTCGCCACGCTCCTGCTGTAATTACATAGACTCTTTACTGTATTTCTTTTAGTTGTTACACTACTTCATATCATGTTTGTTTAAATCTTTCAAAAAAAAGTAGGCAGAATGAGAGAAGGTATATTGAAAGGTGATAAAGATGATAGGAAGTATGGGAAGGGGTTAAAAATTACTTTTCACTCTTAGAAAGTACAACCAAAATGCATATGGTAGAGCTCTATAAATCATAAAGTGAATGATAGCATACTTTTTCCTGTAATTAGTAGTTTAAACCATGGAAATCAAAGGCAAAGCCAGTTGCAAGTACAAAAGTTCCACAAGGAAACAGACAAATTCAAACTAACTGGTCAAGGGATTACATCCCTGGTAATCCAAATGCAACTACATTCTAAGTATATCCCAAACAGCTTAATGTCAGAAGCTGGAGAAGTATTATCCAGATATCTACTACTAGTCCTTTGAAAGATAGCATCATGGAATAGAATAACCTTCAGTTTTGCAACTCATAGGTTCTTGTAATTGTGTTGGTGTAAGTGAGGGCAGATTCTCACCTCTAATCTTCCTTTCATGCCAATGGTTAACCTGGCTTGTACATTATTATGGAATTACTGAATTACCAAGATCTCAGTTATATGAAAACTAAGGCAAGGAAGTGTGAGAAATGGAAAAGCAAGGCAAGGAGACATGTCAGTCTTCATAGATGAGAATCCTGCATCTTCTAAAGCTGTTTCTAGGAAAAGAAAAAAGAAAAGAAAAAAGAAAAGAAAAAAGAAAAGAAAAAAGAAAAGAAAAAAGAAAAGAAAAAAGAAAAGAAAAAAGAAAAGAAAAAAGAAAAGAAAAAAGAAAAGAAAAAAGAAAAGAAAAAAGAAAAGAAAAAAGAAAAGAAAAAAGAAAAGAAAAAAGAAAAGAAAAAAGAAAAGAAAAAAGAAAAGAAAAAAGAAAAGAAAAAAGAAAAGAAAAAAGAAAAGAAAAAAGAAAAGAAAAAAGAAAAGAAAAAAGAAAAGAAAAAAGAAAAGAAAAAAGAAAAGAAAAAAGAAAAGAAAAAAGAAAAGAAAAAAGAAAAGAAAAAAGAAAAGAAAAAAGAAAAGAAAAAAGAAAAGAAAAAAGAAAAGAAAAAAGAAAAGAAAAAAGAAAAGAAAAAAGAAAAGAAAAAAGAAAAGAAAAAAGAAAAGAAAAAAGAAAAGAAAAAAGAAAAGAAAAAAGAAAAGAAAAAAGAAAAGAAAAAAGAAAAGAAAAAAGAAAAGAAAAAAGAAAAGAAAAAAGAAAAGAAAAAAGAAAAGAAAAAAGAAAAGAAAAAAGAAAAGAAAAAAGAAAAGAAAAAAGAAAAGAAAAAAGAAAAGAAAAAAGAAAAGAAAAAAGAAAAGAAAAAAGAAAAGAAAAAAGAAAAGAAAAAAGAAAAGAAAAAAGAAAAGAAAAAAGAAAAGAAAAAAGAAAAGAAAAAAGAAAAGAAAAAAGAAAAGAAAAAAGAAAAGAAAAAAGAAAAGAAAAAAGAAAAGAAAAAAGAAAAGAAAAAAGAAAAGAAAAAAGAAAAGAAAAAAGAAAAGAAAAAAGAAAAGAAAAAAGAAAAGAAAAAAGAAAAGAAAAGAGTTACAGGGTATCATTCATCTCATCTAAAGGTAAATATGTGAAACTGATGAGAAATATGATGACCTGGAAGTATTTCTGTCATTGATTATAGTATTAGCTAGATTTAACTAGCAAAGCAAGAGATGGTTCCACTGAGAGCTTTAAGGTTTCTGGGGCATTTTCATGAAAGTAAACACATATGATTCAATACATGCAGAATACTTGTGCCCTTTGGCATGAGTGATGAAGGTTGGCATGAGGATGTAGGTAGGATACAACAGAGCATCTCGGTTACACCAATGTATAGACAACAGAATTGACCCTAGAAGGTCCAAACAGATAGGTTAGAGGTGATATGCAGTCCTCTAAATGTAAGCATATAGTGACATTTTTATTCCGTCAGACCTGGTCGTTAGCTGCGATGCCAGAGTGCACAGGACTCCATAAGTTCTGTGCCCTCCCTAGATGGCCTGTGTATGCCTTCAATAGCCTAAAAAATCCTCAAGTGGCACTGAATTCCTATGTTTAGGCAACTCAATCCTGCCCCAGACGTCAACATTCGTATTGGAAATGTCTAAAGTTAGATTAAGTGAATCCAAGCACTAATGATTAAGGACAGGTGAAATAACCCCATGTTTTGAGTCACTGATCATGCATCTCCTATGTCAATCTCCAAGGTCTTACAAAGGTAATGCATGTAGCGCTCCTGTCTAGTAGGACAAAATCTTTTCGATGAAATCCTATCCCATTAGCATCAACAGCAAACCTCTCTGAGATTTCAGTAGGTTGTTCTTTCTCTAGTTGTCAGACTAGGCACAAGTGAACAAGCAAAACACCTCAAATACAGCTTTTCCTCTCTACACACCTTGAATCAGGAAAACAACCTAATATTGTTAGATAAGACAAGCACTCAAGTACATTTTTTGTTTGTATAGCACTGTATAAGCAATAGCAATACTATGAAAATTTTGTGATTGGAAATTATGCTTCAGGAATGTCCCCAGATCAGTCAGGTATTAGGGACATGGAAATTTAAACACCCTATAAGAGGATACATTTGTCCACGTCATTGTTTTAATAAAATCCTCTTTTTTGACAACCAGCCTTGCAGAAGTAGGGTAGATAATGGTTAAATCATTGTCCGGTCTTTTACACAGCTGATCACAAAGATTGCAGCTATGCTCCCTACTTGGCTTAAAAGAAAAGGGTTCCTATCTTTCCCTCACACATCACTGAGAGCAAAGCATAGTAATGCCCTTTGTGTTTCATTTAATGTTGAAAATTCCCTTTCTTCTGCTTGCACATAGTGTAATGCAACAATTATGTGACACATTAAAAAAAAAAAAAATGACAATGCTTGCACTGTATCCAAATGTGAAGAGATCTGCAGTCATTTTGAATGGGAAACCAGCTATTAGCTCACACAATGGATTCCCCAGCTGAAAAGAAGACATAAATTGGAGTGAATCAAGCATTCACCGCCAGCAGATCGGCTGCTTGTGTTCACTGATGAGATGTAAATGTGCTTAGCAAGAGTACAGCATCAGAAGAGGACCATGAAATTATAATATAGTGACTGTAATGAGAATGGGTTAATTTGTAGCATTTCTTATTCTAATTATGGTATTTGAGACATGGGAACAAAACCATTTTCAGACATTTTCTTTTCTTGTTACTGTCCCTTATTACAAGAATGAGAAACAAGAGCAATCTGCATGCTTTTCTATTCTGTGAAATACAGTAGCATGCTGCACTGTTTTGACCCTTTCAATATTCTGCATAGGTAATTTGCGAGAAGACAGTCCAGTTATGGTCTCAGCAAAGAGCATTTAATGAATCCAGGAAAAGTATAATTTGCATGGAAATAGCCTGAATTATTTTTTAAGTGCACAAGAATGTAATGGGGGAAAAAAAAAATCCAACAAAGCAACAACAAAAAACCAAAAACTAGAAAACAGAAACAGCACAACATTTCTCCATCTCTAGCACAATGATTTTAATGAGAATTAAAATTTGTATGAACTTAACCTATTCTCAGAGTGATGGGATGCTAGTTTCATCTTGCAGTGTGTAAATTATCTATCCAGACATATTCTGTTTGTAACAGAGATGTCCAGCTGGTGAAAAATATCCTGCTCCACACAATTCAGCTATTAATCCATTATTTTGACAGAAAATAAGTATACAGAGGTTAAGATACTTGCCACTTAGACTAAATGGATGCATTTTCAGGCCTATGGGTTCTATATTTTCTAACAGCGACTACAAAATTCTATCCATAAAGAACACAGAGACATGGAATTCACATTTCAGTGAATAAACCCAAATTCTGATAACACACATATGGACAAAATAACTTTTTTAATGAAAGACTCTAAGATATGCTTATGGGAGTATGGGTAATTTGGTTAAAAAAAAAACAAAAAAAATCTTCCTGTGGTTTACCTGTACCTGCTTGGTAACTGTTATTTAAGAGTTATTGCATTTATGTGCAGACATGCACATTTTGTTCAAGTGCAAACTAGCTCCGCTTTTGTCAGTTGCTTCTGGTACTCAGTATCCTGTCTTGCCTTTAAAAATACAAATACAGAACAGATTGTTGTCCGTAAAACTCACAGCCCTGAAAGCGTGAGATGGGTATGATGGAGGAAAGTAAAAAAAAAAAACAAACAAACAAACAACACAACAAAGCCCAAAGGTTTCCCTACCAAACCATCTTCAGAGAGGATGAGGAGGACACATGCACTTTGAAGACTCCATCAGATACAAGAGGGAGAAGTGAGATCCAATTTTTAAAGGAGATTTGTCAGATTTATTAAAACTTCATTGAACATTTAAATCAAATGCTAAGAATCAGGCTATTTTTGGGTACCTACTCGGCATGTTGAAGCAGCTGAAACAAAGCAATATGTTCACAAGGTGATTCAAAAGTTGTCAATAGAGGGATTCTCACCAGGGGATTAGAATTCACGCGCTTCCTCAGCCTGTCTTTGAATCACAATGGAGCTTAGATAAAACATCAGGCACCTAACTGTTTAGCTTAAGATTGATCTAAAGATGTCTGAGCGCTCCTGTTTAGGCATATAAAGAACTCTGTGATCCAGAATGGCAGTATAAATCAATTTTAGGCTTCTCCAGCAATAATCCAGAGCCCAGGGACCAGCCAAATTAATCTTTGTCGGAGAGAAGGATCCCAAATTGCCCACAAGTCTGAACTTGGAATTTAGAGATTCCAAATCTCATTTTAAAATGTTCATGTCCTACTAATTTTTCCCAAGTAATTACAGAACCCTGAGTTTCTTGGATTAAAATGCTAATACACTTTGGAAATGAAACAAATTTAATTTATCTAGTAGAAAATTCATAAACCTAGTAGTATTCATAAACCTAGTAGAAAGAGGAGGAAAGATTACATTAAAACTGTATTATAGACCTACCAAGAAAAGGGCACAGAGGTACCCTGACTTCAGGGTATCACAGGAAAGTACATTCAGATAGGCAGAACAGCTTGTGCCTGCACTGGTAACAGAGAAACTCATTTCCCTCTGAGTGCTCAGTAAAGGAAGAAGCCCTGAAACAGCTAAGAATAAAGGTGGCAGGAAAAGAATTATCTGTTGAGAATAATCATTACATAACATAAATGCATACACTATGTGCACATCCATATGCACATGTGCATATGCACATACACGCATTATATGAATTCCATTATCCTTAGATCCATTTCATTTGCTTATCACAGGACATTTCTTTCATATCACATTGCGGGGGGGCGGGGTGGAGGGGATATTTTGGCCTTACTAAGTTTCCCTAAATACATTTACCTATTTGAGAATCATATTTTCCTCTAACTGTCACTTGCCAAGTGAATACACCTCCTGTAGGTCCTGTGTCTTGGATGTTAACCTAGGTGTATTTAATATGTTAGAGTACTTCAAATCTCAATGGACATCTGTTTTTTTGGTAACTATCATGCCAGGTTCTGGTATCAGGATTTGCTGAATATCTCTGCAGCTCTAACTAGAGCAGTCACTTCAGCAGGCTTCAGGTACCAAAATGTAAGACAGACAAGGTGTCATGCCCAGGCTCTAGCTGCCGATCTTCAAAAGGCTGCAGATCTTCCATAAGTTTTGTCTCTAACCTGCCAGCTCCATTTAGGTGTACTGGCATCTGAGATGGCAGTATATACCCATGTTTATGCAGCTGAATCCTGCCCTAAGTCTCTATGGATTACAATAGGAGCATAGACATCTAGTTCACATGTAGATAATGAAGGGAAAACTTCGCCCGTTACCTCTACTACTTCTTTATTAATAGACAGCAAGAAGACAGCAAGATGATGAAGCCAAGATTTTTTTTTTCAAATTTCTTTTTTTTGTCTTTCTTTTAATCCACACTTTTAAAATTGTATTTAAAATAATGCTGACGTGAACTTAATACTATTTCTGGTGGCAGTAGCTCAAATCAGGATCTTCTCCAGGCTAAACAATCCCAGTTCCCTCAGCCGCTCCTTATATGATTTGTTCTCCAGACCCCTCATCAGCTTCATCGGCCTTCTCTAGACACTACTCACCAGCATTTTCCCCCTTTAAAAGTTTGACTTTGAAAACTCATAATTTTTTAAAGTTGTTTTTTTTTTTTTTTTTATGCATTGTTTGAACAGATATTTTATATTAACCCATTAATAAAGCATTTCTGGATCCTGTTTTGCATTAGTTCTGGGCTCTTCAATGTCGGCAGTAAAAGCTACCCACAATTTCAACTGAAGGACAGAGAATCATAAGACAGGAACCATGTGGCTAATGAGAGAAAATTAAAAAAAACTTGGTAGTTGCTTCATTGCTCTTCACAGTTCTGTAGAGAAGCTGCTATATATCAATTAAAAATTATATATGTATATACTTATATTTATCTATATGTAAGTATATTGGGACAGTGATACCCAAAGTAAAGCAAATTTAGCATTTATCATCCACTGGAAGAATTGCATATCTGCTTGTAAAAAGGACCCTTCCAGATGATGGTTACAAAAATGTACTCCTGGAGCATTATTCATCAAGAAGTTATTTTTTATACACTCAGTACATAAAATCTGCAAGCCTTAGATAAAATTGTCTGAATAATTAGGTTCTTTTTACCTCATCAGTGAGTGAAATGTAGTGATTCCGAAGTAATATTTCTGGAGAATGCACTAAAGGGGCTGAAGCTGATTCACAGTAGCTAATAACAAGGCACACACCCCACCCAAGCAAGCAAAAGCTAATAATAAAAATAACTTTAATGGGTAATTTCTGTGCTTTAGATGCACTTTCCTTGACTTGAATACTAGAAAAAGAGAGAAGAGATGGTCTTTGATTTGAAAAAGCATTAAAGTCTTGGTGCTGGTTGGGCAGTACTGTCTCTGATTAGTAGGTGAAAAGGAGGATTTAGATGTGATAGACACAATTTATGGCATCCCCCTTGACTTCTGCTGCTACTTTGGCAAATCTCCTCATTTACAAACTGCTTCAGTTGTAGGAGTTTTTAAGTATTAGTTATTCAGGGAATAATTGTAAAAAGAGCCATGGGACCTAACAGCAATATTTTCATGTCTAACTATCAACAAGGGAAAAGAGAGAGGCTCATCAAACTGACAAATATGCATCCACTCTGAATCAAATGTTGGAAAAAAGGTTTGGCATAAATGTTATGTAGTCTGCTTGCAAGAGAAATAAACAATGGAATACATCAAAATTAATCTGTTTATGCATATGGGCAATCTCACAAGTAGAAATGTTTCTATACGTAGAAGCTTCTCTATACATAAATAATTACTTCTATGCAGTAATTACAATGAGAGGTAGCAACGGCGTTGTAAATTCCTCTCTTTTAACAGAAGCAGCACTGTCAGGATTAATACAGTTCTATTGCTATAATAATGTGTACAAAGTACATGCCCTTTCATTCAAATGTAGCCTCAACTGAGCCTCATACATGCGTTGAACACGATTTCCAAGAGCAGAACTCACTGCTATCTTCAAATTCAGCTGTACAAGTACAGGGTAACCAGCTCTTTTGAACTTCAGGGTCAAATCAGGCATCAAAAAACCCCATCCAACGTTGCTTTCAAAAGGTTAATCTACAGCATCATGCGGAGGTGAATGGATACCACTTTAGAAGCACTTGGATTGAGAAATGGAAGTTCCTTTCACATGACCTCCCCATGTCTGCAGCAGCAATACAGCTGACAAGCTTTGTTGTGCTGTGTTTTGGCTTTGTGCAATTGCCTGACCTTTTCCTTGGCCAGGCAGGCCTGCTGTGCAGTCAGCAAATGAAGCCCTCTGCCTGTCCCAGGCTGGCAGCATTTAATGGATCGCATTAAGCTCTGATCTGTGTCTTAAAGCAATTAGAACAGCTTTGGTTGGAAAACCTCCATTTTCATTTCATTAAAAAAAAATAATCAGAAAACCAGGAGCAGAAAAGAAATAAAAAGAGAAACCATAAAGGGAGTTTTGGATTCTGTTGACTTTGCTGAAAACCTGAAGAAAGCCAAACGCTTCATCCAGCCTTAATAACGAGGCTTAGACTGGTTCTGAGAGCAGTCTTTGTACCACCTATTGTAAAAGCTCCATTTGTGTTCTATGTAAAATGTCCAATGAAGCATAGAAAACATATAATTTGTAGAGAGAATGGGAGTTATGCAATTTTTGCTGGCATAAACAATGCAATTACCACTCAGAAATAGCCTTTTGCACTCATGAATGGGGTCTGTTATCTCTTCTGTCTCTCTTTTTTGCTCATTCCGAGTTGGGGTATGATAATAAAATAAAGGCGTCCTCTTTGCCTCAGAGCTTTGGTTTTCAAATAGCAAGTGGATAACAACATTTGACAGCTTATTCTTGTCTTCTGATTAAGGACCAACCATGTTTTATGGACACTTACTAAGTTGCCAGCCAATTAAACATTTGAATACATTTATATGTATTTAATTGGTCTACCTTTACAAATAGGGCTTTTCTGGAGTTATCAAACAGATTAGACACTGTAAGGCAGTAGATAAGAAGCACTGAACTATTATTATTGTTGTTATTATTACTATTACTTGCATCACTACTATTCGTGGGGATAGTTAGGGAAAAGGCAGAGTGGAGTGTTTGCAAGGCAACTTTCTGGCAGAGTGTGTGCCCTATATAATCAGTTGTCTGTAAATAAAGAGATATTAATTGTGTCTAATAATTTTCTCAGTGTCTTTGTCGCGGTTTTGAGGAGAAGCATTTACACAAAGGTGTACTGGCAGGGTTGCTAAGGGCACAGCAGATGACATAATATATTTGGATTTCTCAGAAAGCTTTCTCTAACATTCCACATGACAAGTTCCTGCTTCATCTCCAAGATGAAGCAAGGATTCAGGGCAGGACATGGGCAGAGAAACAGAACAGGTTGAAAAATAGCAAAGCAGTGGCTATAGATAGTTCCTGTGAAAGAAGCTATGTCAAACCAGAGAAAGTGTTATGTCAAGTCTATAGGGGCTAGTGTCTGCTGTGCATGTATGTACTTTAATTCAGAAAGATGATCTACAAACACAAAGAACAACTGCAATCTAGTTGCATTTTCTGAGGACAAAAAAAATGAAAGATGATGAATGAAGACCAGGCAGACATCTAAACTTAAAAGGGATTTAGATTTGATTTGTAAATATGTTGTCACAGAGGGTATTAAATGCAATATTGACAAATACAAAGTGATAAAAATTTAGTGCTGTAAAACCCACTAGATTCTAATGTAGAACTAATGGGATTAAACTCTAACAGAATTTTTAAAAAAGGAAACCAAACCAGCCAACCAACCGCATAAAAAAAAAAACAAACCAAACAAAATACAAACAACAAACAAAACATAACAAACCAAAAGAAAATAAACCCAGCACTTTTCTGGATTGGATACACAGAGTATTTCATGTTCCCTTTCTAAGAGCATATATTTAGTCTTTTTTCTCACAGTAATAACTATACTAACGCTTGGCATTTCTAAACAGCTTTCAAGTAACCTGCACAAATCCTCCAAGATACTGGTCATTACAGGAATTCATATTTCAGAAGGCCACCTATTTCCTGAAAAATAGAAGTGAAATATCAGGAGATGGTATGGGCACAACATTTTTGGTAGGGGTGGGGATAATTGTTTTGGCCTTGCATGAGTAAGTTTATATCACTTTTATAATTGTTTCTCCTTTCTCCATTTCTGTTTGACAGTAACATTTGGGGTAAACACCACCTTTTCACTGATCACTAACAGGATCAATAGTAGACAGTTTCATTGTACTCCTTCCTTCCTTTTTTTCCTTTCTTTACTAAACAATTTATTTTCCTCTTACTTAAAGGGGAAAAAGCTCAGCAAAGTATGAAAGCACTTTTCTAACAGAAGACATTGCTGTTGATGATGTCATGTTGCCCTTTGGCCTTCAAAAGCCTTTTCATTATGATTCAAAACTTAACCTTCATACTCAGCAAAAAAGCACATAGATGAATATATCTCCAATGAATTTATTTTTAGAGTTTTGTTCGTGTTTTTTTGGTTTTTTTGGTTTTTTTTTTAAAAAAAAAGCTCATGACACCACGTCACAAATTTGCTCCTTTGGAAACAAGAACACTTTCACATTTATTGTATTAAATTGTGATAAATGCTGTTGACAGAAGGGAGAGGAGGTATTCTCAATCTTCAACATTAAGACTCTTAGTTCAGTGCCTAAGCTCTTATTTAGTCAATAGAGAGACACAGGTTCTTTTTAGGTGTTGTGAATTGCACCATGAAAGAACCTGCTTTCCTGATTTAGGGATCTGCAATAGATGTTTCAAGTTAAACACTGTAAATGCATAACACAGGGCATATGACAGCTGAAGTATCAGTATTTTTATATGATTTGAGTTTTCTACAGGATTTCTAATGATTGCCAAGTACTAAAGTATTCCTGAGGATTCAGGAGAAAATATCACAAGCCTATTCACAATACTGTTTGTATAAATTATGATCTCTTTTTAAATTTTTACTCCCTGAAGGGAACAGCTTTTCTGGCTTAGGAAGCCTGACAGCAAAATGTGTCAGAAACAGGAATATAGAAACATACTGTCCTAATCTGGATTGGAGTCACATACTCACTTTAAGATTCTGATAGACTCTGCAGTTAGGTGGGTATTAACTAGTAGTCATGTATTTATGCTGTTTAGTTTTTATAATATGTTTCCTTCTGTCATACTTAAGTTTTAAATAAAGATATTTTTGCTTTGCAATGGCTGACTACTCCCAGGGAAACTGTTGTCTGCAGAGCTGCAGACACCAAACTATACTCAGGATTGTAAAGGAGTTTATAGTATGCATAAATAGTCATGCAAGCACTACAGACTAAAAGCCTGATTTCCAGCAAAAATAACAGTATGACCTAGACCGCCCCAGAAGGTAACACGAGGAGACATGGGACCTAAATAAGATGGTACTGAGGAATCAAAAAAAGTGTCGACATGTTATTAGCTTGTGATCTGTGACAACCTAATTTTCACTGATGGCTTATTCCCAATGGAGAGAAGTGGTCCACAGCTAGAGAGATGATGGTAAGCTTGGCCCTAGGCCTTTTAACCTCTGTTGACCTGAACTAGCTCTCTTCCTCCCACCTTAAAGCATCAGGCAAAAACATTATCAACAACTCAGGAGTTGAAAGATTTGAAGGATTTTATGAACTATGCTTTTTTTTTTTTTTTTTTTTTTAACTTCCCCCACGGGAAGATCTAGGGAAGAGGAATAGCAGAAATCTCTGTAGTTTGAGGCTGCTTCTTCATAACTACCTTGGTATTTTACTCTTCATTCCACCCAGAAAGGAATGCACTGAACCAAAAAGGACATAGGACATAGGCAGAAACAGTCCACATTGCCTATGGTTACATCTACATCAGTAATTATTTTGGGTCAATTATATTTGGCTCTCTGTAGAGTGGAAGCATTTGGTGTTGAGCTCCCAACATTCATACTGTATCCATTTCAGGATATCTTCTTCTGACTGGTTATAGTTCAATACCATGAACTGAAAAGCACATTAGGTAAGCAAATCTCCTGGTTTATTGTTATCATATTTTATTTTATTAATTTTTATTATTTTTATATCAATTTTATCATGTTTTATAAGATTGCTCAAATATATGAACCAAACTTCATCCTGAACACAACATCAGTGCTTCACTTCAGAAATTAATGAAAATTTCAAATGAAAATATTAATGTTAATCTATGATTCTAAAAGAATACTGTTCATTACAGGACTTTGGAGCAGTGAAAAATTATTTGTCTCTTCAGGTTCAAAATTATTCCATCTTATTATGACCTTTAAAATGATAAGTTCCTTTTTTTTTTTCTTTCTGTCTTTCTCATAAAGGAGATAAAAAATAAAGATTTTAGACCCCTTGTAACAAGAATGTTTCAAGATTCAGACACAGGTTTTTATTTGTACTTTTGGGGTCTTTTACTTTTTTTTTTTTTTTTTTTACTTTTCATCTCATTTTAGGGCAAGATATTATTTTTTATTGTCACATTTTTTTTTGTTTCTTGTTTCAGTCCCTCTCAGTGGGCAGAGAACTATTTCCCATGCAGCTGTGATTAGGTGTTCACTTGTCATTATATTGTGGCACATTAGTATTACAATACTGTGCTGGTTAAGCTCCTTTCCCCAGGCTACTATGTCATTTACATACAGAGGAGACATCAGGCTAAGATTCAGTTGCCTGAACACAGGTGTCTATTTTAGCTGCCTGGATGCCAGCTGGTGCCTCCGAATGATGTTGGCCTCACACATGTGGAAGGTCCCTTATCATCTTTGGCCATGCTGATGTGTTGCACGCTCTAGGGCACTCACATTGGCATTAGATTGCAAATAGATATGCCCATGTAGACAGCTAAAAGATGCCTCAGAACCAAAGGGAAGTGCTATATAAATGGCACACTCTTTAATGCATATCCCCAGATTTTTCAGTCTTGCTCAAGAAAGAAGGAAATGAAATTAGAATTGATTCCTCACATACCACTTTGATATACTTTCAGTTTTCCAAAAGCATCAAAGGTAGAGACAGTGGATCAACTGTTGAAATATTTACCAAGTAAGTTTTATTGCCTCAAATGCAATAATTGTTTTAATTTCTGAGGTTGTTTTCCAGAAAAATTTTGAACGTTGAATTATTTTCTTCATTGAGGAAACAAAATCTAAAGCAAACAAAACGTCATCACAGGGTTTATCCATTAAGATTGCTAATGTTTTTTTATGACTCCCCCCACTCAGAATATCTACTCTGTTACTGGTGATAACACCGCTAACAGCAGTAACCATGATACTGGGATAGAACACTCATTTTATCCTTTTTCATGATAGCCAAACGTGGGGTCCTTTACGTGTTTGGAGTGTTTTGATGCATGTGAGAAAAAATAAGAACAAGTTTTAGAGCACTTGTCACACTGATTATGATTTGGATATGTCATGGGTAAAACAGTCTTGACTTGGGGAATTTTACTTATTGCCAATTAATAAAAAACCCACCAAAAAGCACACACCACCATAAAATAAATTAAAAAAAAAAAAAGATGGTTCAGGCGTTAAAAAACAAAGAAGACAAATGATTAAACAAATGGGTAAAACAACTTTCCTCCTCCTTCTCCTCCTTTTCCCAGGCTTAGCTTCACTCCTGGGTCCTCTCTTCCCCTTTCTTACTCTCCACTCTCCATGTTATCACGCAGGCTGTGCTGAGTCCATTTGGTGAGGTGACCAGTAGTACAGGAGGTTGGGGTCAGGGTAAAGCAGTTTCTTGCTGCCACTCCTTGCCCTCATTCATTTCTCTTTTCTTCTGCTGCTGCTTCCTTCTTACTTACTCTGCTCTCTTCTGGGACCTCCATTGGGCTGCAGTCCTTCTGGGGAAGTACCTGCTCAGGTGTGGGTTACCTATAGGCCACAGGCTCTTTGGGGGTGTTACACCCTCTGCATGGAACATCTCATACTGCTTTGGCCTTTTTGTTCCTTATTTTCTGAGGGTTTTGCTCTTTCTTAACTATGCTTTCCCCAAGACACTACCAGCTTTGCTGGTAGGTTCAGCTGTGATCAGTGGTGGGTCCATTGCAGAACTGGCTGGAATCATCAGGAAATGGCTGTGTCCAGCACAGGGCAACTGATGGCTTCTTCTCACACAGGCTACCCCTGCAGCCTCCCTGCTACCGACAGCTTGTCGTTTATACCAAATACAGGATATCGCTAGCTTCCAGTGACTTTTGGGAGGAACCCTCCCCCCACCAAAATAGAAAATATTTCATTAGAAAGCTGCTCTTTCTAAGATCTAAAATACCAATGAAACAAGCTAATGAATTCATGTAGGATGAGGGCAACCTTAAACAGAGGATGTATTAAATGGAGCCACACACCAGTACAGGACTTAGAAATGGGATACAAAATATAAGGTTAAAGTTAATATTTCCAAAGCCTTTAAAGAGGAGCAATGCCAGTTGAAATGAACATGCCATCTGGAGTTCACCCGGTGTCAACATGTTTTGTTAAAGCAGCATGGTGGATTAAAGCACTGAGTGCTCACACAGTCACACAGAACAAATCACAAGTGAACAGGCTGTCGTACAGGGAGACCAACAATGGAGGGATGAAAACAGTTAACCCTTATTGTAGCAAGGTCATGAACTACTGCTGTTGCAAAGTTGCCAACAAAGAAGAGAGTTTGGATCAACTTTTAAAACAATGTATTTTTTTCTCTTGAAGGCACAGACAGGCTGGCTTGATGCTTCTCTGCAATTAAAAGGATTGTTTGTATTCTTTCCATGTTTCACCTCTGTAATCCAGCCTCAGCCATTCCCAAAGCATTGGCTTGCTCTTACCAAAGATAATGAGGAAAAACTTATGAAACTGCATTGCATCAGGACCATGTAATTTACTTTCTGACAGCTAGCATGCATCTTTCTGTCTTGAAATTTACATGTACCTTTTCTTCAGGCATGCTATAAATCCCATACGCATGTCTATCTCAGTTTTAAGACATTCTATGTTGTATCTCAAATTTCTTCCCATCAAAATAAATAAATAAAAAAAAAAGAACAAAAAAAAAAGAACACAGAAATAGAAATCCAGACAGGTAACCTCATTAATTATCAATTATGCTTTGCAGTTTGATCTACACAGCATATTCCTCTGTAGTTACCAAGTAGGATTGTTAGGGGTTATGTACACAAAAAGACATAACCTGCACTTCTCAGATTTTAACTAGTGTTTAGATAAAAGAATAGTCCCTCAGAGAAAACTCTGTTCTGCAGCTTAACTCAGAATCCTTTGTGAGGATCCACCCTTTCCCTTAGAATGTGGCAGGTAAAATTAAGCATCAAAGAGCACATTGCTTCTTGCTAGAAACAATCTAAATTTGGCAATCTAAGCAAAAAAAGCCCAGGGTTAAACAATAAACCTTATTGACTGGAGAACAACACTTAAGCCTTGTTCCTTTCCAATTCCCTGGAAAAACATACCCACACAGAATTAAAAAGTTGTTTAGAAACTGAAGAATTTACTTTGGGGCACAGAGGACCATCTCTATTTCTAGATTCAGCTCCAAGAAATTTGTACCATGGTTTCATTTTTGGTTGAATGGACAAGATTAATCTGACTGAAAGTGGGATTGGAATAAAAGTTTTTAACTCTCAATGTTTATATTGTTGTTGTCTATGCACCAGTAGCTTATGATCACTAAATTTTTGGTTAATGCAGGCAGATAAAAGTAGCATTTAAAATTACTTAGTATGTACTTTTAGGGTGAAATACATTTAATCTTAAATTAGACATCCCAAAATCAGTGAATGACTCAAGGTTTAAAGAAATTACCCTCCATTTGTGATAAAGAGGGTCTGCAAAGATATTTTCATTGTAGATTTCTATGTTTAGGTGCGATGAATTACACCTGATCTGCATCTGAATAACTTAGAAGTTGGGAATAATTAACTCAGCGATGAACATCTTCAATTAGAAAAGGAAAACAGAATTCTTATAGGATCATGGTTTGTTTGATTGAATGCATTAAAAGTGAATACTTTCCTTCTCCCTCCATGTTTAACTTGTATTATCCTTTCTTCTGTACTTTAAGAAATTTGGTCTGGAAATCAGACAGTAAAAACAGCCCAGTTTTGAATCCTGTCAAGATTTAGTCATTACTGTAATTGTCTCACAGGTCAGTCTTTACTTTTGCCGAAGTTGTAGTTAGTTTAAAACAAAACAAAACAAAAACAAACAAACAAACAAAAAAAGAAAACCAAATCCTAAAGACTACCAAGTGATCAAAGTAAAGGAAGAAAAAATATCAACTTAACCAATGAAAGGTAATTCACTTCCTTATATTTTTGGGCTGGCAAGACCTCTTGATGGATATCTCTTAATCCACCTAAAATTATAGCAGACAGCACATCACAAATGAGTGCAAAGCATTGCATTCTGTGTGCACTGCACATAGGAAAGGATATTTCCTTCTATACATCATTTATAAATGGATGCTGTAACTCAACAAACTCAGTAACTTTTAAAAACTAAATGAGAGAGGAAATCATTGAAATGCCTGGGATAGAAACTGGTGGCTAAAACTGTTAAAGGCTTTAGGAAATGAAGTTTTTTCTTCTCCCTCAGCGTAGTATAACAACAACAACAAAAAGAATATTGAAGTTTTAACAGTACATAATAAAAAAAAAAAAAAGAAGGTATATATTTGTTAGAATCACAGTTGGATGAAGTTGGAAAACACTTTTCCCTAACCAGATCCTCCTCCTCCGAGAGTAAAGCTTTTGTGCTACACTTTCCCACCAGTCTTGGGGGCATGGTATTCCCAAAGGCCAGTCTTAATAGTAAAGACTGAGGCAAAAAAGGCACTGAGTACTTTGGTCTTTTCTTTGTATTTCATCACCAGGACCACTGCTCCATTCAACAACTGGCCCACATTTTCCCTTGTCTTCCTTTTTCTGTTGATGTACTTGTAGAAGCCCTTTTTGTTGCCTTTTGTGTACCTTCCTAGTTTCTAGGTGGGTTTTGGCTTTCCTAGTCTCTTTCTGACATTGCTTAGATGGTGTGTCTGTATTCCTTCCAGATTAACTGATTTTGCTTCCACCTGTTGTAGGCTTCCTTTTATTTTCCTGTTTGCTCTCCTAAATTCCAAGGTTGTGATCCTTCTTTTTGTCTTTCTTCCTTTCAGGGTCCTGAACTCCACCATCTCATGATCACTGCAGTC
The DNA here is from genome assembly GCF_000708025.1 of Charadrius vociferus. Taxonomy (NCBI): domain Eukaryota; kingdom Metazoa; phylum Chordata; class Aves; order Charadriiformes; family Charadriidae; genus Charadrius; species Charadrius vociferus. The sequence goes on along the minus strand of NW_009648241.1, from coordinate 2,123,651 downwards.
TCAGAGAATCCTATAAAGGAATCCCCAAGGGAATCCACTTCCCGTAATTACCCATAAGGTACTTACTTTCTATGTGCATACACTTGGGGTGGACACCCTGCCTGCCTTGTTCTATAGTTTTTAAGGTCTCTTTTTTCCACGTCACCCTGCACCCTCTGCTACTCCCTGCACTTTTTTATGCACTTGTTATTGAAAGTATAAACTAATGCATAGAAACAGTGAAGCAAAAAATATGCTTATAATGTTCTACTTGTTTTGCCTGCTTTCATCAAACAGGAACAAAAATCACTTGAAACTTAAATGCCAATAAGAATACTGTTTATTAATAATAAAAAAAAAATAATCAAAATTCACTGATATTTTATGAATAGAACATGGAGGTAGGCTACAAGAACTTAAAAAGCCTGTGAAGGTAGTCCACTAAGGTATATGTCTGCTTGTAATGCAGTCTTTAGAAGGGCATAAAATTAAACATACAAAAAAATTTTTATAACATATCATGACTTCTTTCCACCCTCAAAAAATCATTCTAAAACCAGGTCAGAATTTGTTTCTACCTATTTTTCTTAGCTTTCACAGAATCACACAGAATCACAGAATGGTTAAGGTTGAAAGGGACCTCTGGAGATCATTAGTCCAATTCCCCTGCCCTAACAGGGTCACCTGCAGCAAGCTGCACAGGATGGCATCTAGGTGGGTTCTGAATGTCTCCAGAGTGGGAGACTCCACTTCTCTGGGCAGCCTGTGCCAGTGCTCTGCCACCCTCAAAGTAAAGAACTTTCTCCTCATGTTAAGACGGAACTTCCTATATTCAAGTTTGTGTCCATTACTTCTTGTCATACTAAAGCATATAGATCTTAGTTGCATTGGAAGTCACATTTTGTTACAGGATAGTTAGAGTTAACTCAGAAAATAATGAGTATTACCTTACACGTACAACTGATAACAAATACATTTGTGCTTAAAATTTATACATAGTTAAAAATACAATTTTCTTTTACCATCAGTTAATATCACAGGATTTTATATCACTATTTTTTTATAAATCATCATATAAATATTTAACCAGAAGGAGCTATGCAGATATTTTAGACATATTTCTCAAACCAGTTCATGAAAACTGCATAACCTGAAAGTTAGACTTGCAAGACTTCTGCAGAATTATAAAAACGCAAACCTAGACACGTATTACGGCTTGATAATAGCTGATCAATGTTTGTAAGACACCCAGTGAATAATGAAAATATCCAAAACTAGCAATGAAAATTGTGGCAGTGTAAAACTGGTGATAGGTAAACTCAACATGTAAAAAGCTTACTAAAAGAAATACATTTGAGAAGGAAACATTTTTTTTATTTAGTTAGCATCTCTCGTGTTTCCAAATCAGTTTATACTGATTGAAGAACGATAACAGTGTCAAAAGTTAAACTATGCCTAATATGAAAATATATGCATATTTTTATGCTTTATATGTGATTTGTTTGCTGTCTTATATGTTATGAGACATATTCCATTAAAATTAAGCCATTATTTCTTGAGTCGCAGTTATGCTTCTGGGGGTACTTATTCTCAGTTTTTGCAGTTTTACCACTTATTGTGCCTACTAAGTCAATTCTGGCAATATATTGCTAATATATTACAGTTAATAAACTAGACAATGTTACCTAAATGGAATTCATCCCATTAATTTCAAGATTATTATAGTGTTTCATATTCCATAGATTTCAAGCATTATATTACCAACACCCAAATCTCTAGTCTTTCCATGTATTTTTCCTGGGCAGATCTCCTGTCATTAAAGTTACATGGGGGTATGATGCTTATCTCTGAATTATAATTCTATATAGAATTGTTTATGCCTTCTCTTATCTCTATTGTGCAATACGTGGATGTTTTAAAAGATTGACTGCACAAAGAGTAAGAATATGCCATTAAGATATTTGTAAGAAATATAAAAATAATCATAGAATCAGAGAATGGTTTAGGTTGGAAAAGACCTTGAAGATCATCGAGTTCCAACCTCCCTGCCATGGGCAGGGACACCTCCCCCTAGACCAGGTTGCCCAAGGCCACATCCAGCCTGGCCTTGAACACTTCCAGGGATTGGGCATCTATAACCTCTCTGGGCAACCTGTTCCAGTGCCTCACCACCCTTAAAGTGAAAAACTTCTTCCTAATGTTTAGTCTAAACCTGCCCTCTTCCAGTTTATAGCCATTCCCCCTCATTCTATCACTACATGCCCTAGTAAAAAGTCCTTCCCCAGCTCTCCTGTAGGCCCCCTTTAGGTAGGAATTTAAAAGACAGTTTACATTTTCAAAAGTTTGCATAAAAAAAAAAAAAAAAAGAATTGAGGAAAATCTCGTTAGAAATTAAGAAGGAAAAAAACAAACAACAAACTTGAAAGGAGGCAATGAAGATATCTGAATGAAATCTGTGTAAAAAAGGATCTCAATTATACTACAGATTAATAGATCTATACTCTTGGTTTCACCTCAAATGTTTTCTTAGTTTCCACACAAATGAAAGGCAGTTTTCAGACTTGGAAACTTGCCACTTCATATAAAAACAAACAAACACACAGAAAACTGAAAAGCTATTTTGCTGTGAAATAGAAAAATTTCACAATAAATCAAATTCACAAGTACTTGCTAAGCAAAAACTGGTAGTTTTTCACAGCAAAAGAGCTGAATTGATTTTGTGGTATCAAAACAAGCTATCTACACTTCCACACTTCAGCAAAGAAATAAACTACATTTCCACTGCTACGAGCTTGTAGTTTATATTTTTCATGCATGTTCCCTAGGTGAAGTTATAAGAAGGCAATTGTTGAAGGACTTGCATATATAATAAGTGGTCACAGAAATAGGAATGACAAATAGCTAATTTACTCTTCATATATTTACTTGTAGGGGGTTCTACTTTACAGACTTTTCAGCTTTATTTAGTTTATCAACCAAAATTGACTTTGATGGATGAAACAACCTTTATAATCCATGTAGCCACATATTTTACTAATATTGGTACTTTTTCTTTGAATCACCTGCACACCAGCAATTTAACTGTACACCACCAAAGTCAGTGGGAAACATGCTGATGGCTTCTTTGAAAACAAAATGTAATAGGACACTGAAGCCGCCTTCCTGTTTCTGAAGCATTTTCTCCCACAGCCTCTTTTCTAGTATCTTCTCTGGCTTAAATGTAATGATACGTTTATATGACACAATACAGTGTCATGTAGAAAGAACCATACTAATGCAGAATAACTGAGGAACAGGTATATTAGCTTGGAAGTGTGCCATACCTCTCATATCAGTAGCATTTCTGGCACCTCTGCCACATTGCTGTGCTGCAATACATCAGGTAGACATGTTCTCTGGGAGCTAATCCTCTCCAACTACCAAACCCTTTCCGAGTGTTCTCATTCCTATCGTGCTTTGTTTTATTAGTCCCAAAACATATTATCACACTGTTCTGTTAATTCTCAGCAGTCATTGCTGTTACTTGACTCCAACACTGTTGCAGTAACTACTTATGTGTTTTTCATGTGTGGCTTACACACTTTTCCAGATAATGAATTGAACTGATGAACAAGGCTACAAGTACTAATTTGTTCCTAGCAACAATTACTGCAATATCTGGTTTGGAAGCTATACTCCCCCTTAGGGGAAAAAAAAAATTAAAATACACAATTGCTTTCTCAATTGTTTATTTGCTCAATTTTCTGTACACAGGATGATTGTCCCATGTAAACCAGCATGAAATAAGTTTTTAAGCTTGTGAGGCTTAGTACCAGACTCAAATCCACCAAATATAGTATCTTTTTCTTTTTTTTTTTGTTTTTGTTTGTTTTCTGTTTTGTTTTGTTTTTTGAAACACAAGGGCTCAGGACTAAATCAAGCAAGGTTTGGGGATCCAGACTGACCCTTACCAGAGATTCTGGGATATTAACACACAACTACAGCAAATGAAACTCAGAAGAAAGACGGGGCTGCAACGTTAACATCTCTGACTGCTTTTGTTCTGCCTTCTGAAGACTGCTGTGCTCTGGAATAATGAAAATCTAAACTAAACATAAAGGATCTCCTAAACTGTCCCCAGTTTAGAAACCTATAAACTATGTTTATATGTCAACATGTTCAGATCATGGTAAACTTTCTCTAAACATGCCGGAGGCAAGTAGGTACTGCCATTGATTATGTAGGGAACTGTGGTTGTTTCCTTCGAATCTAACTTTTATTGCATGAAGTTAGTCAGTTTCCCAAAGTTAGGTGTCACAAAAGAAGATTTAACTAATTTCATTTAATATGGAAAGCCAGCAGAAATCACATGCAGTTTACCAAAAAGGAAATGGCAAGTCCTGCACCTAGGGAGAATTAACCCCAAAGTTCGGGTACTTGCTGATGGAAAGAAGATGAAGCAAGGCTCTTTCCATTGCTGCCCAGTAAAAGGACCAGGAGCAAAAAATCTCTTTGATTTTGAAAATCAGGAAACACTTTTTTACTGTGAGGGTGACCAATCACTGGCACAGGTTGCTCAGGGAGGTTGTCGAGTCTCCATCTTTAGAGATATTCAGAGACTGTCTGGACGTGGTCCTGGGCAGCCTGCTCTAGGTGTCCCTGTTTGAGCAGGGTTTCTGACTCCATGATAACTTCATATCAGTTCAAGATTTTTTTCATTTTTGCTGTTGAAGTCAAAGGGTCATCCCCTGCACCCTAAAGGTGATGCTTTCATAGTATAGTGTACATTTACCCACCAGTCCTTGCATCATCATTCATCGGTGTCCTGAACTACAAAACCATTTTACCTGTATAATAATTATTGGAATTATAGCAAAAGAGGGACAGGGATAAAGTAATTCACACAAAAAAAAAAAAAAAAAAGCATGTTTTGCTGCTCAGTATTTTCCCTATACCTCTTTGACCAGGTTCCTTCCGTTAATATTGCAGTTGATGTTTGTGAAACAAATTAATTGACACAGCAAAATTAAGTGCAAGCTTAGGCATTCAGTTTTGGACAATAAGCATAGGTACCACACACCTGGCATTTTTTTGTTCTTTTAGGTCTGCAGGGAGGTTGGGTAATTCAGTAGCAATCTGGCTTTAATAATAATACTCCCCATGGTATACTTAAATAATGTTAAAGGCACAGCACAAACTGACAAAAGCAAGGCAATTCAAAGTTATGATGGATACTGCCTTTCACTTAGCCTATTGTGCACAGTTACAGGTATTGCAGAACAAATCGTTCAGTGACCTGAGAGCCTCCCTGTAATGGCTAAGTATAATGGAACAAGTCAAGCCTGGAGTATTATCCTTCACACTTATTTTCTCCTTGCTTTTGTCAGTTTCTGTCATAATTTGGCTTTTAGCCTGTTAATTTCCTCCATTTACGAAATGTTCCCCATGGAAGTAGCTGTCTGCCATGGGGATGTGCAATCTGAGACTTCTTAAAATATGTATTGTGTAAGTACATATCGAGATACCACTAGAGCAGCAATTATTATTTTATATTTAAATGACTATTATATGCTACACCATGTTCTACTACGACCTGCTCTCCTGAATAATCACATTGCAAAGAAATCAGAAATGAGATTTTCCATATGTTTGAAGTTACCCAGTTAGTAATCATACAGTATCACTTGTCATAATCAATAACGTTTACCAGAACGTAAGTTAATTTTCTGAAATAAGTGTCCAGTTACATTGATGAGATTGGCTGTTGACACTGATTGGCAGACAGAATTGAGTCTTTCTGGCAGAATTGAAATGTAATAGTTATTGAAAAATGTGAGCAATGAAAAGCTACAGTTTTTATTTAAAATTTAATAAATACAAAGAAATCTATGTCTAAAACTGTGCTATCTTGTTTAGGTACCAAGGGGCTTTGAATGGAAACAAAATGGAAAAAGTGTATTGCTTATTTAGAAGGGCAAAAAAAAATGGACAAGAACTCCCATGTTTTTTCCCCTGTAATATATACACTTTTTGTTCTATCCATCTGCTATGCCACCAGTTGCACTTAGTGCATATTGTATATGCAGTGCACATGAATATTAAGAAGGAACAGGTAAGAAAATGCATTAAGTGTTGTCAGTTAGTTATGGTAGGAGACAATCAGCTAACAGATTTGTAGAGACAGGCGAATCTTCTCAGGAGGATCAACGAGTTTAAGAGGAGCTGGGATGACACATGGTTGCTGTTAGCCTCAGCGGGAGTGACAGCGGAGGGGGAGGAGGGCTGGCTGTGCACACAGCAGGTAGAGCTTGGGGCAACAAACCCGTTGGTTTTCTACAGGAGATGTTGATAGCCAGACTAAAGGAAAAGAAGAGTCCGCTGCACAAAATCATTTTGTAGCCTAATTTCATCCAAATGGCTGTGTAGCACCATGAAAGTGTAAAATAAAAATCAGTAGGGGAAATGCTAAAAGGGATTTGCTTGCTATGATCTGAAAGAAATGATCCTTTGCCAAACTTCATAATTAACAGAGCTTTTTCTCTGTGTAGGGCCCTTGCACCTCTTCTCTCCCTAGCTACATGCCCTAACTGAGACCATACCTACTTAATTTGTATGAGCTAATTGAAATAATTTGTTTATTGGGTCCCTTTATGGAATGTCCCACCTAATTCTTCTGTTTCTTTTTTTGATCTATTAAAATAGAAGCGCTTTCATGACGTGTTTGCACTTGTCTGTAGTCTTTGCTTTGCAATAAATAGCCCATCAGTTAGAAAGTCTCCTTCGTGATCATGCAGCCCTCTTCACCTGTGAGGGAAAAAACAGAAACAAAAACAAAACAAAAAACTTAAACGGCATTGGCAGACCACTGTAGCATTTTTTCTGATCATTGCTTAGCAACTCCATTAAAGCTTGAGAAATTTTAGCAACCATCTTTTACTGTTGGGAAACAGTACGCTGCTCCAGAGCAAGACTTTAAAAACACAGTTGCTCTCATTCAGGTGTCCCTGCCCCAGGGACTGTTGTTCCAGCTGTGATAATTTCTTTAGTCTGTGGATGAAGACTTGCAACTTCATTCTCTGCAATGCTGATATCTATTCCAATTCTGTGTTGCTGGTCGCAATAGTTCAATCTTTTTTCTAAGGCTCCTAAGTTGCAACAGTTAAATGCTATTGCTGATGGGGAGGAACACCAAAGACTCCAGGAGATAATTCAGGTTTTAGATGCACTGAATTTTGTTGCAGGGAAAAACTGCTCAGTTCAAATAGTTTAAACTAAATTAGGATCAAAGCAGTTTAGTGATTTATTAACGACACATAATTAACCAGCAATCAGTGAGCTATACATTCGGGATCAATATCAGTAAAACAACAGTTAAACCACAATGCTAGACACTTACAAAATGTTAATAAGCACCTCCAAGTTCCTAAACACCCTTCCATTACTAAACTTTAGAGAATTCTAAGATCCCCCTACAGTTCCCCTGCCCCCCAGCCAGAGGTCACAGGCACCCCTTCCCAGGAAAGCAGGTTCCCCGCTTGCTCACACCCTGTGGGAGATGTGAGCCCTCCAGCTCTGTGTGAGAAAGCCCCCCACAAGGTTCCCTGTGCTCAGCAGTGAGGTGGGTGCTGGCCCCGTGCTAACACCCTACTGCTGGGTACAGACTCTTCCCAGTGCCCCACTGTGAGGCTGCACTGCCCTGTCTGGGCTGGAGTCAGGTCTTTAACGTGACCATTTTTAGTGCAAACACACTTCAGAAAGTTTTGTCTATCTTAAACCTCCATACACACCATGTGCACTCACATCCTCATTTATATGTTATCCAGGCTGTCTGTCAAGGGTGAGTGTGCTGGCACCCTCGCAAAATGCCTATTGAAGGGTCCCATCTCTCTCACTATTACCATTTGAGAAAGTGCACAGCAACTGGACTTCACCTGTTCTAGGCATCTCAGTTATATTTGCTACAATGAATGTTGACCAATGTGCCTAATCATAGACCAGGGCTGCCACTTTCTGTAAATTCAGCTGGAAAGGTGCCTGCTTATTTCAGGATTAAAATTGATTCATGAAGAGTAAACTGACATTTTGACTCTTGAAAGACTGATTTATGCAGCTGATGGTCCACTATAATTCTAACGTTGCCATTTTATAAGAAAACCAATTTGAAACAGTTATGCAGTATTTTCCTAGTAGCTAAAGAACCAAGATTTTAATCCTAACTGTGTCCCTGATTCAAAGCTTCTAACTTTTGAGTTTATTGGCAAAGTCTGCTGAAAATGGAGAGTCTCCTCTATACAAAAACACACTGTTGCAGAATTGATGTCACTGTCTGTCAAAGTAGTATAAAGAGAGTGAGCGCTATGAAGAAATATGCAACCTTTTCGCTTATACCTGTTCATAACAATTTTGCACTGGAATTTGTTGTTTCTCTAGAATATTTCAGAAAGTTCACTCTTTATCTGTAGAACTCCACAAAAACTTCCTTATATAAACAGTAACTGTAAAACTGATTAATGTATCACTTAGCAATATCTTCAAAATTTCCCAATCAAAACCTCGGTTTTCAAATCCGCTTTAATTTAGCAGGTGAACATCAAATCCTTATGCAGAACACATCAAAAGATCTTTGAACCCAGTAAGAGTCACTAATAAGTTCTAGAACATTCTAAGGCCCTTGGAGTGTAAACAGCTGATTTGGCATCTATTCTCAAAATGAAAAAAAAAAAAAAAAAGACCAATGTCTTAAGATTCTTGTTTTAATCCATTTCTTAATTGTTATGCTGCTTGAAGTCTATGACAATACAACATTCTGATTAAAATAAAGGGTAAAAACGTTTGGGTTTTATTTTAATTTTGTTATGCCAGCTATGCGTAAATTCGAACCACTGCTATAAAAAAACATTTGTGGTCTTTTCAAGAGGACATTTGTTTAGAGTTGATATTCAGCAGAGCACATGCTTTTATCTATATGATTCACTGAAAATTAATCTATTCTTTTAAGCTAAAGACTTCCTTTAGTATATAAAAAATAAGAATAGGTTTAGGCATAAGTGCCAGTATTTGTTAAATCAGGATCGTATAGACTAGCTCTTTAAACTTGTTCTGCTAAACTATCTTCATGATTAGGTCAGTGGGATAAAATGGTTGCTTAGTAGTGGTTGTCATTGTCATTGCCGGAAATGATTGCTCTTAAAAATTTTGGAAAGCTAATTTTGAACCTATTTTACACAAAAGCACACAATGCAAAGCTTAAAATCAAGACTGCACAGGACTAATGGTGCTTTACCATTAAAGTTGTCTGTTTATAATATATCAGAGACAATATTGCTTTCTTTGGAATTCAGATATCCCTCTCAAAGACCAATAATATTAAATAAAGCATTTGCACAATTTTTTCTCAGCATCAGTTGTTTCAGTAACACTAGTATATGTCCTTCTGTCTATACCACGTCTTTAATAATCCTTTTTCTTGCCCCAAAACAGTGTTTACAATGCAAATGATTCCTGTATAAAATTAACCCCCGTACATGCACTGATGCTTCGTGTTCTCAAAGACATTTTGTCATTTCTCATATTGTCATTTACAGACAAGTTCAGCCATCTGAATATATCCTATCATATCTTTTCTAGTGCCAGTCTTTCTTAAAGAAAAACAAGTATGAGGTTGCCTACAGTAACCAGCTGTACCTGGTTGTCCTAGGAACAGCAGAACCTCTGACCCTTATTTCAAAATTAATATTTTGCTTCATTTAAAAAAAAATAAATATTTAAGCCAAGGGCCACAATCCACAGAAAATCCAATAGAGACTCCCATAGCTGTAATACTGACCTGATGTTATTCCCCAAAGAATGTTAAGAACT